>NC_134530.1:219898694-220198694 GCF_050624435.1 Tenrec ecaudatus | reverse complement strand
CCTTGGCAGTCGGGGAAGGAGATGCTGGGGGAGAGTCAGACTGAGATTTCCTATTCCGAGTGAATTCTTTACTTCGGGTAGAGAAAGAGGACATGGTTCCTCGGGATGCGGGTGGACACTCAGCCCCTGGATTCTTCACACAAAGCTGGGGAATTGCCCCCGGAGCAAGCACCCTCACGGACTCTCCTTCTGCGGTGATGCAAGATGACTTTGGATTGAACTAAATAAAGGGTAAAAGCCGCCCTGTAAATTACAGTCTTGCGCGCTGAGCCAGTCGTCCACAGCTACGCAGACTCTGAGAGGCAGGTTCCATCCACATGCTCAGTTCTGCTCCCACCACAGTGCTCAGGACTGGTAGCTGAACCACACCTGGTATGCCACACCTGGTTGGCTCCTTGAGTCCCCAAAGGACCCCTTGTATTGAGGCTCGTTCCCCAGTAAAACCTGAGTGCAGGCTCCTGATGACACCAGATTCAATCGCAGAGGAAAGACGACCTTGGATCTTGCTGGAGACAATCCTGGAAGTAACGGCAGCCACTTTATCCAGAGGGAAGAAAGACAAATCCTCTGGCATGCATGCTGTCTTCCCCTGAACTTGACTCCACAGGGCTTTAGGGATTTGGAAGTGCTGTGGTAAACTCAGGTTAAACAACTTAAACAAAACAAAACAAAAAACCAACAAACTCCCACAAAAAATTAAATAAAACAACAATAAAAATATATATATAAGGAACGAAGCGGTCATGTGAAGGAAGCAGTCAGAGGAAGTCAAGTTTCCCTCAGCCGTCCCGCTGAAGCTGCTTTTACATATAAACACTCACAGTCATACACACATCTTTTCCCCTCCCCTCTTCTATTTTCTGACATTCCAAATCCCTATTCGCTCAGCGAGGAATGCTGGAGAGGAGCCAAGGGCAAAGATTCACTTTCAACTCAGGATTCGGGTTGCCACTTGTAGGAGGAAAAGAAAGCCTGCCAGCTTCTAGCAATGAAAGGAGGCTCTTTGGGGGCATAATCAGGGGCAAAACCCACCAACCCTTTGGAGCCTACTCCCTCGGAGGCAGCAGCGGGCTCAAAGGCAGATTTCTCTGAACACTTCCCTAAGTACAAGAAGGAGGATTTTTCAACTACAGGATCGGATCGCTTAAGTAATACAGCCCGGGCATGCACATCAATCAAAGCACCTCAAGGCCCCTTATGCTCAAGTTTAATGACACGTCATTCCTCTGCACCACGAAGAAACCTAGCAAACGGAAATTTTGGCCTGCGTGCAAAGGGTGTTCTTTATACACAAAAAGCCTTAAGGGAGGGGCTCAGAGTCTGAAGCTTGCTGGCATCTTCCCCATGCCACAATCAGAGACCTGGGGGCGGGGAGGGGTGGGGGTGGGGAGAAGAGTGCAGGTGAGGGGATGAAAGAAGGGTCAGAGAGGAAGAGAAAGCAATAGTGAAACTACAGGACTCGGGAAAACGAAGAGTTAAAAGAAAGACATTTCTTTCCTTCGTGTTGAAAGATTTTGGTTTTGGCCTTGGAGAAACACCTCTCAAATGTAATCTTTTGCACTCTGTTGTCATCACTACACAATCCAGCATTTCTGTGCCAAAGATGAAATGCTCCCTGAGCCAATGGGTTTATCCCAAAGTAACAACTCACTTCTCTCCGGGCTCCTGGGAACGCTGCAACCTCCTCCTTTTCCACATTAACATTTGTGCCTTTTCCCCAACAGTGCCATTCTTTCTCATCCAATTGTCCTGATCCCTTCTGTATTCCCAGCAACAGTCTTGTGGGAGTTTAATCAAGGGAAGCAATCAACTACTTGGGGGCGCAGAGGGTGGTGGAGGTGGGGGTGGCGGGGACTTCTGGCCTGAGGAATACAGGTCGGAAAGAGTTTAGCGAGGCCCTGATTCATTCTCATCTGTAAACTCCCTTACGAAGACTGATCCATTCTACCACACACCAGAACTACACTGTGTTTCAAAAAATTACCTTGGGGATTGAGATCTCTGAACCTCACATTTATGGGTCCTGCTTACATTGTTCATCTCATGTGGTAAGAGCCTGTCTTTCTTCATGACAGTGCTACATTTAGAAAATAAATATGATGTAAAGCTCAACACTCCCAAAGCGAGCATGATTGGGTCAGGGACAAGGATGCTTTTTCAGCATGGACAAGGTTTTACCAAGTTGCAGTACTTCTTAAAGGGATGGCGGTTTTGATCAGCCAGTTCCTGGCCAATGCAGCTTGTGTGCAGCTGTGACTGGACTGTCAGGAGTGGCTTGCATGCTGCTCTGATATGAACAACTTTTAATAGAGCTTCCAGACTCACACAACCTGGAAAGAAAGTCCTGGCGAATCATTTCTGAAAACCAGCCAGTGAAAATTCTATGGACAGCGACAGTCTGACCTGCAGCTCATCCTGTGGCGCATGAGTTGGAGGCTGACTTGGAAGCAGCCAACATCTCATAGCTGAAAGCTCGGTTCTAGAAGATGGGTGAGTGACTTGGTAAGACACACCATTGGAAAAGAGCAAAATACAACGGGCAAGGCAGTAGACCCACCAATTCCAATCCCTCAAGAAGACTGGGGCATTTGAGGTATTCAACGGAATATGAGCAGTGTGATAAGCTCTCCAGAAGCAGGATTTAAGTTCTCTCATTTATTTATTCTTTCATCCATTTAAGTTTCTCTTCAACCCGGCCCTTTCTGATGCAAAAGATACGAACTCCCCAGAGAACAGGAAAGCAGGGCTTCAAACAGGTTTGTTCCAGTTTGCCCTGCTGCTCAGAAGCTGCAGTTCCACCACAGATCAATGGAATCTACATTTTGACAAGCTCTTATGCATGTGTAAGAATCACCTGGGGATATAAAGACTCAGCTAGTGGGATAGGTAGTAGGTTTTTGTGCGCACTTGGCTGGGATTCACAGTGATTCTGCAGTGAAAATCTTGCAGTTCAAACCTACTCATGATGTGATCTAACACAACGTAATCGTCTCCATACTGGAATCTGCCAAAATCAGTTCTAAGAAGTTTAGGGTGGGTCAAAAAACACCCTTACTCGGATAATAGTCCTCACGGAATCAACTGAAAAGACATTTCCTTGGGATTGTGGTCTGCTTCCGATATAAGGGATGCTGTGGAAAATCTTGCTTGCTTTCTATTAGGTCTGGAATTTGCAAGTGGCTCTTCGACCCCTGGTTCGTTGGACGTGGGCCAATGGCCTTCTCATATTACCTGCCACTCCTGGGAACTGTCAGTGGCTTATTGATCTTGGATTCATTCTGGGACCACCAGCCTATGGTTTTCCAATCAACTTTGGACTCATCAGCACCCACAAATGCGCAAGCCAGGACACACCTCCCGCCTAACATCAGCCTAACACTTGGAACCTACCCAGACTTGGACTTGACCATTACTCCAACTGTGTGAGTCATTTTCTTGATATAAATTTCTCTATACATATATATGGAGTCTGGGTGGTTTAGTGGTTAAGTGTTGGGCTGTTAATTAAAAGGTCAGCATTTCAAAACCACCAGCCACTCTGTGGGAGAAAGATGAGGCTTTCTTTTCTTTCTTTTCCATTCTTGTAAAGCATGAGTCTTAGAAACTCACAGGGGTAAATGGACCCTGTCCTACAGGGCTGCTGTGAGTCAGAATGGACTGTTTTCCTGCAGATCATCTGGTCCAGTTTCTTTATTGTAAAAGTCGGGGGGAAAGGACAAATTACAGCAGGACAGAGAGTGGAATGATTTCTAAGAACACAATCAGGCTTGCTTCAGAATATAAGTATATGAAATAATTTAGTTCCGAGATAACTAAAAGCACATTAAGGGCCGTTTAATAATGTTTACTTCTACTTATTTTATATAGAAGAATCTTTCCAGGATATAAAGCTGAGTATCTCTTTCTTCTTGTTTCCTATAACAATGTATTTCTCTCTTTGCCTTTTAATTAATTGGGATTACTACTTATCAGAGTTGATGGTCTATGGCAGTGAGTTTGGTTTTGAGTTTTTATATGTGTATATAAGCTTCGTTGGTTTTGTTTCTCTAGAGAATTCAGCCTACGATATCTGGGGGTTCTGAGATTCAGTAATAATTGGGGTGACAATGCAAATTCTCAGCAGAGGGTCAAACCAGAAAGATCTGGCTCAAAGTCCTACACAAAGATATCCTCTCAAAGCCCAGTGAAAACAAGAACTGCCTGGAAATGCCTTTGGTTATACTTCTGTGTCTTTAAGTTATAAAAAGAATCGAGCTTTCAGGTGGCACACATTTCCAGTTCTTTTCCCAAATTAGGGACCCAGAAACAAAACCTTTGACATTTTTTTTCGCATGAACCTACTGTAAATGAGAACATTCTTGGCTGGGGCACACACATTGCCCTTTAGAAGGCTGCCTAATCAGATAAGCTTTCTGCTCAAAGCACCATTAGCCCGGGCAGCTATGTGAAGGGTCAGAATCATTCCTTTCTTGCTTCCCCAGGAGGGGACTCTCCAATTGATGATTCAGCCTGTTCTTTCTTAGCACTGACTGAGCTTTTCAAACAGCCACTTACTTAATTTATTTCTAGTAAGCAAATTAAAATGTTGGGTTCACCTGCCTTAATTCATCCAGGTGAGAGAGGGAAGAAAAATAGCTACATACTTAGGGAATTAGTTATGACAAGTGAATTTGAGTTTTGCATACTTAGTTCAATAAAGATTCCAACAAATATAAGAAGTTCCAAATAAAGTGACTAGGTGTGTCTGTCTTTAGGATGGCCTACGTCTAATGTGTGAGCATGCCAATAGCATGTCTCATGATATGAATCTTGAACACTGACTCACCCAGACTCATTTTGTCTTCAGAGACCATGGTCGGGAAGGTGAGCATCATGAAATGCCAGAACAAAGTGTTAGTAGAACAAAGTGTTCTTGCATTGAGGGAGTACTTGAGTAGAGGTCCAATGTCCATCTGCTACCTTAGTACGAAACCTATAAATATAGGTACATAGATCTATTTTCCCATTGTCATATGTAAATAGATTTATATATGCCTGTATTTAGACTTCTATAAATGCCCTTTGCCTCCTAGTTCTTTCCTCTGTTTCCTTTGACTTTCTTCTTGTCCCACTATCATGCTCAGCCTTCATTTGGGTTTCAGTAATTCCTCATTGTCCTTGACCAAGCCTTACCAGGCCTCCTACACCCTCCTCGGTATCAGATGACTGTTGTTCTCTCATCCTGGATTTGTTAACACTTACTTCCT
Source organism: Tenrec ecaudatus (assembly GCF_050624435.1). Lineage (NCBI taxonomy): Eukaryota > Metazoa > Chordata > Mammalia > Afrosoricida > Tenrecidae > Tenrec > Tenrec ecaudatus. The sequence goes on along the minus strand of NC_134530.1, from coordinate 220,193,448 downwards.
TTCCCCCACCTCTCCTTTTCCCATGTCCCCCTCCCCACCCCCACCCTGTCCTGTTATTTTCTCCTCCAAATTGTTTATCCCACCTATCTTATCTAGAAAGACCTGCAGAGATAATAGTATGCACAAAAAGCCAGAGCAAAACAAAGCAACAAAAGAAAACAACAACAACAATGACAAAAAAAGAGAAAAGCCTGTAAATAGTTCCAGGTCTGTTTGCTGACTTTTAGGAGTGTTTTCCAGTCAAGTCTGATGGGGTGCCACGCCCTGGTCCCAAGTTCTCTTTTAGGTATTCCCTCAGGACTTCCTTGCTCTGCTCCCCTTGCTGTTCTGTTGCATGCCCTTAGTGTTTTGCCTCGGGCTGGTGGGGTCAATTCCAGCGCAATTGTGCAAAGATAGGGCGCAAATCCCACACTGTGACTCCAGTGTTGTCCCCAGTAGGGTTATGGGTCAGTGAGGGATGTCATGTCTCGTAGTGGGGCCGGTAAATGTCAAGTCTTATGAGTGATGGCGTTTGCTGATCAGTAAGTCCTGAGAACACTACAAAAAAGTCACTTATTAAGCCCACTTGGGATTTGAGGGATAAATGGGACAAGCTGGTGGTTGATAAAATTCACACAATGGTCCCCAGTGTCAGCTTCAGTCACTCTGCAGTTCCCAGCACCCAGCACCCTGCACAGCCTGGTCTACAGTCTGACTGGGGAGCCGGCCATGTCACGGAAGGGCTTTCACTAGAGGAAAGGACAGCCCTCACTAGCATCTAAAAAACCCCCAACCAAACATGTTTTGAATTTCAACTCACCTTTTTCAAGGAAAACAAGGTCTCCCTACCCCTCAAACAAACGGACAATTCCCGGCCAACCGTGTGCATCCTTCACCATCTGAAGGAGGACGGGGCAGTAATGGTCTGCTTTTGTGATTTGCAAGCATATAACATTTTGGGCGTCCAACACAATGCAATGACCAAGTTCACAGGAAAAACAAGACAAAAATAAATACACCCAAATCTCTTTGTATTTTTGCTTACTGTATTTGTCATTCAGTCTGCAGAGGGCCTCTGATAATTTACCTAAGACAGCTCACAATGATAAACGGAGAAAACAAAGACATCATCTAGTAAAGATTTAGAGTAGTGCAGGATGGAAGACTCTAGGAAGCAGGAGAGAATGTACAAACAAAGGGGAAGTGATAGTCAAATGAGAAAGGATATTGTTGGCCTTTTGGTTCAGAGCCCAACTGTTGTGTTTTAATTCCTGGGGGTAGAGTCTACAAATCTACATGGGGGTCGGAAGGGGAGGGCTATACCTGCAAAGCTGTAGACCAGCTATCAACAATTGCTAAAAATAATCTTCAGCTATTAGTTTGTAAACCTACAGAGGCTTTATTTTATTTATGCTACCAGTCATGAACAATCGGAATCCCTTGAACTGGTTACTTAAAAAAAAAAAATCAAAGTTAAATAAGAGGGCCGTCACAATCTCATAGTCAGTCTCTATCCTGATGGAGGAGCCCCGAGGACACTGTGGGAGACGCTCTGGGCTGCTAACTGCAAGGGCAGCATTTCAAGGTCTACTGGAGAAAGATGAAACCCTATTTAGGGTCACGATGAAGTGGGATCAACTTGATGGCCATGGGTTTCGATTTTTGGACGTGTTGTTGTTGTCAGGTGCCATTGAGTCAGTTCTGACCCCCAGTGAGCCCACACACAACAGAACAAAACAGCGCCTGGTCCTGTGTCACCCTCACAATTGTGTCTATGCTTGAGCCCATTGTTGCAGCCACGGGGCCAGCCCATCTCTCTGAGGGCCTACCCTTCCCTCCTTCACTGCCCCTCTGCTTTACCAAGCATTCTCCAGGGATTGGTCTAGCCCAGTGGTTCTCAACCTGCCTGATGCCGCGACCCTTTCATACAGTTCCTCATGGGGTGACCCCCCCCAACCATAAATTTATTTTCATTGCTACTTCATCACTGTAATTTTGCTCCTGCTATGAATTGGGCAACCCCTATGAAAGGGTCATTCGACCCCCAAAGGGGTCGGGACCCACAGGTTGAGAACTGTTGGTCTATGCTGACAACATGTCCAAAGTACATGAGATGAAGCTTCACCATCCTTGCCTCTAAGGGGCACACCGGCTGTACTTCTTCCAAGACAGATTTGTTTGTCCTTTTAGCAGTCCACGGTAGTTTCTGTATTCTTCACCAGCACCACAAGTTAAAGACATCAATTCTTCATTAGTCTTCCTGATTCGATGTCCAACTTTCACAGGCAATTGAAAATACCATGGCTTGGGTCAGGAGCACCTTAGTCCTCAGTGTAACATCCTTGCTTTGCAATTCTATAAAGAGATCTTGTAAAACAGATTTACCCAAGGCAACATGCCTTTTGATCTCTTCACTGCTGCTGCCATGAGCACTGATTGCGGATCCAAACAAGACGAAAAACTTTGACAACTTCAATGTTTTCTCATTTATCAGGATGTTACCTATTGGTCCAGTTATAAGGTATTTGGTCTTTGAGTTGTAAATCAAACTGAAGGCTGCAATCCTTGATCTTCTTAAGCAAGTGCTTCAAGTCTTCCTGATTCGGCAAGCAAGGTGTGCCAAGTGCATATTGCAGGGTTTTTCCTTTCTCCCTTTCCAACCTACCCTTGCAGGTTGTTAATAAGCTTTCTGCAATCCTGATATTCTTCTCATATAATTCAGCTTCTCTGATGGTTTGCTCAGCACAGAGATTGAATACATATGGTGAGAGGATACAAGCCAGACTCACACCTTTCCTGATTTTAAGCCCCGCAGTATGTCCTTGTTCTCATTTGGATTTAGATACCCTTAAAATTCTTTTATTTTAAAGTAGAATAAAATTCTGGAGTGCTCCTGATGAAATGGATCAGAAGAGACCCTATCTGTTGGCACTTGTTCATGCTTAACCATGGTGCCAATAGGGATAATTTCTCTGTGCAGAATACGACTTACACCTGTTGCCATTAAGTAGATTCGTACTAAAGTGACCTCATAGGGCAGAGCTGAACTCCTCCAAGACTTTACAAAAGCAGACCGCCACATCTTTCTCCCATACAGTGGCTGGTGGGTCTGAACCACCAACCAACCTATGGCTAGCAGTCAAGTGCTGTAGCCATCATGCCACCAAAGCCCCACTAATACTACTCAATCCCAATTTAGAAATCAATTCATATAGTGTTTCCAAGGCTGTACAACTTTACAGGAGCAGATGGCCTCATCTTTCTCCCTAGAAGCGGCTGGCAGACTTGAACCATTGATGTAGTAGTCCAGCACTTACCCGATGCAGTGCCACCAGGGCTCCCTACAAGTACTACTAGGACTACATAAAAATTTTACAGACACGAGTCTCGTCTTCAAAGAGAGTGCAATATATTGTGAGGTTTATTAAACTGTAAAGCAAGGTCTCCATTTCTGCTAAAGCCAACCATCAAACCTTTCTCTCAATTTCTAAACAACAAAAAAGTTATTTTTAAAGACGTGATCTGCCTCACTGAACCATGGCGCTGCGGGGGGCAGCAGTGGAGACACAGTGTGGGAATAGTGCACCGTCTGACCCCGTCACACTGGGCGAGGCACTGACAGCATGCAGCAGAGCAGCGGGGGGCACAAAGTGATGAACCCCCAGAGAATACCAAAAACAGACTTGGGAGACAGAGTGTGGCACCCCATCAGACTCGACTGGAAAACAAGGCCAACAAACAGACCTTGATCTATTTATGGGCTTTTCCATTTTTTTCAGTGGCTTTCTTTTTGTTATTATTATTTTGTTTGTGTTTTTTGTTGTTGTGTTGGGTTTGACTTTGTTGTTTTACGTGGCTTTGCCTGGGTTTTGCACTTATTAGTGTTCACACGTCTACAGAGATAAGAGAGGCGGGACAACTGATTCAGAGATGGAAAGAAGGACACCAATGGCGCTGGGGGATGCGGGGGGAGGGGTGCCCTGCCGAGAATCAGCTTGCCAAGTGCCCTCAGGAGAAAAGCCAGCTTGAACCAATTGGAAGCACAAACCAAGTACATTACGTGGATACATGTAATAGCACGTATATGTCACATACACAATTTTTAAGCTTAAACACAACCACGGGGAATATAGCCCCTTGAACACTCGAAGTTTTCATTGCCATAGAATCAGCTCTGGCAACTGGTGACCCTGGAGAACTAGCTTAAAAGCATAGGACTTATTTGAAAATTTCTGTTAAAGCTATAAAGAGTCCATCAATTTAGCAGTGAGATAAAATTGTGACATTAACTTCACAGGTACACTCATCAAATAATACACATTAAACAGAAACCATTTACTGTATATAAATTATAGCTAAAAAAGTTGTTTTCAAAAATTGGGGAGAAATATGCTGAATAAAATGACAGAAGTTCTATTTAAATATATTTTAGAGTAACTTGTAAAATTAAGTCTACAAAGAGCTACATTCTGAGTGGGATTCAGACTGTACTTCTAATCTGCATGTTGGGCAAAACCTACAATGAGTTGGTGGCAATACACCTAAAATTCTCATGCAAAATACCTAAAAAATGAACGTCTTGAAGATGAAATCTAAAACCAAAAACTCAAAGAAGAAACTAGCATCACAAGACTAATAGCCCACGTGAATCATGGCTTTTTCTAATCTTAGACAAGAAGAACGAGATGGTGCCTGGTTACCCCTTATAGACTGTGCCGACTAAGGATACAGTAGAAGGTCACAGATAGAATGGAAAATGTAGAACAGAGTTCCAATTCCTAAATATGGTAGATGACTGTTATAAAATACCCCATTTGAATTTGAAACTAAAGCTATTTCTAGAGGTTACCTTTCAGCCAAATAATAGTTTGGCTTAAAACACCCAAGAGTAATGTGTCCCTACAACAACCAACTGTAGGAGACCAAGTGGCCAAGGTTTGTTGGAAAGCAAAGGTGAGAAGCAAGGGAGCCCAGGGGTGGGGGTGGGGGGCCAGATCAAGGGTAACAGAATGAAAATAATGAGGCTGTTGATAGATTTTGAAAGTTGAAACCAGTGACATGAAACAAATTGCACAGAAATTTTAAAATGGGAAACCAATTTGCTAAGTAAACTTTCATCTAAAACAAACAAAATATTAAAGATATAACTTATTGTTACGAGGTTTCAGAACCATCACAAAACTGTCAGGAGTAGAAGTTTCAGAAAGTCTACAAGTTCTATCTTTTAAAATGCCATGAACTTGATATTTATATTTGGACAATTTTCTTTAAACTATAAGTTTGGTTAAAGGCTCCATCAGGTGGTCAAGAAAAGAATATTTTCAATTAGTAGTCATTGCGGAATTTATGGGACAGGGAAGGTTTTTACAAAGAAAAGTTCACCTGGAAGTTCCATTTCTTCAACTAGTCCTAATTGTGAATTTACTATGTCAGGTTTTAGAGTTTCAAATGAATTTCTTTTTACATGTGTGGGTAGACGGCTTCAAAAGTACCCAGGGAGAAAGGTCCGGCAACCTACTTAAGATAAACCAGTCAATGAAAACCTTTTGGGAGACAGAAAAAGGACCAAGGAAGCCCCCGGGGAGCGGGGGGGGGGGGGGGTGTTAGACTTCCTCTGGCACACCCAGGGCACTATGCATGTAACCAGACTCAGCAGCAACTGGTTATGTGCCTTATCTGTAGGCTTTATCTCCATGCTCTCAGCGCTTAAAGAGAGCAAGCACTTCTACCTTTAGTTTCTAATCTTATCACTTCCTTTATGCTCAAGTTATTTTCTATTGTGCCAAGTGACTCCTCCACACACCATCCAACTTCTCCTTTGTCTGCCTATCACCTTTCCATGGGACATCAGTTTGCCCTTTCACATGGTCCTGCCAGGGGAGGCTTAAGCTTCGGTTCCGGTTGAGAAACAGGGCTCCAACTCTGAAGATGACATTCATTTTCTCCCAGTGGCCAAGATACAGGATCTTTTAAAAGCAACCACTGCAGCAGCCAGTCATGAGTGGGGGAAAAATGGTGAAAGAAAAAAACATTTCCTAAGGAAAGTACTATTCTACATTTTTCTCAGCTTTAGAATAATACTTATTTTTGCCCATGGTATGTAAAATCTGCACACACATGTAAAAAGAAACACATTCCAACCTCCACATCCTAATATAATTCAGAAATAAAGCTCCTTCAGCCAGAATCGAGGGAAGGCAAAACAACTCCCTGGGTATACAAGTTAATGGTCCTGTCAACTCTGTCTTTCCCCCATGGCAAGGCTAATGTAATTCCGCGCAAACAATTATGCTGCGCAAACACTGCTGCAGAGGCACTTCTCTAAGAAACCCAACTTGTGAGGCTCACGAGCCTGGCAGTATTTGTAGCAAACAGGGCCAATGTGGGGATCACATTTAGTTAGATTCCTGCTGTATGGTTATACCAAGCAACTGACATACAGCTACCCAACCAAACCTACTGCTCTCAAGCTTATGCCAACTCGTAGTGACCTTAGGTTTCTGAGGCTGTAAATCTTCACAGGAACAAATAGTCTCGTCTTTCTCTCAGAGAGCAGCTGGTGAGTTTGAACTGCCAAATTTGTGATTAGCAATCCAATCCAACAGCACCACCAGACCCTGAGTTACTGGCATACACATGCAAGCATTTACTGTTATCTGGGAGCGCAATGGGCAGGTAGGAGCTTGTATCTGAGTGCCTACCACACGTAGTCCTTGTTCTAAACCGTTTGCAGGATGTTGCATGTCATGTTCCTGTGCGGGTTGGTCAATTTAGGCGGTGTATAGGACTTAAGGTCACTGAAGTATAGTTACTTTATGCTTACTGAGTTCATATTATAGCAAACAGAAAATATAAAGTTTTTCCATATTATGGACTACTGGCGAACTTACTCTAGTTATACTACAGACTGAGAAAGCGCCAAAACCCATTGTTACTTGTGGAATCAAAACTAACGAGGAAAGCAGATCAATTCTAAACCACACAAACGGTGACCAAGTCTGATGTTCCAACCTGTGAGGCTTGTACCACCTATGATTATACCATTCCGCACTTTCTAACATGGTTAGGTTCCAAACACTGGGCTGTTAAAAAGCATTGGTGCTATGTGTAAATGGAGGATGACTGCATCACGACATAGCTGTCTAATTATTACGTCATTACTTACTTGCCAAATTTCATCATTACACAACTGCCAAACTACTGAGAACCATAGCCCAGCCAAGTTGTCCTATAACTTTAACCCTCACAGCCAGTGATGGTTACTCCTCGCCTCAGCATTCGTTACTGCCAGATGTAGGTCATTAATGTGTACAATTAGAATTTTCTTTACTATGGCCACAGATGCAAAATGCCAACTAAATGCCTTTAAGCTGATCGAGACTCACAGCGACCCTATGGGAGAGGGTAGAATTGCCTCTGGGTTTCAGACTGAATCTAAATCTTTCTGGGAGAAGAAAACCTCCTTTTTCTCCCTTGGAGAGAAGGGCTTGTGGTTAGCAGCCAAATGTAACTGCTATGTACCTGGGCTCCAAAGTGAGGAACAGGGGCAGGCACGCTTGTCTAGTGCTGCTTGCACAGGAAGCCCTGGCTGTGTAGTGGTTACACGTTGGGCTGCTAACTGCAGGGTCAGCGGTTCAAAACTACCAACTGTTCTAGGGAGACAGGGGCAGTTCTACCCTGCCCTAGTGGCTCTCTGAGTCCGAATCGACTGACAGCCGTGAGTGTACTTTTGGGTTTGAGGGCTGCTTGCTTTCTTGGCCTCAGCTCTGTTACTTTTTGTTACTCTTACACAAGTTGCAGGCAAGGCAGTTTAGTGTCGAATCTGGTTTCCTCTTTGATATGCCACAGTTAGCCCTATACCTGTTCCTCAAAGATTTGATAAAATGTATTGCAAAAAATAGCTGTGATCTGGTGTCTGGCAGGAGGTTGGGGTGGTGGTGGTTAAAGAATGCTTAAATTTCTGAATGACTGTTGGGGTTTTCCAGCTTTATTTCTTCTTGAGGCATTTTGATAAAACTGCTCTCTTAAAATTTCAAGTTTATTAGAAAAAAACAAATACTGACTTACAATTTTTAATACTCATTAAAAAAAAATTAAACTTGCCTCTAGCTCTCTTCCTAATATGTTTGTTTATACCTACTGGTTTTGTTTCATTCTCCTGTCAACAGTTTGTCTTATTATATAAATCTTCAAAGAATTGGTTTCTGGTATAACCCATCAACTCTATTGCTCGTTTGTTTTCTAATCACTAATTTCTGCAGTCATCTTAATTTTGTCGCTTCTATTTTACTTTTGGGTTACTCTTTTACCGTCATCTTAGCTTTTTACGTTTGAAAGCTTACCTCATTTATTTCCACCACCCACCTCCCCGCCTCACCCTGTGCGATTCTGCTTAACAGAGTTCCTTTAAGGTGGCCTCTTGGCAATGTCCAGAGAACAAATGTAAAACAACTGACAGCCCTGGTTCAAACTCTATCAGCTGTGTGCTGGGTGTCAAGCATGACTGATAATGCCTCTAAGACACTTCGATATTCCTGAACATGATTCCACTTTCCCTTCCACTGAGATGTTCTTAGCCCAAGTCACTGCCTTTGACATGTTTTCCATGAAGAAGATATGGAGCTTGGAAATCATGCTGACAGCTGGGGGAGGTCATTCCCAATCCCGTGCTAGAACCAAAGGTAATGGCCACATTCTGCTTGTAAGAAGGTTAAAATGAAAAAATGATTCCTAACCCCCAAATGAGTAATTATCTTCCTAGCCATACCCACCAAACTCTGGTTTCACTTCCTGTGGGCACCCTGAATCTAAACCACTCCCCCTATTTTTATTCTTCCTGATTTTCAGACTTAAATTTGCATTGATACATTAGTTTGGGTTGACTAGAGAAACAAACTCATAGACACCCGTATGTGTATTAAAAAAAGCTTTATATAAAAAAATTGTATGTTGAGAAAACATCCCAGCCCAGATCAAGTCCTTTAAGTTCAACATTAGTCCATAAGTCTGGTACTAGCCCATGAATTCCTCTTGAGACTTATGCGGCACATGCAATGACTCTGCATGCAGGAAGATCACTGGCTGGTGGATACAAAGTCTTGTGGGTCCAGTGGCAATAGAAGTATCTTCACGTGGAGCCTCCAGTTCCTGAGTCTGTCTCCTCAGCAGGAAAGGGCAGGCAGAGAGACAGTGGATCCAGCCTCCAATGAGCTATTTATCTCCATTGCGCCTCCAAAATGAGGCAACCTGATTGACAGGCTACACTCCAGCCCATTCACTCATAATGCCCTCAAGTTGACAGGAGACTATGTTACTACCACAGAAGGTTATAGCTTTTTCTCTTGAACTATACTTCCACAAGTTCTACTGTGGAATGCTTTCAAATTGTTCAGTTTTAAGTGTTTTAAATTGACTCATTTAGAAGGGAGTTGCTAATTTCCAAATATATTTTCTTCTTATCATTTTTTCATTGTTATAAAAATGATAACCCCTCCATAATCTCAATTTTATACTATTATTTCTTTTCAGCCCACTCTTAACTAGTGTGACCCCAAATTATTCTTCAGTCCTTCCGATAGCCACTGTCTGGCGCACTTTTGCTGTCCTTCATTATCCTCCTCATCTAGCTCGCATTCTCCAGTTTTCATCTCCCGCTCTTTCTCCCCTCCCTGCAGTGTGCTTGTCAAAACTACAAGTTTGTTTAAATCCAGTTTTCTGCCATTTCCACATCTGCACCTGTGTAAGTGAATGTGGCTTGAGAAAGAATACAATCGCGCTCATTGGTCTCAATTTATATCTATGACTTTGAATTGTGGGTGGATTCTTCCTGCTTCCAGGAACTCATGCAGAGTTCTGACTGTAGTCCATTCCCTCTCCAAGACAACGATTTCATCCCTTCTCCCTTCCACTCAAACACTCAGTGCTGCCTCCCTCCTGTTCTTGCTTGCCTGCTGGTCTTGCTTTCTATTTCACTACGAAATGGAAGCAATCACAAGAGACTCTCCACTTACGTCATCTTTGGGCTTTTCTCATTGATTACCAGGGGTGATATTAATGTTCTCTTACTGGATGCTCACCTCCCACCTGGTGGTGTGAGCCCATTTTCTCATCTCCTCAAGAACCTCACTCTAGCAATTCCGCATCCTCCCTCTGACATGATCAATTGTGCGCTTTCTCTGGGATCACTCCCGCCAGCACGTAGACAACTATAACTCCTATCTTAAAAAACAAACAACACTCTTCTCTTCACCTCATCTCCCCTTCAAGCGGCAACACAACTTTTGACCTGTCCTTGCTGTAAAACTTAAGAAACTCATCTTTTCTCAATGTTTCAGATCACGCTTATCTCACTGTCTTAAACATGGTCAAATCAGGCTTTTTGTCTCATCTCTCCACCCAATTCCTCTTACCAAGGTCACAATTGACCTTGACATTGCCACAACTAATAGTCCTTAACTTATTTGACCTGTCAGCAACACGCAACACAGTTGACCACTCCATCCTCTATGATGCACTCACAATGCCAAAGAGAACACCCTGCCTAGGCTTTCTCCGACTCCACCAGTTGGACTCTCCTCTTCTCCCCAACCCCTCAATGATGGCGGGCTTGGTCTTTGGTCCTCTTCTTTAAATGACCTGATATAGTCTCATGGTCTTACATACCATTCAAATGATCCACATACTTGTACATGGAAGCGCCAACATTTTCAGTTGGATATCTGATACCTATCTCAAACTCAACATATAAAAAATTGGATTCTTCATGTTCTCCTCCACCCTGCTGCAGCTGCAGCTTTTCCTATTTCATTTGATACAGTTCTGTCCTTCAGTTGTTCAGGCCCAACCCTGGGAGTCATCCAAGACTCCTCCCTTTCTTTCTGGTCTCACAGGCAACCCTCTAGGACAGTGGTTCTCAACCTGTGGGTCACGACCCCTTTGGGGGGTTAGAACAACCCTTTCACAGGGGTCGCCTGATTCACAACAGTAGCAAAATTACAGCTATGAAGAAGCAACAAAAATAATTTCATGGTTGAGGGGTCACCACAACATGAGGAACTAGAATAAAGGGTGACAGCATTGGGAAGGTTGAGAACCACTGCTCTAGATGGCGGCTCTACTTTCAAATATGTCTGGAATCTTAAACTCTCAACAGCTCCATCACTACAGTTTGAGGCAAGCCTCTCTTATCTCTGTCTGGATGACTGCAAGAACTCCCTCCGTGTTTCAGTCTAAACTCAACACAGCAGCCAGAGCGATCCTTTTAAAACGTAAGACTGATCATGTCATGCATCTGACTCAAAACCCTGCAATAGCTCCCCATCTAACTCAGAGTAAATGACAAAGCCTCCAGCACCCTATACCCACACCATCTGATTCCCTTTCCTACTACTCTCTACTAGAATTTCTATATGTGCAAGTGCTTTCTCATATATGGCCCGTGCTAGTTGTACCTCTTCCTGGAATGTTCTTCCTCCAGACATCTGTGAGGCTGTCCCAGCTTCTTCAATTCTTTGTTCAAACCTCAATCTATCAGTATTTACTTAAAGTCCCTATTTGATACTACAACCTGTCCTCTTTCCACCCACTCCTTCTTATCAGTGTCAATTTCCAACAGATGAGACTGTATAGGGCAGAGAACTGCCTTATAGTATTTCCAAGATTGTAATCTTTATGGAAGCATACTTGCCACAGCTTTTTCCTATGGAGTGGTTGGGTACAAATTATTGACCTTTTGGTTAGCAGCAAAGGCCTTGAGCCACTATGTCATATATTATAAATTTTACCTATTATGTTTACTATGCACTGTAGTCAGGAAATGTGGCCTCATGATACATGTTCTATGTGTTTTATATCTATGGGATTAATTATGTTGCGCAAATCCTTTATGTCCTTAAGTATTTTTGTCTGACCTTCTGTTTTCTGAAGAGCTGTTTTTAAACTTGTAATTCTAACTGTGGATATGATACTTCTTTGTGATCTTATCACTGTTCATTTTCTATGCTTTTGAGACTAAAGTTTCAGGATCTGTAGTACAATTGCTTATATCTTCTAGATAGGTTGTTTCTACTTTTAGAAGTAAAAAATATCTGTCACATGATGCTTTTTGCTTAAGTATTTTTTCTGGACATTAAACTGATGTAGCAACTTTCTTTTGGATAAAATTTGTATATATTTCTTTCCTGTTAGGGGTAGAATCATGCCCTCTCCCACAAAAATGCTCTGTAAATCCATAGGGCTCCTTGTGTTTACGGAGTTTTGGTGGTTCAGTAGGTTACACATTGGTTGCTAACCAGAAGGTTAGTGGCTCAAACCCCCCAGATGCTCTATGAGAGAAAGATGAGGCTGTCTGCTTCTGTAAAGGTTTCCAGTCCCGGAAACCCTAAAGCACATTTCTACTCTAGGGTTGCTATGAGTTGGAATCAGCTAGATAACATTTGTTCTTTTTCTTTGTCATTTTAATGTCTACTCCTGCAGTGAATAATATACTTACAATACTTTATTTTTCTCTAAAGTCAACATTCTCTCTATTGGAGTAAAGCATTTTTAAAAACATATTTAACACCACATTATTTCTAGAATTTTAGTTGCAGCTTTTTAAACACATGAGAAAAATGAGATTTATCATATCTTAGTACTTTTTGCATTTTGTCTCATTTTTCTTTTTCTTGAAGACCTTGAGTTCTTTCATTGGCAAAGATTTGTAGGTTAAGTTAATCCTTGCGTATCTCAAAATGCCTTTGTTCTGTTTTGTGTAAAAAAACTCACTGCAGCATGAGAGTTCATATTTGTTTTCCTACAGTGGTTTAATGATGCTACTCTATTTTGTAGCAACCCTGGTGCTAATTAGAAGTCTGTAACTAATTTGAGTACTATTTTTTGAATGTTACCTCAATTCCTCTTTTCATTGTTTAAGGCTCTCTCTTTATCGGTAATGTTAATGTCCTGCAGTTTCACTGTCATATATGTGATTATAGATTTATTTACCCTATTTTGCACGTGATTCCAACCTCGCGTCCAGAAACACTCCGAGCTGTGGAGCTGTCGTTTACAGACTGGCCTCCTCCCTATTCTTTCTTTCCTCTCCTGCACCTCGGAGCAGATAACCGTGAGAGCTTCTTAGCTCACTTCTTTCACCTTTTTGCCCATCCCTCTGCAAACTGCATTATGGAAGCTGTGTTCACTTCTATCGTCTATTTACCTATTTTCTCTTAAGCTGTATTTGACCTAATTTTATTTTTAATATATATTTTTTATTTCAGTATTATATTTTTAGTTTCTAAGATCCCTAATTGGGTCTCTCACACCTTTCTGCTCATACTCATTATATTATTCTTATTTTGTGGCTGACCACTTCTTAGTTTGGTGAGAATTTTAACTTACTTTAAAAACCTTCTTCAGATTCTTGTACTATTTTCCCATTTGTTGAGTTCCATGACTGCTTTAAAGTTCATTAATTCTTTGTAATGCTGATATCTGAGCACTAAGTTTTATGATTGTTTTAAACACGAGAGACTATCCCTGGAAGATAATTTCAAGTTACCCTGGCTTAGAGCCAATATGTGGCCTGCCTTAAATTGGAAGCTTTGGGTTCTCCCCCTTCTAGGTAGACCAGTTCTGTGATCACGGAGGGAATCTGGGTCGGAGCAGATCCCTATGCTTGCTGCCTTCTGCGGCCCTCCCCTACTTTGGTCAGGAGTGCTTCTGACTGTGACACTACAGGGCAAGTTAAACTAACCCAATCCTATTTGCAGCTAGTACAATATGTCCTGGTCCCTAGGTTCATGCTCTAAGTCCAGGGACAGGGTTCTTGCACACACAGAAAAATCCTGTCCCGGCTCCCTTCTTGCAGTGGCCCTTGCAGTTTTAATTGAAAATCAAAGTGACTTCAGTGAAGGAAAACTTCCATTATTTGGAATTTGTTTGGATTGAAATACCGAATGACGCTGGAAAATGAGAAATGGAGAGAGGATAATGTTTGAAAGTTAAGACACTTAGGAAAGCAGCAGATGCTACTGTAAACTTGGTGTTCAAGTCTCCATCGTCTTTTCCCAAAAACGGAATCAGAGTGAACAAAGCAGAGAGTTCCTTCCACAGTCCTGGGAAGAGCCACTGCAGCCAGCACAGGCCTGTCGTAAGCACCAATTTATACCCATGCTCCTGGAAGACAGCCAGCAGCACTGTGGAAAGAATGCTGGACCAAGAACTCAAAGCTGGTCTAGCTCATTCTCTGCCACTCAGTCAGTGTATTGGACAAGGCACACCCCATTTTGAGCCCCAGGGAGTGAGTTAGAATGACCTCTAACAGTGCCTTCCAGAAACAATTTTATTTATTTATTTTTTAATCTTTTATTGGGGCCTCGTACAACTCTTACCACAATCCATACATTTGTTGCCACCATAATCATTCTCAATACATTTTCTTTCTACTTGAGCCCTTAGTATCAGCTCCTCACTTTCCCCCCCCTCTCCTACACTCCCTTCTTCATGAACCCTTGATAATTTATAAATTATCATTATTTTTTCATGTCTTACACTAACCAATGTCTCCCTTCACCCACTTTTCTGTTGTTTGTCCCCAGGGGAGAGGGTTTATATGTAGATCCTTGTGATTGGTGTCCCCTTTCTCCCCCACCTTCCCCTTCCCCTCCTGGTATTGCTACTCTCATTATTGGTCCTGAGGGGTTTATCTGTCCCGGATTCCCTGTGTTTCCAGCTCTGATCTGTACCAGTGTACATGATCTGGTCTGGCTGGATTTGTAAGGTAGAATTGGGATCATGATAGTGGGAGGGATGAAGCATTAAAGAACTAGAGGGAAGTTGTTTGTTTCATCGTTGCTACACTATACCCAGACTGGCTTGTCTCCTCCCCGCAACCCTTCTGTAAGAGGATGTCCTGTTGCCTACAGGTGGGCTTTGGATCGCCAGTCAACACTCCCTCTCATTCACAATGATATGATTTTTTGTTCTTTGATGCCTGATACCTCGTGATCACAGGCTGGTGTGCTTCTTCTATGTGGGCTTTGCTGATTCTCAGTTAGGTGGCCACTTGTTTATCTTCAAACCTTTAAGACCCCAGATGCTATACCTTTTGATAGACAGGCACCATCAGCTTTCTTCATCACATTTGCTTATACACCCATTTTGTCTTCAGTGATTGTGTCGGGAAGATGAGCATCATGGAATGCCAGTTTAATAGAACAAAATGTTCTTGTGTTGAGGGAGTACTTGAGTAGAGGTCCAATGTTCATCTGCAACCTTAATACTAAACCTATGAATATGGGCACATAGATTATTTCCTCATCGTCATATATAAATATATTTACACATGTAAATGTCTATATTTAGAACCTCTATAAATGTCCTTTGCTTCCTAGTTCTTTCCTCTATTTCCTTTTACTTCCTCTTGTCCCACTATCACGGTCAGCCCTCATTTGGGTTTCAGTAATTCCTCTCGGTTACATTGCCATTGATCCAAGCCCTACCAGGCCTCCTACACCATCCTCACCATCGATTTTGGGTCACTTGTTGTTCCCTTGTCCCTGGGACTTTAAAAATTTTTTTAATGGGCATGAGCATGATCTTTTCCAGTCTATATGGCCAGGTAGGTGTCTTCCAAATTCCCTAGCCTAGATGGGTAAGTGTCTCTGGCATTGCATCTGTTTGTTGAAATATCTCAGTTGGTACTCCATCCATTCCTGGAGCTTGTTTCCTAGAGATAAGTTTCCTAAGATAGGAAACTAGAGCAACACGAGGCTTCTGATAGTATTAATTAACATGTACAGCAGTATAATATGCCACGGACAGTTCACTGTATTCTCATCTGAAAGGGGCATTATCTTTTCAGAATCTCTGGTTAGTTAAAAACCCCATACTTTATTATATTTTTAACTTCTAGTTTTGAATTCTTGTGCTATTGAATAGTCTCCCTTATGCTTGTCAACCAGTTGCCTGTCTTAAAATAGGCGGCTACTGTTAGGTGCCACTGACCTGGCTCCGATCCACAGCAACCTGATGCACACAGAACGAAGCACTGCTTGGGCATAGTGCAATAATCATTACTATCTAAATTAGACTTATCTCTTGAAGTCCAATGGTAGTTGCTGGTAAAACAAGCCAACAAACTAACTAAAAGCAAAAAGAAAACAACGCAACACTTTTAAGGAGTAAACCATGAAAGAAACTTGAAGGCACTCACCTAAAAACATAGCTGGAAGAAGCCCATTAGAGTAAGTCTAATACAACACACGGTTTTCATCCGTGGCAAGGTGGGAAGCTAGAAATATCAGTTCTTGGCTTTTTCTCGATGCTCACCTTTTACATGATTTTGTACTGCTTTTCTGGAGTGGTGGTTTAATTGGAGAGGAAGAAAAGCTGCTGGGAAAGGTTCCCATAATTACTTTTCTAATTTTTTCTTTTAGGAAGCTAGTTAAAATGATGCCAAGACTTCTGAGCAGGCTTATCTACAATTGTCCTCTCTGGAAACGTCTATCGCTAAGATTACCTGGGAGTGGTGCAGTAGCAGATCCTAGTGAATCCTGAATTAGGCTGTTTCTCTGAAAGTCTCTGTAGACAAGGAGCTCTGTGAATACGGAAGCATGGCTGGACAAAACTAGGGAGGTCTAGGCGGCATTATACTAATGAGAAATTGTTAATGATCAACAATCACC
Organism: Tenrec ecaudatus; assembly: GCF_050624435.1. NCBI lineage: Eukaryota > Metazoa > Chordata > Mammalia > Afrosoricida > Tenrecidae > Tenrec > Tenrec ecaudatus. Next base: position 220,176,802 of record NC_134530.1, on the reverse strand, counting down.
TCTCACGAATTCAATAACTAACTCTGTTCGTAGTTGTTGGCATAACATGTGGAGAATACTTCCCTGAGGTAGAAGTATGTTAGTTCTCCATTCCTTCAAAGCAGGTTTGCAGGAAAAGGCAAAAATATTCATTCTGCATCTATTCTCAATGAGAAAGCAGCAGTGTGGCGGGAGGCTTGCTCGTGGAAAAACAATTCAGAGCAAAGCCTGGAATAAAACAGTTTCGGTAATTGTCTAAATTATACCATGATTAGATTTTTGAACTCTTCAAAGCCCTTATGAGATTTCCCCCTCTTCCTTTTTATGGCAAGTGATCTTAGAGCTCTGTTACAAAGCAAATGGCCTCTTACCAAGGGCTATTCACCCCTAGAACCACTCCATGAAAAGGATTACAAGAAGATGGCATCCTTTGATGGGCCCATTCAAACTCTCTCTAAATTAGGAACCTCTCTAAATTGCTGCCCTGGTGGCAGAGTGGTTACAAGTGGGGCTGATAACTACAAGATCAGCAGTTCAAAACCACTGAAGGTGAGCCTTTCTACCCCTGTAAAGAGTTCATCTCGGAAAGTCACAGAGGCGGTTCTCTGTGGGTCGCGATGAGTTGGAATTGATTTGATGACAGTGAGTTTCTGTATTGCTAAAGGAGCCCTGGTGGGGGTGAGGATAAACATGGGGCTGCTAACCGCAAGGTCCCAGTTTCAAACCTACCAGTCGGTTCTCCAGGAGGAAGTTGGTCTGTACCCATAAAAATTCCATCTCCAAGACCCTATAAAGGGTCAGTAAAAGTGGGCATTGACTCCATGGTAGTGGGTCTCTGTGCTCTTGTTCCTAGATTGCTAAATCACTTGGGCAAAATTTCAGGGCACTGTGGTAGTTAGAATTCGTCTTCGCAGAACCTTAGCACTTTCTCTTCTTTTGGTAACAGAACTCCTGTTTCTTGTGAGGAGCCTGTTCCATGTCGCTGATGTTTTCCTCACCCCGCTGCCCTACGTGGGGTCGGCTGGAACTGCTGCTGCTGTTCCTCTTCACCGCAACTGTCACCGTCGGGAGCTTCACCGGGGCCCAGGGCTAAGATTTCCTGGGCATGTATTATGTGCAAGACACTATTCCGCCCACGTTCTATGTGCTTTTTGGAAATGGCATTCTTATTTCTTCCATTCTACAACTGAGGTCCCTGAGGTCTGGAAAGATTGTGGATTTGTAAAATAAGTGGGAGAGCAGGGATCTGAATGCAAATAGCTTGGCTCCACAGTTCAGGCTCTCCACCTATGCTCCCCTGCCTCCGACTCGGTCTCCTCAATCTCTGGCCACACACCGTGAACGCGTCCAGGAAGCTGACCTGACTGGCTCAGTAGCCCACTGTGAGATGTGATGCGATGCATGGACACCAGGCCAGAGGAGGTCCTCTGAGGACACACAGAAGGCAGAGCTCTGATGACAGAGTTTCACCTCCTGGATTGAGCTATGCCTGAAGTCAGGCCGGGATCAAAATGCAGATTTCCCAGTTCATTAAGTCTTCTTTTCTTGAGCTGTAGGAAGTTGGGTGTCTGGCACTTGGAGACCTTGAAACTTTTTACTCTTTTGTTTGGTGGAACATAATTCCTTCCTGGCTCTTTCCCTACTTCTCAGACCGTCTTCTTGATCTCTTTCTGGGGTGTGGGTCTCCACTGCCTACCCCTTAGTTTGGGAGGGGGGAGAAGGAGGGCACATGGCATTGGAGCATTCTTTGTCACAGCAAGAGTCCTCTTTGGCCGCTCTGGGGAATGTGTTCCTCCTCCTGCCCGCCCTCCAGAGTGACTGTGTTCTAGGACTGCTACAACTACTAACTCACGTGCCCCACATCAGAATCCTGGGAAGGAGCAGGCTGGGAGCTCTACAAATTACCCTTGGACAGGGTATGCCTTTCAGAATCAGAACTGCCGTCAGTCAGTTGATAACCTCTACTTCTGTATGTCTGTCCCTGGGACTCCACGTATGTCAATCTATGTACCCAGCTGTCTGCAGAACATTTATTTTCCCATGTCTGATAGATAGCTCAAACACTGCACACCCAGAAGCCAAGCATTATGGTTTCTTCATCCCCAAATGCCCATCCTTCTGGTTCTTCAATCCATCAGTGGCATATAATCTACACAGGCATCATAAAGTGGAATATTAGTGCTTTTCATTTGGTAACAGACTGCTTATACAATACTAGGTATTCCGCTAGATTTCTTGGGATGAAATCACGAATAAGTAACAGGCCTTACCTTCAAGGAATTCAGTGTAATCACCAAACACAACATGATGATTCATGCTGCGTATAAATAATTAGGTCCAAGGTATCAAGGTATCAGGGGAAGCTAGTTTGGTCTGGAGAGGGGTCTGGTCTTGGAGGAGGTAGGACCTAATCTAAAATAGTAATATGCATCCAAAAATGGAGTTGGGAGGGAAAGAATCCGTGAAGAGAGAGAAAGAGCAGTCTAAGGAATGGAAATAACATTGCAAAAGCTCTAAGACAGGAGACGGGGTGGGGGTGGAGGCTTGAGGCATACCATTGTACTGCTTGTTTCCAGTTATTACTTAGCCAAAAACTGCTAATCACTTTAAATACATTATTGTGATTCCTTACACTGAATCTATGAGGCGTAGGGATCATAATCTAATTTCCACAGATTAAGTGTGCAGTTCAGAAAAGTTAAATTACTTTCCCCAAATCATACAGCTAATAAGATTTGGAGTCAGCTTTGAATGTAGGTCTTCTGGCTCCAAATCCAACATTGTTCCCACCAAACCGTGCAACCTCCCTCTCAGCCCCGGGACCCTTCTTTATGCTGCATCGTCACAGCAGTGACGGAACACAGCTGGCGGGGCTCACAGTTCTTACCGCTCTCTCCCAACCACAGGGCCCTGGATCATTATCTTCCTTCTGGATGCCTGTCCTTTCTAACTCTCCCTGCTCTCTGACACTGGAGGGGCTGTGGGTCACAATGAATCAGATCAGAGCTACCGCACTGTCCCAGCACCAGGCCCGTCGACTTGATGTTCTCCTGTTACAGTAGAAGGTATATTCCTGTTCTGGTTTTATCACTCTGTTTCAGTCTCGAGCCCATTGTCATTCTGTAATCACACTCTCCACTTGGGTGATTTCACCCAGTTCTCTGCCTCTGGCCACTTCCTTTAAGACAATGGCTTCCAAGTTTATATCTCCAGCTCTAATATCTCTCCTGACCACAATAATTCAGTTTAACTGTTTGCCTACACCACTGCTTAGATGCCGAATAGCAATAGCTCCTGCGCCATTAAATGGGAGCACGGCAAGGGGCCAGCGAGCCTAGTGGCACTCTCAGACAAGCAGCTGCAAGATCAAAGGTTCAAACCCACTAGCTGTTCCTTAGGCGAAAGATGAGGTTATCTGCTCCCTTAAGGACTTACAGCGTCAGAAGCCCCAAACGGGGTCATTATGAGGCACAACTGCCTCAATGATAATGGGCTTTGGGTTTGATGAGGGGCGGAGATATGTCTCTTGTACATTTCTATATTCCTAGTGCAGTGTCTGGCAAACAGTGGGTAAGAGATACGTATTTGTTGGTTGAACAAACATATACTGATCCTCAATAGAATCAGACTGGCCTATGGGCCTTTGAAAATTTAATATTCTGTGGGGTTGTTAACAAGGTTAGCGGTTTGAACCCACCAGCTGCTCTGTGGGAGAAAGACTATGCCTTCTACTCCGGTAAGGAGTTCTGAGCATCTCAGAACCCCACAGGGGCAGCCCTACTCTGTCCTGTAGAGTTGCTATGCGTCAGAAGTGACCCCAAGGCAGTGAGTTTGGTTTGGTGGGTGGCAGTTGGATGGTTTTATGTCAACTTGAATTGAGACGAAAGGGTTGGGGTGGAGTCCAAGTTGCCAACCGGTCACAGCGTGATGATGTATCTTGGGGATGTGTGGCCTTCATATAAGGGAAAAACAAAAATAATAAAAATGCAAAACAACAAAAAATGTGAAACAGGGAAGTTCCCTATCCGCCCCACCCCCTTTGTCTTCCTGCTTGCTGGAACTCTGCCTGCCCCCAGGGGCAGCTCCATGTGGGTCATCCCACCTTGAGAGCTGTAGCCACCCTGCCACGTTTCCACCAACACTGAATCCACATGACTCTGCACCCACCGGCCTGTGATCTTCCTGCAGCCTGCGTCAACTTTCTGTGTCATCAGTCTGCAGCTAAGGGAGTCTGAAAAGGCCGCAGCTTGCATCGGACTGATGGGCTTGAGTTGGACTTGGGTGGGGTGCCTTCTTGATATGAAATTACTTTGTGACGTCAAGTTCTTTCTTGTGCATAGCAGAGTGTCACTGCTTTGTGTCTCTAGACAACCCAGCCTAACAAAGTGTGCTGAATATACAATTCTGGAGGAGGGGAAAGAATAGGGGCCGGCAAGAGCTCCATTAACGTGCCACAGCCAATCCTCTTCTCTAAGGATGACCTACCCAGGATGTCAGCAATCACTAAATGCTGTTGCTCTAGAAACCGTGCTCATCAAACTTGCCTAATCAGAGTCACCTGGGAAGCTTTTATCATACAGGTTCCCAAGCCTTCTGCCCGCCACACCTCTCCAGTCCTACCTACTAGGTCAGAATCAACAGGGAAGAAGCCTGAGAATCTGTATCATAGCAAACAACTCAAGGGAGGAAGACTTGTAGAAGCTTTACTCAGTAGGCTGTTGTTGTTAGGTGCCACCAAGTTGGTTCTGACTCATGGTAACCCCATGGAAACACTGCCCAGTCCGGCACCCTCCCCACAACTCTCCTGACGTCTGAGCCCAGTGTTGCAGCCGCTGTGTCCATCCTTCTTGAGGGCCTTCCTCTTTTTGGCTGCCCCTCTACTTTAGCCAGCGTGATATTCTTCTCCAGGGACTGGTCTCCCCTAACAACGTGCTGAAAGTACTTATTAGGTTATCATCATCGAAAATGGTTTACCCAAACTTGCCCTTAGCTCTAGGTCATGGACTGTGGAAATGATTTAGAAGTTGCCCAAATAATATTTCATTAACTATAATCCAGATGTCCTAAGAGAGGCCTTCTCAAACAACATGCTGTACAGGAGTCTTCTTCTCTAGCAAAGTCTGGCTTTGTTTACTTAGGAAATTCATTCTGCCAGCCCATGCTCCAGTCCCACTTCAGACAGCCGTCTATGACAGCTGGATGCTAGCTAACGCCCATCACTTTTTTCTTAAAGATGTTAAAGAATCAGACCTTGAGCTTCTCTTTTCAAAATTCCACTCTTCTTATCGATTATTTGAAATAAGTCCAGAGCCAAAGCTCTGAAAACTTCTGTCACTCTCTCTACAAGCCCCTAAAAGTTCTTCCATCACATGTTCAGTCAGTAGTCTGAGAGTTGACAAGGCAAAAAGATTAATAAATCCCAAGACCTACTCCTGAAGAATTTAAATGACAACCAGCCATTAAAGTGAATGACAACAATTAACAAGTCTGTGACAGACACCCATGCAGGAATCTATGAGCATAAAGATAAGCTTAATGTTATTGGTTACTACCTACACAAAGCAGAATTTCTCAAGTGTCTTTGATCATATATTCCCAAAGTGCAATCTCAGCTAACTGCACAGTGAGGCCTTGGGGAGGTGAGGAGGGATAAGACCAGATGAGACAAACAGAGGGTGCACGGAAAAACCATTTTAGACATTCTCCTCAAGGGTAATGTGCGACACAGAACTGAGAAATGGCACAGAAGCAACTTCCCGGGCTCAGCACTCTGCCCTCATTCGGGAAGCGCCACCGCTTGCTTCCCACAGATGACTGACCCTCCGCCATGCTTTTCCAGGTGAAACGCACAGCGTTTCCAAACAGATGATCTCTCTTCCCTCCAGACCATTGATAAGACTAAAAAATCTAAGGAATTGAAAAGCGCTGAATTGCTGGAGAAGTGCTTAGGTGACAGGAAAACAGACATCTGGGGTCATGCTGATATCAGGCAACACCTTCTGAATCAGTAACTGAGAGCAGGGGCCTGTCGTTGTAAATAAAGTTTTACTGGAATACAGCCCTGACCATTTGTTCTCATAACATGGGTGGCTGCTGCCCCTGTATAACAGCAGCATTTGCACTACACCATATGGCCTGCAAAGCAGAAAGTATTTACTATCTGGGCCGTTTCAGAAATGGTTTCCTGGCCCCCTGATGTAAAGCATTATGTGCCAAAGATGAAGTCCCAGTGGGCCTTGCCATCCCCCAACACACCCCTCTGGAGAATATGCACTAACGTTCTCCTTCCTGGTGGGCCTCAGAGAGGCAGGGCTTTGGGCTCTCCGGAATAGCCAGCAAGAGCTCGTCCACAGTCCTGGAGAGTGAAAAGCTGGGCATTCATGCCTATGACTCACCAGTTTGGCATATGACTTGTGAAAGTCCCTCAATAACTAAGTATGATAGCATCTTAAAGTATAAAGTCTTTTATTTGGTGATATGCTACCCAAATATGTTACTTCAACCTTAAAATTCTATTACCTGAAAAAAAATGTTCTGAAACATAACAAGACATACATACACTGCCTTCCATGTGCGAGACCTGCGTTCCATTCCCAGCCACTGCACCTCTCTGTCAGTGGAAGCTTGAGTGTTGCTATGATGTTGAATAGGTCTCAGCAGAACTTCCAGACCAAGATCACTAGGAAGAAAGGCCTGGCGATCTACTTCTAGAAACCAATCCATGCTAACTCTATGGATCCCAATACCCTGATCCTCTACTAAGCACGGGGATGGGCAGTGTTTGGGTCCATTGTGCGTGGAGTCGCTATGAGTCGGGCTGACTGAACAGCAGCAAGGAACAACAACATGAAAGGAAAAACAACAGAAGCCCCAAGATCACAATTAATATTTTATTTTGAGGTAATAACTTGTCAGTGTTTTTTAAAAAATGTCCTTTCTTGCCTGAGTAGCCAATGACATTATCGTATATTAATACGCTACCCAGGAGTTCAGGTTGTAAGAAAAGGTAAACACATTTTTAAAGCATAAAAAGCACATGTTTAAAAACTGCACAGTCTGTTAAGGAACACGCGTGCAAGCGCTCATGGGCCCCAAGGCAAGGCTGGAAACAAAACCAGGGCATCCTCTAGGAACTCAGGTCACTAAAACGCTGCTCTCTGAGTCTTAAACTTGCTTGACTGAAAACACTGGTAGACTAGAAAACATTAAAACTGGTAGGTTGTAACATCTATCTTTACATTTTCACCTGAATGTCCCTTTCTTTCAGGTACCACCAAAACAATACTTTAAAAAGTAACATCTGCTAGTGCTTCAAGCTCAACATTTCTCCTGGAGCAATTCCATCAACACTCGATTTGCTCTAAAGGAACTGCAAATCCCACACTAAGTCTTCTCCTTCAATCATGGGGCCAGAACTCTGATATTAGCTAAGCCTAAGCCATGGTTAAGACTCTCCAGCCATGCTATCAACGGAAGAAATGTATACTTTTGTAACCAAGGTAACTCTGAGACTTTGACTGAAAAGGGAACAATGGTTCCTGGAGGCTCTCTATGATCAAAGCCATTGCAGTACTGTGTTGGTTGATAAAAGGGTGAAGCCAAGTGCTTGGAAGACAGCTTTAAGAAACTGTAATCATGGTAATGAGGGGGTCTCAGGAATGCTCAAGTTGAAAATGATCCTTTTCGTAATGCCATGAGATGGGCCTAGAGTTACCAGACGTTAACAGTAATTTCCTCTGGATGGCAATGGCTAGAGATAATTTTCCCCCCTTGTTCTTTATAGCAAAGAAATTCCTTCTTTATAAAAAGTATTTTCTAAAACTCCAACTTGTACCCCCAAATAAAATTCACAGACATAAAACCTGACTAAGATCATTTTAAAAATCAGTAAATATGAAGAGAGAAAAGGAAAGCAAATTGTAATAATGTATGTATTTCAATGTGTAAATGCTTCGGTCCAATGGCACTAGGAAGCAGAAGGGGTTGTCAGAGGGAGGGCCCATCACAGAGTCACTATGGGGGCAGAGATCAAAGGTCGATTTGTAGACTGAGTTATATGACGTAGTCATACAAACAGCACTGATATCAATGATGAATGAAACTAGGTATACTTTTTCTCCAATGTACATGGTGGTTGAACTTTCAGGGGGAAAAACGCATATGCAGAAAATCAAGTTTGGTTTTAGATTCAGGTAGTAGGTTTCAAATCTATGAGAGCTCAGTGAGACATCAAAAGCCAAAGGAAGATAGTTAGTAACTGTGACTATTACGTGCATGTCGGATACCACCCATCACTGTGACTTCCAAAAGTCCCCTATGTGCTTTTATTGCTCCCTCCAGAAATGCTACTGCTTTGAAGGAACCGCTGCTTTGTACTTAAAAAAAAAAAGAAATGTATTACATTTTATATTCATAAATTGTTTTTCAAGTAGAATTTCAAGCTCATCACTGTCCCTCTATCAAAGGAACTCAATGTCACAGGTCACGAATACAAACTAGACAGCTCAGCTACTATGTCTTTAAAGTAATGCTTTGGAGGCAGCTGGAAGCAAGAGCAAGAAGAAATTGGGGAAAAAAGGGTCAGGAGGTTAACTACACTATCCTTAGTTGATAAGCTTTCTGCGTCTGTGGATGAGACATTTGAGAGAAGCCCAGACAGATACCTTAAAGGTCTGTTTTTCAATTTTAACAAACATTTCTGGCTGAAGCAGAATTCACTGATGTAATGGGACAGTAGGTCCAAAAATTATAGCGTCTCAAAGGAATATATGTGAGCTTTGATTACTGAGATTTCCCAGGCAACAGCATGACCCAAAACTAATAGAGCCCTTAAAAGGCAGATTCTAAAAGAAACTGTGTTCTTCAGATGGCTTCACACAGCCTGGGCTAGCGCAGAGAACAAGCATGACCCTTATATAGAAAACTCCCAGAATCCACTGCAGCTGCGAAGCAAGAGCGAACGTAGCGCGAAAGGAAGGGTCCTTCCAGGACAAGGTGGGGCAATCACTCGAGAAGATTCGTTAGTACTCCTTGGACGAGAGGCAGCTTAGCACGCAGAGCTGGTTGGCTGCCACCTCTTTAGCGCCATCTCCTTTCTGGAGAATGCCCACTGTCCTCAATTGGACAAAACCAGGACACTTGCTTTTCTACATGGGAAGTGCCTGCCCAGCCTCAGAGGCTGGCCACCACACAGCTGTCAGAACAGCCATCAGGTGTGACACTATCCTACTAACAAACATTATCATGTTGTCCATTGCTCAAACTTCTCTTTAAAACCATGGCATTCTGGGGGCAAGGGAAGTGTTCTCTCTCTCTCTCTCTTCTTTACCTGCCTGAGGATAGATTGAGAGGTGAACACAAAATTCTCTATTTTTCTGTCCTTTCACCATTTAAAGCAAAATAAGTTTGTGGTTCCTGTAGGCTACCCTGTTAAAAATATGACTTTACCACATAAATAACTGATTCTGATAGCTCACCTACCACATCTTTAAACTTAGTTAAACTGCTGTTCCATCTCAACAGTGCAGTCTTGTCTGGGGCATACCTTACCATATTAGGCAATCAAGCACCAGAGAGAGAGGCTAGCAAAACAGACCCAAGCCGTTACCTAAAAGGAAAACGGCAACGTTTCCCCCATTGGTGGAGTGTGGACAGAAAACAGCTGGGTGCTCTCCAGCAGATCAAAGGGCTCTACAAAAGTAGAGTACTGTGTGAGGGGCATCAAGCAAACAGCCAGGAACAACGCTGCAGGGAAACAGGCACTAAGAAAAGGGTGGTTATCTGCCCAGAGGGAGCCGGTGGGGGGCGTGGAGGCCTGTGAAACTGGAATGCTCCGAAGCCCTGGCAGAGGGCCCTAAACGAGAGGGAATTCAGGCATCGAGATGGACACCTAGTCTACGAGACACTCTCTAAGTACTCGATCAGGCTCTCCAAGGATTCCAAGCAAAGCTCTATACATTTAGTCATTGGTCCCGCTTACATTCATTCTTTCCTCTTCAGCCACCCCTATGCAAACTTGTTCCCCAAATTCCTCAGGCATGTGCCAGAACACGGTGGCTTCAAAAAGTTTGTGGAAAACTTCCATTGTCTGTCTCTTTCTTGCTTTCTTTCTCCATAGAGACTGTCAAAAAATTGCCAATGCCGACTATATTTCAAGTTGTCACTGCGGGGTATTGGGAAAAGTTTTCAATGAGCAATAATCGCGTCTCACATAAACCTCGCTGGCTACAATATTGCCGCTGCACAAAGCTGCTTCCATCGTCGTTCAATTCCGTTTTCCCATGAACTTTCTGAAGCTCCCTAGTACATATAGGGGGAAATTATAGAAGAATCTGGGTGGTTTTCTGATTCTCCAGATAAACTGCTCTTTACAAACTGATAAACAACTAAAACCATATAATTCTAAAGTCAATAGAAATACTGCAGATAGCTTTATTTTCACCCAGACCTAGAAACCTATAGATTTGGAAATTAATGTGAATGGGTCTCAGTCACTTCTACCTATTGGAATGTACTACTATCACATTATCCCACTTGATGGGTGAGAACACCGAGGCACAGAGAGGTTGAGCAAATTTCCAAAGAAGGTAGGTGGCAAAGCTAGGGTTCGAACCCCAGGAGGCTAGTTCCTATGCCTACATTCAGAACCCCTATGCAGTATTTTGTCAAGACAGTGTAAGATATAATACAAAGACTCAACTGAAGGCATGTAACAGCCATGGGCTGGGAATACAGCTAGATGGTCCTGGCAAAATACCTAATGTCCCTAAGTCTTAGTCCTTCTTTAAAATGAGAAGGCCAACTAGATAGACTCGAACGTTTCTTTGAGTCCCAAGATCCAAAGGACATAATTTGCCATTCTAGCAACCACACAACACAATCAGGTTTTTATAATACAACTGTCCTAGAAATAAGTTTCTCCAAGAAAGTGTCTTTACTGACATGGAAGTGCTAGTTGTTCCAAGATGTAATAGAGCTGAAGAAATTATGCAAAACAAAGGGACCCAGAGGTGAATCCACTTAAAAAAAATCATTTGCAGGCATGGTCAATCAATAGAATCTCTCTGATGAAACAGAACAGTCTTCTGACACGCAGACTTCAAAGCACTCGTGACAAGATTTGAAGAGAGGGGCCGGGGTGAATTTATCAAACGATGTCAGATGTCTGGGACATCAGCTCTCCTGCACTAACTGCACAGCCGTTTTAAAAACAAGTCAAGCAGATGTCATGGGTAGCATGTCAACAACAACAAGACTACTGTGACTATCTGGTCTGCCATTGTCCTGGAAAAAGAGGAGTACTACTTATACCCTCAAGAGTGTTAGGACTCTACAATCTCCTTTGCAGGCTCTTCCCTGCTCACTTGAGCTTTGGAGTGCCCTGAGGGCTCTGTCCTTCAGCCTCTCCCCTGTCTACACCAATTTCCTTGGAGATCCTAAGCAGTCTCACGGCTTTAAACAAACTACATGCTTACCGAAACCCAGCTTTATACAGCCAGCTTCTTCAGTTCAAGCTTCTCCCTGGAACTCTAGACTCTTGCATTCGACCACCCTGCTGGCCTACCTTACTGAACACCCTACGCAGTGACTGCAACAGGGGCCCAACCATCACAATGTTGAGAATGGCGCAGGGCCGGGCAGTGGTTCATTCTGTGGTACAGAGTCGCTACGAGTCAGGACCAAATGGACAGCACCCAACATCACCACACAGGCGTTTCCATGACAATGTCAGTCAGATACAAAGGAGGAGTTGTTGTTAGCTGCCTTCCAGTCAGTCGTCTCTGACTCATGTTCTGGGCAGCACAAAGAAATGGTGCCAGGGGCTGTGCCACCTTCATGACCACTAGTACATTTGAGCCCGTTGTGGTTTGCGTGTCAATTCACCTCATTGAGTTTGTCTTATTTTGATGACCCCCTACTTTACCAAAGATGATGTCCTTTTCTAGCAAAGGGTCTTCCCTGATGATGCATTAAAATCAAGCCACCTAAAGTCTGGCCTTGCTCACTTACTCAGGTTTAACACTTCTGAAATCAAAACGAAGCCTGGTCTTCAATTTCTCCCAACATCTTCTCCATCTCAGTTAATGAAAATTTCATCCCCTCAGCTGCCTCAGGATAAATGTCTTGGTGTTAACCTTGGTCTCGGTTCTCTCACCCTATATAAATCCATCTGCAATCTTGTTAGTTCTAAATTCACAATATATCCTGAATTTGTTGTCAGTGTCTACATTGTCTGCTACCACCCTGGTCCAAAGCACCATCAATTTACCCCTGGCTTATGGCATTAGCCTCCTATGTGATGTCCCTGTTTCCACCCACACTTGCCTAGAACACATCTCAAAACAACAGCCAGGATGACCCTTTAAAATATAAGTATAATCATGCCACTCTTCTGCTCAACATTTTCCAGTGGCTACCCACTCATTCAAGCCTTGCTAGTGTAGTGATTACGTGTTGAGCTGCTATCCCCGAGGTCAGTAGTTTGAAACCTGAAACCACTAGCCAATCTGTAGAGAAAGATCAGCATAGTCTACCCTACCCTATAGGGTCACTCTGAGTTGGAACGGACTTGATGGTAGTGAGTTTGGTTTTGGAGTTTGACTAACATCAAATGCCAATGGTCTATTAGTCTATGCGCCTGTCCATTCTGCTCCAGTCCCATCTGTCTCCGCAGTGGTCCTCAGCTATGCCAGGTGCACTCCTGTAAAGGACCGCCGCAGCTGCTATTCCCTCTGGCTGTAACACTTCCCCAGACAGCCACGTGGCCCCACCTGACTTTAAAATCTAGGCTCAAAGGACACTTTCTCAATGAGGACTAGCCTGTCCATGCTTATCATGGCGTTCCCCTCCCATCTTTCTGCTTCTACTGTTTTTTTTTAGTTTCGTAGTTTTCCAAAGATCACTTGTAAGCATACTATATACTTTACACATTCATTATATTTACTCTCTACCTGCCCTACTAGAGTGTGCACTTCACAAGAGCAGGGCTGTACATCTGTTTTGTTCACTGTTGTATTCTCAGCATCTAGAAAAGTGCCTGACCATACCAGCCACCTACAAAAGGGCGTGTCAAAGGAATAAATGCAAGGAGCTTCTCAAGGGAAGGCAGGACGAAACGGGAATGGATTCAGTGGCCTGTACTATTAGAGGCATTTCTGAGAGCAGTGGTTCCCAAGGCAACTTTTCTTTGCTGTTACAACTTTGTCAGCAGATTAATGTTTTTCCTCTTTAATTTAGTTTGGAAACTTTACATTTAATTGATCACATCACTTGGAATACTTTCAACAGATCTCTCCTGGTACCAGCATGCCACTGGCCATCTACTGTCTTGATACCTATGGATCAGTGATTCCTTAGCAACACCTCCTTCACCAGAGCAGTGTGAGAGAGAATTAGTTCTCCCGATCCACTGATTCCATTCTGGCCTGGGGCAGGTACACTGCTAACTGTGGAGGTACAGTTTACACAATGCTGTTCAGAGTGAACGTTTCCTGATTGGCCTAAAAGGAACATGGAGTGTAGGATAGGAAAGAAAAGGGGGGTGGGGAGAACACTGTCCTAACAAAAGTATGGAACGATCCATCTATGTCAAGGGCAGCAGCAATGCAGATGCTCTGGCAGTGAATCTTGATACTTGGAGCAGGCCTTTCAGTTTCCTTCCAGAAGATATGCCTTTATTTATTTTTTTTTTTAACAATTTATTGGGGCTGATACAATTCTTTTCACAGTTCATACATATACATACATCAATTGTATAAAGCACATCTGTACAGTCTTTGCCCTAATCATTTTTTTCTCTTTTCTTCTTTTACATTTTATTAGGGACTCCAACAACTCTTACCACAATCCATACATATACATACATCAATTGTATAAAGCACATCCATACATTCCCTGCCCCAATCATTCTCAAGGCATTTGCTCTCCACTTAAGCCCCTTGCATCAGGTCCTCTTTTTTTTTCCCCCCCTCCCTCCCCTTTCCCCCCTCCCTCATATGCCCTTGGTAGTTTATACCTCGTTATTTTGTCATATCTTGCCCTATTCGGGGTCTCCCTTCCCCCCTTCTCTGCTGTCCCTCTCCCAGGGAAGAGGTCACATGTGGCTCCTTGTAATCAGTTCCCCCTTTCGAACCCACTCACCCTCCACTCTCCCAGCATCGTCCCTCACGCCCTTGGTCCTGAAGGTATCATCCACCCTGGATTCCCAAACCCAGGGACAAGGGAAAAACATGGGACCCCAAAGGGTAGAGAAGGGGGAGTGGCAGGCCTGATGGGAAATGATCAAGGGTAAGGTTGCTTAGAGAAGAGGTATACTCTAGCCCAGGTGGCGATGAAGCATGGTAGTAGGGCAGGAGGAAGGTCAAGGGAGATGGAGGAAAGAGCTAGGAGTCAAAGGGCATTCATGGAGGTCTAGACAAAGACATGTACATGCAAATATATATAGGAGGTTGGGGAAATAGATCTTTGTGTCGATATTTATAGGTCAAGTATTAAGGTGGCGGAAGGACCTTGGGCCTCTACTCAAACACTCCCTCTATGCATGAATACCTACTTTTATTAAATTGGAACTCTATGATGTTCACTCTCCCAACACAACGGCTGGAGCCAAAGTGGGTGAACAAGTAAATGTGGTGAAGAAAGCTGATGGTGCCCGGCTATCAAAAGAGATAGTGGCTGGGGTCTTAAAGGCTTGAAGATAAACAAGCGGCCATCTAGCTCAGAAGCAACAAAGTCCACATGGAAGAACACACCAGCCTGTGTGATCGAGTGGTCCCAAAGGGATCAGTTACCAGGCATCAAAGAACAAAAAATCATATCATTGACTGCACACCTCCATGATAGGATCGCTGAAGACAAATGGGTGCACAAGCAAATGTGGTGAAGAAAGCTGATGGTGCCCGGCTATCAAAAGAGATAGTGTCTGGGGTCTTAAAGGCTTGAAGGTGAACAAGCGGCCATCTAGCTCAGAAACAAATAAGCCCACATGGAAGAAGCACACCGGCCAGTGCGATCACGAGGTGCCCAAGGGACCAGATATAAGGCATCATGCAAAAAAAAAAAAGATATAAGTGTGTGTATGTATGTGTATATATGTGTATATGTATATATGTATGTGTATATATATATTATATTAAATGAAGGGGGAAGTGCAGAGTGGAGACCCAAGGCCCAAGTGTCGGCCAATGGAGATCCCCTCATAGAGGGGCTTAGGAGAGGAGATGGGTTAATTAGGGTGTGAGGTAGTATCGATGAAGAACACAGATATACCTTTAATCACAGAGGTGAGGCACTGATAGCAAGTCAGTTTGAAAAGGTAACCTGCTGAGTGAAAAACTAAAAAACCCAACTGGGTAAACAGGGACTGGAAAAGGATGTAAGCCCTAAGGAGTCTGCTTCACGAGGATCACATAAAATCCCCTCATACAGGGTACCTACTGGGTGCTCATCTAAACACGTCCTTGCTTCTCTAGGCCTCAGTTTCCTTAACTGTAAAATGTGGTTCCTACATCCAATTATCTTTAAATTCCCTTCCAATTCTAAGAAGCCAAACATTGGGAGGCATGTAATTTCACTACACTGAGCTGGGTTCTTCAAAGATTCCTTTTAAGAGCAAGCACTTTCCCTTAGCTTAGCCACGGTCACCATCTTTTCCTTGGCCCACTGGTGCCCTCTAGTGATAAGTTCAATTAAAAGGTAGCACTGGTCTGAGAAACAGCCAGTTCCAAAGGAGAAATTCCTTGATATAAGGAACAACAACAAGGCTTGGAGGTAAACAAGCGGCTATCTAGCTCAGAAGCAACAAAGCCCACATGGAAGAAGCACACCAGCCTGCATGATCACAAGGTGTCGAAGGGATCAGTTATCAGGCACCAAAGAACAAAAAGTCATATCATTGTGTGCTCACCTCCCTGATAGGATCGCTGAAGACAAATGGGTGCATAAGCAAATGTGGTGAAGAAAGCGGATGGTACCTGCCTATCAAAAGATACAGTGTCTGGGGTCTTAAAGGCTTGAAGGTAAACAAGCAGTCATCTATCTCAGAAACAATAAAGAAGCCCACATGGAAGAAGCACATAAGCCTGTGTGATCATGAGGTGTCGAAGGGATTAGGTATCAGGCATCATCAGAACAAAAAATCATATCACTGTGAATGAGGGGGGGAGTGCAGGGTGGAAACCCAAACCCATTTGTAGGCCACTGGACATCCCCTTACAGAAGGGTCTTGGGGAGGAGATGAGCCAGTCGGGGTGCGATGTAGCAACAATGAAACATACAACTTTCCTCTAGTTCCTAAGTGCTTCCTCCACCCCCCTCCCCATCATGATCCCAATCCTACCTTACAAATCTGACTAGACCAGAGGATGTACACTGGTACAGATAGGAACTGGAAACACAGGGGATCCAGGGCAGATGATCCCTTCAGGACCAGTAGTGTGAGTGGCCATACTGGGTGGAGGGAGGGGAGGGTGGAAAGAGGGAACTGATTACAAGGATCTACATATAACCTCCTCCCTGAGGGACGGACAACAGAAAAGTGGGTGAAGGGAGACGTCAAACAGTGCAAGATAAGACAAAATAATAATTTATAAATTATCAAGGGTTCATGAGGGAGGGGGGAGCGGGGAGGGAGGGGGAAAATGAGGACCTGATGCCAAGGGCTTAGGTGGAGAACAAATGTTTTGAGAATGATGAGGGCAATGAATGTACAAATATGCTTTACACAATTGATGTAAGTATGGATTGTGATAAGAGTTGTATGAGCCCCTAATAAAATGATTTTTTAAAAAGGAAGGATAACAGAATATAGTAAACAAAGCTCCTGTTATAAAAAGAGAAGACAAGCAAAATTATGTGGGTGAAAAAAGATAAGAACTGGCCACCACCTTCAGCACTGTGCCCATGACTGTGCCTTCCAGAGTAAACATTCTGTGCAATTAATCATTAGCAAAACAAACAAATAAACAAAACACACATCACATCACATTCGTGAATATAAACCCATTTCCAGATACGGATGGAATAATCCGCTTCCTCATAATAGGATTCAGAGTAGGTTTCTTTTTCACTTATCAAGACAAAGACTCTGTGAAGACATCCAGAGATTATCTGTCACTTATCTAAAGAGGATGATTAAACAGAACTGCTTTGAACACACCTGTCAAAGAGGTGCTAAGACTCTGAGTCATACATTCACTGTCATTCTCACTGGTTTCCGGATTCACCCGGAAAGCCTTGATTTGTCAGAAATGAAGCACGACACTATCGTGGGTTTTGGAAAGTCCCTAGGCTTCAAAGCATCATTGCTCAGGGTCACTGGCAAAGTGTTTTCTCATGATCACACCCTCTCTTGATACAAATGACTATGGGCCCCTCTGGCCATAAATCCTACCTGCAATAAAATGTTGGCTACATTTTCCAGCTTAACATTAAATTAAATTAGAATTTTGAATGGACTTCAACGATTTAACAGATAATTAGGTGAAGCCATAGAAAGGTCCTAACCATGCTGTTGCAGCACATGGGAGGAAGCTTATAATCTTCTTTGAACATCTTTACGAAAAGATGTTTTGGGATCATTTTAGCACTAACGCTAACTATAGGTAACAGGCCAGAAATAATACCCACTGGAGTTTCCTTTCTACTCTTAAAATACTATGACTGGTCACATGAGGTTCAGGAGGAGGCAGCGATAATCTGTGGCACACCTCTTGGGACGGGAGTGACTGGAAAGAAGCACGAGAGAACTTTCTCTGGGGACAGAAAAGTCTTGTCTCTTGATTCGGGTGGTGATCAGACGCACGGGCACCGTTGCCGATGGGTTAGTTCGGACACACTGTGATCTTGAGCAGAACAGCACGGGACACTGCCCGACCCTGTGCCACCGCACAACTGTTCTGCTGAGCTCAGTGCTGAAGCCAGGCATAGGTTCACCTTCCTGAGGGCGTGCCTCTCTCTCACGGACCTTCTGCCTTACCAAGCGGATGGACAGGACTGTCAAATTCTGTAACTTGGTACATGTAAGATCTGTACGCTGTATCGATTATAAATTTTATCTTGGCTTTAAAAACTCTATTTCATGCTTTATAAAATTGATGTATGTACATGTATGAACTGTGAAAAGAATTGTATCAGCCCCAATAAATTGTTAAAATAAATAAATAAATAAATAAATTAAAAAACTCTATTTCAGGGTCTTCAAAGAATTAACTCTTAAGAGCGAGGCAAGGGAAGGAGGCTGACATGACCACAACAGCAGATAATTGTACAACTCTCCTTGGTATGATTAAATTGTATGACATCTGGATAAAGTGCTAATAAAACTGGTTAAAAAAAGAATCTAATAACCAAAATACATAAAATTTTGATATCTTAACAACAAAGAGACAGCTAATCCAATCATAAAATAACAAAGGACTTGAAGAGACACTTCACCAAAGAGGGCATTCAAATGGCATCAAACCCATGAAAACGTGCTCAGGGTTATTAGCCATCATTTGTATCAGAGATATGCAAATAAAAACGAGATAGCAAGGGTTCATGGGGAGGGAAGGGGAGCAGGGAGGGAGGAGAAAAATGAGGAGCTGATACCAAGGGCTCAAGTAGAAAGCAAATATTTTGAGAATGACGATGGCAACAAATGTACAAAAGTGCTTGACACAATGATGGATGTATGGAATGGGGTAAGAGTTGTATGAGCCCCCAATAAAATGATTTTTAAAAGCCACACACATACACATACAATGAGATACCATTTTACTCCCACTGGGACTGCTAGGACAAAAACAAAATAAACAGAAAATGACAGCTGTTGGAGGAACAAGGGGACATTTGAACCCTTTCCGACTGCTGATGTGCATTCAAAATGGTAAAGCCATGGTAGAAAACGGTGTGTCAAAATACCAAAAAGGGAACGATCACAAAGGGCAGCAAGTCCACTCATAATTACATAGCCCAAAGGAAGCAGAGATTCAGAGACTGGTATATTTGAGTTCATGGCACGAGTCACAAAAGCCAGACGTGTAATTACCTAGATGCTCATCATCAGATGAAAACACAATGTGGTACACGCATACAATGAAATACTACACAGGCAACAGGAGAAATGAAATTCTGACACTTGCTATGAAACAGACAGAGCTGGGAGAACATTATGCTGAGTTACATAAGCCAATCACAAAATGTCAACTAACATCTTACCTTACTTATATAAGAAGACAAAAAAGGACAAATGTATAGAAACCAAAGTTTATTAGTGATTACTAGGGACAGAAGGAAGGGTGATGCAAATATTCCATTTTTATTCCTCCCCTTACTATTAGGGTCTTAGTTTTACCTCCTTAATCTTGATAGACCTGTGTATGTTTATTTGTATAATTAAGATCATTCGATGCATGAAATCCAAGATCGATAAACCCTTGAGAAATAGTAATGGAGCAATGATTCCCTGAGGCTATGGGAGGCGGGGAGGGCTGACAGCAATGAGGACTACTTAACCCCACTGGAGGGGAATGAATGAATAACAGAATAAGAGGTGAACTGACACATTGGATGACATAAGATATGGAAAAAATGGATCTATAATATAACATGGGGGTAAGGTGAGGGAGGGAGGGGAGAAAGGGGAGCTGGTATCAAAGAGTTCAAGAAGAAAGAAAATGTTTTGAAACTGATGGTGGTAGCAGTTGTATAATTATGCTTGATCTAATTGAGCTATGGATTGTTATAATATCTGTAAGAGCTCTCAAAAATCCCATTTATGGAGGGTAAAGTTACTCAGGTGATTATTGGAATTGCGATCAGTCCATCGTACAACTTTAAAAGTTGAGCTGGCAAAGGCTGTGAGATACCTTCACAACAAGGGCAGAAAGGGAGTAGCTACCGAGGCTGCCATGTACAACCCTTGAGAGACATAGTCCTTTGCTTTAGAAGCTTAGGGTCATGGTTTCACGGGACCTCCTAGTTAAGCAGCCTAATAATATGTTTACTGCTTCTGCTCTACTTCCTACTGTGATGTGTACTGCCTGGGGTTTGTCAAAACTTGCCAGGAGCCATCGAAAGCAAAACCCTTAGTCTTCATTCACTGAGAACAACCGAGAAAGAGGGAACGTCGGGGAAGGAGGAGGACATTGACTTTGTGGCTAACTGCCTCCATGAACAGCTTCCTCCTCTTCTAGGAAATCAGAACTGGACGGTGTCCAGATAACATTGAACATTTTGATCAAAGATTCCATAGAAGAATTCTGATCAAAAGGGAGGAAATGTAGAACAGATTTTCAGGGTCACAGTCTTCAGACATCCTGGTGCCATGAAAGTTGGATAAACTCCAGAGAGAATTGCCTGTCTTTTAAAAACCAAAAAATAATGTAACTTAACTAGTAAAAAATGTCTACCGCAAGCATTAAGCTCCTTTAAGAGCTCTCTCTACAGTATTAAATTGACAACATCAAGATTACACAGGATCCTCGGTAGTGGGCAGTGCTTTTATGTAAATGGGGGAAGTGCGACTCTGACAAAGCGGGTGAGAATGGGCCCACAACTCTCAAGATGTCATCAGCAGCACTGAACTAGACACGTACACACTGCTGGGCTGCTGGCCACTGTGCTGTGCATATGCTCAACAATGGCAACCAGATTCAAGACCTCTCAAAGGAAACATAACTGTCCTGAGAAGAAGCATTTAATACCTATAGGGCTCACAAAGGCCATCTTTCCCACCCCCTGCATAATTCCCAGTAGAGATGAACATGTTGTCTCAATTCATTCAGTCAGATCTAATTCCCTGCCCCCTGCAAAATAATAAGAAAACTAGCAACCCTCTTTCTTCTTTAAGCGGCTTACATGAACCTGGAGTATCTTCAGGAAGGCTGGGCCCAGTAGGATGGCAGGCCTCAAGGGGTCTGAGTCATTTAAGAGACCAGGCATTCTACCTTAATTTCAAAGTCAACTATAAATGACTTTTGGAACTGTCTGATGTTTTACATTCTCCCCATTTATGCTCCTCTCTATTAGTGTAGCTCCATCAGGGACATAGTATCTCGCTTCAATTTGCTTCCAAGGATTTCAAGTATTTTATGTGATTCAATAATGCACCCACATGAGAGAAGACACCGCAGATCTGGTCTCTGTGTTAGAAGTTGGCAGCAGGCACAGAGAAGTGTAAGAAACTCGCACATAGGGAAGTAGAACCACCACGTAACAGTTGCCGCATCTCTTCAGAGGCAGGTCTGTTTCCATTTCCCCCTCAACCCAGCCTGGTCATTAACCTGGGCCACTGAAGACATCTACATAAGGCCTGCTTTTTCTATTAAAATTGTATGTGTGAGAGCAAGGCTGCACCCTTCAGGGACATGCCCCACCGACTTGTCGCTTACCAGTGCCTCTTTCACCTCTTCAGGGACATCAGTTTCATCCTCCTGGAGAGAAAAGAGGAAGAGGAGGAACACAGTCACAGACATCCTTGAAATAAACAAGGTGAGCGCTCATCAATTATGCATTGTGGCATTTCAAACATAGGCAACGAGCTGCCCTCTGACTACTGCTTTTCATGGACAGGCTGGCTTTTCAAGGGCAGCACTTGTCAAACCTGTTCGTTTGACAAGCAGTATCTTCAACGAAGAAAGTCTTGATTTCATCTCCGTTCATAGGATCAGTCTATTTGGCCTTAGAACAATGAAATATTTTAATCTACAGCATTGTTTCTATAGATGACTATTGTGACCTTATTTCTTGGGGCACTGGATACTTTATCCAACTTTAAAATAAGCCACTGGTAACCAGGGACCTTTGTCAGTAAACTGGCTGCTTGATTGTCTTACTGCAAGCAATAAGAGGAAGGTTGAGAAAAAGACGTGGAGATGGGTTAATGAAAGCACTGGTGTGCACCGGCAGCAACAACCTGCCTTTGTTTTAATGTCCAAATTAATCTGAGTTACATGGTTTGTTTTGGTCTTCCCCTCCAAAAAGAGTGAAGTTAGCTCAATGAATTTGTGTTGCTTCGAGATTTTAAGTTCTTTGAAATCTCCATAGTTCTCCTAGCTATTTAGCTGGAGTCCCTGCTTACTTGAGGTACTCAGATAGGGTTGACTCATGACACAACTTTCAGGGAATACTAGGGAAGTCGCTACTAAAACTTGACAGATGGAGTCTCGCATTGTCCTTACTGATGTGGATGCTGTAAATTTCCAGGCTTCATTCTGTAGTTATTTACCGAGCGTCTGCTCTGTGCGTGCCACTGCTCTGGCACTGGGCACCCAGCAGCATGACACCATGTGCATCCCACGTTAGCCTCAGAATTATTTTTTGGACAATCTGCCGGATTCACCCTTTCAAATGAAAGCAAGTTCCATTTTTCATTGCTCACACGTCTAAGAGTCTGGTAGTTGTACACACTTCTTTTAACTGAAATGGAAAGATGGCAGTCACGGGGAATGCAATGTGCCCAGCACCCACCCACCCACTCACATCTGTTGTCCAGAAGTTGATGCCCGTGCCTCTTCGCCGTTCCTTGGGTCTCCTCCTGTCTCGGGTGGACAGCCTATTGGAGGACTGGTTATCTAAATCTGCATCTTCACTCTCTGCAGAGATAAAACACAGTATAGATCTTAAGACTATGGGGTACATGTACCGGGGAGGAACCTGCATCTTGTGAAGCACCACATACCTTTCTTGTCCATTTCCCTTGCAGTGTTTGTGGTAGTCTCTGAATTCTCAGACTCGGGAACAGAAGACCTGCTTGACCGGAACAGGTGGGAACTGGTGTAGAGCGAGGGACTGGGTGCCGAGGGAGATAGTGGTGATGTGGGTTTGTCTGGCTTAGCTGTACACCTCAGACGACGATAGCCAGCCTGGGAATAATGAACAGCGTGAGACCACAGGAGAAGAATGGGGTTTCTGTCTCACAGATTTACTAGTAGTCGATGCTCAGTAAATAGCTATTCACCTGGACTAACGTCAACTAACTAACCAACGAGGAAACAGCTTGCGGACTGCTGCTCTGAAAATGCGGCCGCACTGGCCGCAGCCCAGAGCGGTGATCTCGTGAGTAAAACCCTTTGATGTTGGGAATGAAACAGGGAGACTTCCCTTTTCAGATAAAGCGGCAAGAGGCAAGGCTTATGTAGGAAAAACAAAAGCTCGGGACTATGCGGACAGCCTCCACCTCAGAACACTCCACCAGCTTCTGAGTATTCTGCTAGCTTGCCAGAAGCAGGCTGTTGAAACTTACGTGCTTCTGTGCTGAGCATCAGGACAAATCGAGCCTGAGGATAAGCCTTCACTTGGCTCATTAAAGATGCAGAAATAGAGAATTCTTACTATGAACTAAGTTTCCAAGAAAGAGATTACAAAGAAATTATACAGATAGGAGCAATAGAACATAGCCATAAGCATCGGAGTCAGACAGAGCTTGGTTCTGATTCTAGCTACTCAGTGTCTCTGAGCTGTAGCTTTCTCAGCTGTAATATGGGGATAGCAGAAAGTGTTGTACAGTAAATGAGATCATGTATGTTAGGCGCTTAGAATAGTACCTGGTAATAAATCAAGCCAAACCAAAACTTCAAACCTGTTGTTCTTATGTAAATTCTGACTCTTGGTAACCACACCTGGTCATAAAATAATAAGTACAAAACCCAAGTCAAAGCCACTGCCAAAAAGTCGATTCTGACTCACAGAGACCCTACACAGAAGACACAGAGCCGAGCTGCTCCTTTGGCTTTCCAACACGGGAAAAGCTTGATGGGAGCAGACAGCTTCGTCTCCCTCCCCTGGAGCAGCTGGTAGGTTGAACGGGGGGCCTTGAGGTTAGCAGCCATAATAGCTGATAAACAATAGAATCTTAGTTCATGGAGATTTCCCATTAGCAGTTAAATCATTAACCTTTATCCTACAACTGTGGATAAAGACCACAGAATTTATTACCTACACTGCGATTCTTCTGAGAGTGAAAGGGGTAGTACTAAAACAACAGGTGTCAATGGGACCCTAAATATAACCCTGGGGCTTTACAACCAGTGTCACTTGGCAAAGGGAGTGGAAGTCACAATGTTCACCCACATCGTGACACTTTGTGGCACGGGATTAAAGGGTGTTTGGTAAGCTCTTAGGTTTGCAGGAGCTTGAATGTCTAATGCAATGTCGAACGAGTAGGAAGGCAAGCTGTGGGGCTCCATTGCCTTGGCTCCAAACCTTGCTTTATCAGCTGTGTGCCTATTTAAGACAAATAATATCTTTGTGGATCAATTTCCCCACATGTTAAATAAAACCAGAGAATGTACCTCCCATGGGTATTGTGAGGATTAAATTAATAGATATGAAATACTTAAAATCTTGCCTGGCATATCATAAGTAATCACTCATCTTTTATGCTAGCACCGTACGGGTGGGGGATTGGCCTGTAAGAACTGACGCCCTCTGAATTATTTTAGTTGCTAACTAAAATCAGCGTAAGTTGTAGTAACCCAGTGCCAGTGAGAACACAGGGCTTGAAGGACTGGTGGGGAGAGCCCACATTAATCAGCACAGCGGCCTGGTGGGTAACAAAGTGCTTACCTCTTCGTCCAGGCTCCCGCCCCGGGGCTGCCGGCCCTCCCCCGCCTCCTTTGCAGGCACAGCTGAGGGCTCAGTGCGGCCTTCCAGTGCTTCTGTGTCTCCAGGCTTCTCCCCAGGCTGCTCCTGAGCTTGCCGCTCTGCCCTCGACCTGCTGAAAGTCCTCTCTGCCTCTTGAAGGTCTGTCAGGGTGACACCCTGGGAAAATATCACAAGGTCAGGGTAGAAAGATGGTCCTCAGTTCCCTACCAACCATGGAATGACTCTCGATGAGTAAGCAGGGAAACGCTCTAAAAAATCTAATGGGATCAAATTCCGAATGAGGATCCCAAAATGCATAATGAGGCCAATGCAGGAATACATGCTTAAAATAAGCACCTCAGTTTGCAAAGAACGCAGACCTGAGTCCAAGTATCTTTCAAATGTGTCACCCTTTAGCTTTTTCAATTTGATCTCCCAAAAATAGGTCAGCATTGAGGTCTGCCTCTGATAAGTGTGCTTTGTTCATTCCAAGCAGTTTTCATCTTTATTTGAAAGCTCTCCACTCTCCCAAGATTAAATTCGGATCAATTGAGATTTTCGGAACAACGGATATTAGAAAAACTTAGTTTCAGTGATAGAGAAAGCCAAACTAAGCTGAAAGGTGGGGTGGGGTGGGGGTGGGAAACCTCAGAGCCACGCTAAAACAACAAGGAATAAACTGAACCGAACAAATACCTTCCAAACAAAATTTTCTCTAACACTATTTCCCAAGTAGTCTGGGAATCATAGAGAGACATTCCATCAATTCATGTTCCCCTCACAGGGACAAAAGAGCAGCAAGATAGAAGAAAAACCAATGTCAAGAAGACATCTCTGAGAGAAGAAAGAAAAGGAGTTGGGAAGAAAGTGGGTGGGGTGCAAACGTAGCAGTTAGATGCTGACGTCTCAGGAGGTAGTAAAGCAGACACCATCGCCATACATTGCTTTCACTTTACTCTCTAATCATTCATTCACTCACTCTCTTAATAATAAAGATTCATGGAGAGTTTCTAAGCACTACAACTACAAAGAGAAAGCAAATTATTCCTGTGATCTTAAACTGGTGACAAGAAGAAGTAGATGACAATACTAAACTGTAAGTATTAAGGTAGAAACACAGGAGCATATAAGAGGCACACCTAACACTGGGTTTTTAAGAGTTACAAAAAGAGGAGTGGGAGAGGCAAGATACTGCGGATAGATCGATTCTGTCAAGATCCGAGACAAGGACACAGGCCATGACAGACTCAGGACGCAATGCTGACTCAGCAAAAGGAGAGGCCACAAAACAACACAAGGAAGCCAAGGAGGAGAGAAAGAAGGGGTGTGACTGAATGGATTCAAGCAGCAGAAGCTGGGGGACTGACAGTCCTGTATGCCATCCCCGATAAGTAGCTTGGCTTTGCCCTTGATACAGCTTCTTCTGGGGGTCAAGGATCCCTTTGAGAATCTCAATGTGATGGGTAGACTTTTTGTCACCTTGTTGCACCTATGTGAAGGAACGGTTGGAGTCCGACCT
This sequence comes from Tenrec ecaudatus, assembly GCF_050624435.1. NCBI lineage: Eukaryota > Metazoa > Chordata > Mammalia > Afrosoricida > Tenrecidae > Tenrec > Tenrec ecaudatus. The sequence continues at coordinate 220,150,740 of NC_134530.1, read as the reverse complement.
ATCAATCAGGTCACAGCCTGATGACCCCTCCCTGGAGGTGTGGCCTATTTGTGAGCTGTGGTGGAGAACTGAGGCCTCCTCGCGCCCCTCTTTGCCTTCCTGCTTGCTTGGATTTGGCATCTGGCTCCAGGGGTGGCCCATAAGGCCTGCTGTCCCTGGAAGCTGTTGGCACCTTGCCATGTTCTTGTTGACCTTGACCCATGGGACTCTGCACCCACCTGCCTATCATCTCCCCACTTCCCGGTATGCCTTCCTGTTTCATCAGCAGGCAGTTGCATAAATTTGAATGGGGTTCCAGTGAGCACCTGATCCATGGGCTTGAGCTAGTCGGACTGTGCTGAGCTGCTTCCTTGATACAAAATTCTTTCTTAATAAAAAGTTGTTTCATCACATATGCATGCGTGCGTGCGTGCGTGCGTGTGTGTCCTGGTTTCTCTAGAAAACTCAGTCTAATACACTCATGAAAATGAATGATAATCTAACGCAGTTTAAAATACCTTCAGCTTCTGATATGACTGTCACTTCCTCTCTAATAAATCTTCCCTTTGCAGACACATAATCTTCTCTTTCCAGTGCCCCAGTCACTCCAAACTTCAATTCTATGACCCCTTCTAACAACTTCCCTATCTTTTCTCAAGCAAAGCTCAACTCATTCCAGTGTTGTTTATCTTCTCTTAGCATTTATTGCTCACTCATTTCTTCAAAAAGTACTTTGATAGATTACTGTGGAGGGAGAGATACTGAGTACACATATATGGGGATTAAATTCAAAAAGGAGAAACAGATAAGTAATCATCAAACAAAAATAAAATCACAGGTATAATTACTATAAAGGAAGGATGCATGGCCTAGTTTGAGAGGAAAGAACACAACATGCATATGGCCTGTGTACAGCGCACAGAAGCATGTCATGTGTGGCCAGAGTTCAGTAAGAAGGGGAAAGGAGGGTAAGAAGAGGATGAATGGCAGCCAAGGGCAGATGACTGAAGATCTCATAGGTCATGCTGCGGATACAGCATCTATTCTAAGAACAAGGGGAAGTCAGTGGACAGCTCTAAGCAGAGGATAGAGTTTGAGTGTTTATGCTGAAAATATTTCTCTGGTTAGAGAATGGAGAACAAATACAATGCTGAGAAGGTGGGGTGGAATAGGTTATAGTTCACAGATGCCATTATCAAGCTTTTGGTGCTAAAAAAGACACAAGAAAAACAGATGTAAGATGACTGGTCTTGAATGAACTAGGAGATAATAATGGTAGGTGAGATAAGAGAGGTAAGGTAGAAGCAGTAAATAAATTTTTAAGCAAGTTAAGGAGTGAAACAGCAAAACTAGTGATAGAATAGATAAAGGAATGAAGTGAGGGGTGCTAAGGAAGAGGTCCAAGTGTCAGATGTATGCATCTGGAAGGAAGATGCTTCCTTCTTTAGGTACACTATATGGTGCTGGTGAAGAATAAACAAATCTGTCTTAGAAGAAGGACAGCCAGAATGCTCCTTAGAGGCAAGGATGGAGAGGCTTTGTCTCATGTACTCAGGGCATATATTCAGGGGAGGCCAGTCCCTGGAAAAGTGGAGGGGCAGCAAAAAAAAAAAAAGAGGATCTTCCCTTGACAAGATGGATGGGCACTGGCGACAACAATGGGGTCAAACAAGAACAATTGTGATAGTGCGTAACTGGGCGGTGTTTTGTTCTGTTGTGCACAGAAGGGGGCTTTGAGATGAAACACGGCACCTCACCACAGCAGCAACATATCCAGAACACGGGGAGAGTGCGTGGCCTGAGGGAAACCATGAACTGAAAGCATACACATTAGATCAGGCCGACAGGGATTAGACTGCCTCAGAATACAGAGTGAGCAGAGATGTGAACCGAGGGCCTGAAGTCCTGAGGATTGCCGACATTTGATGGCTAGATAGAGGAAAATAAGCAAGGGCAACACTGAAGGAGCCAGAGGAGAGAGGGGAATTCGGGGAAGGGGGTGTAACAGAAAGGGGACAGTTTTAATAGCTTGCCTTCTAACCTCACCACTCTATCTGTTGACATAGTCCTTGGCAAGTCAAAAAGGGCATGGTTGCAGCTATGGATAATATCCCGTCCTGTCCTCGCCTTCCACAGCTTTCCAGACTGTTGATTGTCTCCTACTCACCACAAGCTGACTTCTCATTCACTCCTTTGCTGCTACCCTTCCCTGGCCTTCTTTTCATGTCTCTAGTCGCTCCTTTGCAGTCTGCGTCACTGGCTCATTTCTGCTTACATAATTCTAACTCATAGCCTTCTCTTCCATGACTGCGGCCGCTACCACCCGAGGCCATGCTCCTGTCATTTCCAGCTGGGATTTTGCTTCTTAACAGGCCTTCTTGTTTCTAGGCTTGACAGTCATACTCTGGCCACCACTCCTATCAATTCCCTGCATGGCGGTTTTTAGAATCATATGTAATATAGATTATTTCATACCCCTCCTTAAGCTGCTTCAATGGCTCCCTTAGGGAATATATTTTTATTTTGAAGTAACATTTTTATTGCAAAACTCACCCCTTTAAAGTATATAACTTAGTGCTTTTTAGTATCATCACAAGTTGAATTTTTAGTACCGTCTATACTCGTGTATAAGCCGAGTTTTTCAGCACATTTTAAGTGCAGTTTTTGGGGTAAAATGGTGCCTCGTCTGATATTCGGGTTGGCTTATACTCAGGTATATATGGTATTTTATCACCAGCATCCACTTCTGTTTTTATCATTTTCAGAAATCGTGTGTCCTTTAGCAGTGCCGGCCTTTCCTCCAGTCTCTCACAACCCAGCCTACTTTCTCTCTGTGGGTTTGCCTGTTCTGGGCATCTCATACCAAGAAATCATATGGTATCTGTGGTCTTTTGGGTGGGGCTTCTTTCACTCACACAGGGTTTTCATCCATGTTGCAGCACGTATCGATAATTCACTCTTATTTATGGCTAAAAATATCCATTGTATAGACAGACCACATGTTGTTTATCCACGATGAGGTCATTGGCATTTGGGCTGTTTCCACTTTTGGCTTCTATGAATAATGCCACGTAGACAGTTTTTGTGTTTTTAATTTCTCTTGGGCATATTTACCTAGAAGAAGCATTGGTGTCTCATATGGTAGCTACATTGAACATTATCCCCGTAGGGATTCTTAAGATGAGGCCCTTTAAGCACACATAGAATTGCAAGTCTTTTTTTTTTTTTTCTTTTCTTCTTTTACATTTTATTAGGGACTCATACAACTCTTACCACAATCCATACATATACATACATCAATTGTATAAAGCACATCCATACATTCCCTGCCCCAATCATTCTCAAGGCATTTGCTCTCCACTTAAGCCCCTTGCATCAGGTCCTCTTTTTTTTTCCCCTCCTCCCTCCCCATTCCCCCCTCCCTCATATGCCCTTGGTAATTTATACATCGTTGTTTTGTCATATCTTGCCCTATCCGGAGTCTCCCTTCCCCCCTTCTCTGCTGTCCCTCTCCCAGGGAAGAGGTCACATGTGGATCCTTGTAATCAGTTCCCCCTTTCCAACCCACTCACCCTCCACTCTCCCAGCATCGTCCCTCACACCCTTGGTCCTGAAGGTATCATCCACCCTGGATTCCCTGTACCTCCAACCCTCATATGCACCAGTGTTCAGCCTCTGTCCTATCCAGCCCTGCAAGGTAGAATTCGGATCATGGTAGTTGGGGGGAGGAAGCATCCAGGATCCGGGGGAAAGCTGTGTTCTTCATCGATACTACCTCACACCCTAATTAACCCATCTCCTCTCCTAAACCCCTCTATGAGGGGATCTCCATTGGTCGACACTTGGGCCTTGGGTCTCCACTCTGCACTTCCCCCTTCATTTAATATGATATATATATACATATATATACATACATATATACATATACACATATATACACATACATACACACACTTACATCTTTTTTTTTTTTTTTGCATGATGCCTTATACCTGGTCCCTTGGGCACCTCGTGATCGCACTGGCCGGTGTGCTTCTTCCATGTGGGCTTATTTGCTTCTGAGCTAGATGGCCGCTTGTTCACCTTCAAGCCTTTAAGACCCCAGACACTATCTCTTTTGATAGCCGGGCACCATCAGCTTTCTTCACCACATTTGCTTATGCACCCATTTGTCTTCAGCGATCCTATCATGGAGGTGTGCAGTCAATGATATGATTTTTTGTTCTTTGATGCCTGGTAACTGATCCCTTTGGGACCACTCGCTCACTCAGGCTGGTGTGTTCTTCCATGTGGACTTTGTTGCTTCTGAGCTAGATGGCCGCTTGTTTATCTTCAAGCCTTTAAGACCCCAGTCACTATCTCTTTTGATAGCCGGGCACCATCAGCTTTCTTCACCACATTTACTTGTTCACACACTTTGGCTCCAGCCGTTGTGTCGGGAGAGTGAGCATCATAGAGTTCCAATTTAATAAAAGAAGGTATTCATGCATTGAGGGAGTGTTTGAGTAGAGGCCCAAGGTCCTTCCGCCACCTTAATACTTGACCTATAAATATAGACACATAGATCTATTTCCCCATCCTCCTATATATATTTGCATGTACATGTCTTTGTCTAGACCTCCATGAATGCCCTTTGACTCCTAGCTCTTTCCTCCATCTCCCTTGACTTTCCTCCTGCCCTACTACCATGCTTCATCGCCACCTGGGCTAGAGTATACCTCTTCTCTAAGCAACCTTACCCTTGATCATTTCCCACCAGGCCTGCCACTCCCACTTCTCTACCATTTGGGGTCCCATGTTTTTCCCTTGTCCCTGGGTTTGTTAACACCACTTCCTTACCCCCCCTACCCCCCCACCCCAAGTCCCCCCAAAACTGTCGGTCCCGTTGTTTTTCCTCCAGATAGTTCATCCAGCCTGTCCTATTCAGACAGACCTGTGGAGTCACTAACATGCACGAAAACTAGACAGAGGAAAACAAAGCAACAGTATACAACCAGACAACAAAACAACAAAAACAAACCACTGACAAAGAACAGAATAAAACAGTTCACAAGAGAAAAGCTTGTAGTTAGTTCAGGGATCGTTTGCTGGCCCTTAGGAGCGTTTTCCAGTCCAGTCTGTTGGGGCACCACGCCCTGGCCCTGAAGTCCACTTTCAGCATTCCCTGGGGACCTTGCCACTCCATTCCCTTGCTGTTCCGCTGCACTCCCCCAGTGATTTGCCTCGGTGTGGTGGGATCAGGTCAGGTGCAATTCCCACACTGTGTCTCTGGTGCTGTCCCCTGTATCGCCCTTAGTCACTGAGGGGCATCATGTCTCATAGTGGGGCTAGCCATGTTGTTCTCTCTGTGGACTGGCTGCTCTACTCAGGAACATCATCATCACGGCCTGGTGGGCCAGGCTGTGCTCCACTCTCTCCTCCTGCCCCTTCATCTGCTCCCGTGTGCTCTGATCAAATATGTCCGAATTGCAAGTCTTATACATAGGTCTGAGTCTGGAGGAATAGGAGTGAGAGTGGATAGTCCAGCTATAGATTCATTTGATTCTAGACAGCATAAGATTTACCATAGGTGACCATTGAGTTGATTCCAACTCATAGTGATCCTGTAGGACACAGTAGAATGCCCTTTGGTTTTCTGAGACTTTACATCTTTATTAGACAGCCTCATCTTTCTTCCACAGAGTGGTCTGGTGGGTTTGAACCACTGACCTTGTAGTTAGCAGCTCATTAAGCCACCAGGGGCTCCTTAACATAGGGGAAAGCTCGTTAAATATAGAGGCAGGAATAAGGCACTCCTTTCACTTTATTTTGTTTTTTACTATACTTACCAACGTGAAGGCAGGAAGATACATTTTAAAAGTTATACTCACTTGAGTAGACCTTCGGGTCTGCCGAGCCTGTCTGGAGCGGGCTTTCCGTAAAGACTCTGCTTCCTCATCCCGGACAGGAGTCAGATATGACCTGCAGAGAAAGGTAATAACAGAAATAAGACCCTTGGCTACATGTACAGGGGCAAGCACAAGTGCTCCCAGAAACTGATGTGATTCCCACACTCAAGACGTGAAGCTGGCAGAATCCAAATGATAGGCCTCCTGCCAAGTAACAGTCAAGAGTGACATCCTGCCAAAGAGCATCAGTAAGTGCAGTACTTTCCATTCATTGAGAAGCATGTCACCGGTGAGAATTTCACTTCCTCTCGACCTCCTTGCAATTCTAATGTGTTTTTCTTGCTTTAGTGCTCTGGTTACAACTTCTAAGACACATTGGCAAGGAGTGGTGATGGTATCCATGCTTCATTCCCGCTTTCAGAGAGAAAGCTTTCAGCATTTTACCATAAGCATCACGTCTGCTATAACATTTCTATAGCTAACCTCATCAAATTAAAGAAATTCACGTTCATTCCTAGCTGGCTAAGAGGGGTTTTTGGTTCTATGTGTTTTAAATTATCAGTATGTGATGAACTTTAACACATGCTCCCTCATCCCTACATTGAGATCACCACTTTTACTCTTTTTTTTTCAGATTAAATGATTAATTACATTAACTGATTTTCACATGATAAAATTGCACTGAATTATTGAAACAAGCCCAAGTTGGTCACGAGGCACCATCTTTATATATTCACTGCTTTTTTTAAAGGATAGAATTTCTGCATCCATGTCCATAAAAGGAATTCGCCTATACATTTCTTTTACTGTAATATCCTGGTTAATTTTCTTAATTCCAATCACCAGTAATTATCAATGTATCTTCATTATATGCTCGATCAATTTTAGACTATGACAAGTTATGAAAACCTTTCAATTCTTCATCTCTTGATGCTGTGGTTGGTATATAAAATTTAAGTAGTTGGGGGGATGAGGAGCTGATATCAAGGGCTCAAGTAGAAACAAAATGTTTTGAGAAAAATGATGGCAACAAATGTACAAATGTGCTTGACACGATGGATGTATGTACAGATTGTGATGAGAGTTATACATGCCCCCAATAAAATGATTAAAAATAAATAAATAAACAATTTGAGCGGTCATATTAACTGATCTTCCTTTAGATGTTAACCCATCATTGACCACACTATCCTTCAAGGTATATCTCAAATTGTTGTTGTTAAATGCAACTCAGTGTCTTTTCAGTTTGTTGTTCTATGCTTAATTGACCACATAGGTGACTGCTGGATTCAAAATGGCCAATACAGTCCAGCTCAGCTAAGGAATGTCTAGAAAGGAGCCTGGGGGTAGAATGGTGATGTAGATATGAGGTGTCTATGGATCAGGTGTTAGGCACCAAAGACCCAAAACAAAAAATTATATCGATGTGAATGAGGGGGAGGGCAGAGTGGAGACCCAAAGCCCATCTGTAGGCAATTGGACATCTCCTCACAGAAGGGTCACAAGGAAGAGACAAGCCAGTTAGGGAGCAGTATAGAACTGAAGAAACGTACAACTTTCCTCTAGTTCTTTAATGCTTCCTTCTACCCCCCACTATCATGATCCCAATTCTACCTTACAAATCCAGCTAGATCAGAGCATGTACACTGGTACAGATAAGAGTTCACAACACAGGGCATCCAGGGCAGATAAACCCCTCAGGACCAATAATGAGAGTAGCGATACCAGGAGGTTAAGAGTAAGATGGGGGAAGAAAGGAGGAACCAATCACAATGATCGACATATAACCCCCTCTCAGGGGGACGGACAGCAGAAAAGTGGGTGAAGGGAGGCAGGAGTAGATATAACACATGAAAAAATAATAATTTACAAATGATCAAGGGGTCATGAGGGAGAGAGGGTGGGGAAGGGGGAAAACGAGCTGATACTAAAGACTCAAGTAGAAAGAAAATGCTTTGAAAATGATGATGGCAACAAATGTACAAATGTGCTTGACACAATAGATGCATGTATGGCTTGTGATAAAGAGTTGTACAAGTCCCCAATAAAATGATTTTTAAAAATAAAAGAAAATGGTGCAACATATGTACAAATGTGCTTGACACATGGGTGCATGTATGGATTGTGATAAGAGCTGCATGAACACACAATAAAATGATTTTTTAATGTCTAGGATATCCGTTTTTAAGCATTCCATTTCATTTTTGGTGACTTCCAATTTTCTTCACATTAAACTAGCATATTCCATAATCAATGACTAATGGATTTTGAGTCTTGGCAATCAGCAAACGAAGGTCCCAAAGGCTTTACTTCACCTGTACCATGAAGGTCACCTCTATTTTGAGAGGGTGGCTCTTCCCAGTAGGATTCTGAATTCAACACAACCTGGGAGGCTCATGTTTGGTGGAGAGCCAACACAAGTGAGGGAAACCCTCAACATGAACTGACACAACAGCCGCAATCATGGGCTTTTTAAAGGGCTCTCAGAAAACGAAGCTAGAGTAAGATCGGGCAGTGTTTCACTCTGCCATACATTAGGTTACGATGAGTGGAGGTGGCTCAACAGCAACTAGTAACAGCAAGGTTTGCTGGCCTCAAAAGTGTTCGAAGGAGGGCCAGGGGGAGCTGATAGCAACGATGACAGAACTGCAGGTGAATGGATACATTGGATGGTGTAAGATACAGTGAATAATAATAATGGTAATAATACTATATAACATATTAAAAATAATAAGGGTTCCTGGGGGTAGGGTGCAGGAGGGAGGGAGGGAGGGAATAAAGGGGAATTGATATCAAAGAGTTAAGAAAGACAATGTTTTGAAACTGATGGTGGTATCAATTGTACAATTATGCTTGATCTAACTAAATTAAGGATTGTTATATAATATCTGTAAGAGCTCCCAATAAAATAATTTCTTTAAAAGTGTATATTTATGGAGGAATATGTACATGTTTAAATGATTGGAAGAGTTCAACAATGAATTGATCTGAATTTAGAGTGCTTTTTCTGGGAACATTTTAAAGAATGGATTCAATTTCTTAAACTGCCTCCAGACTTAGGCCTGTTTAGATATTTTATTTTGATAACACTTGTTTTTCGAGAAAATTTCCCATTTCATTTATCCTCTCACATTTAGTGGCATAAAATTGCACACAATAGCATAATACTTTTTTGTCCTTTTTATATCTATATCTTTTAACGTTCTTATAAATTGAGTACGGCAAGCAGCTTTTGTTTATGTGGTGACAGATCTATCAATATTTACCTTATTAGAGAAGTTTGAAATATGTATGCGATTCATTAAGAATAATAAGAGACAGCAGGTAGACTAAGGGTTCCTGGGGGTTGCCGTAGGGGCGGCGGAGGTGGTCACAGAGCTGATCTCAAGGAGCTCAAGAAGGAAGAGGACGTGTTGCAACTGATTGTGGAGCAACTGTACAATACATGTCATGTGATAGAAAATGGAATGACATGATATAAAAGTAACCCATCACATGTTAATATAAATAACTTCTTTATGAAAAATGCCTATTTTTCCAAAATTAGAAAATTGCTAAGAAGAACTGCCTTGTTTTACATTTTTGCCAATTTCTTTATTTGGGGCTTACTAGAAGATAGCTGGATTCTCATAGCTGTTTCTACATTAGATCTGCTGCTATATGTTGTTTTGGATGAAATATATAAAAATTATACAGCCTCACACATACATGTAGTTAGAAAAGAGAAGAATATAAGGAAAGCCTTTTCAGATAATTAAGGTTATATTCTTTCATATTACACTAAAATGCAACGAGTAACAGTGTCATATGTGATCTGCAACCATGTCAACAGGCTTTTTGTAGTTTTTACATGAATATCCATTGGTTCAGCCTCTTGCACTTTGACTGGATCTTCTTACCTATGTCCCCTGTGCACTGGTTATTTGGAAAATAATTATCCGTGCGCTGAGTTTTTCAGATCTTCCAAGTGCCCACACATTTCATTATACATTTAAAAATCACAATCCATGATATTCTCAGCAATCTTAAACATGCTCTACATAGTGGGACGCTATCAATGATTTCATTCACAGTAGACAAATATATTTTCAAAATTCTCTTTGTTACTTGTACATTAACATTTTCTAAGTGGCATGAAGTTTTACCAGCTGTTTTGTTCGTTTTCATGGCTTACTTAGTTCATGTTCAAGAAGAGCCTACCAAGTATTCAATCTACATCACCTACAGTTTAACCACCAGTTATATGTCAAATAAAAATCTGTTTCCTAAGAAAGCAGCTAGCGAGTTCTTCCTGTCTTCCAGCAATGTAATTATGCTTATATCAAAGCATGTTTGCATGCTCCTCTTATTTATTAAGCTTTCCCCCATTATTTTCCATCCTTTCTTTTCCTGGGTTTTATTTTGGATACTTCCTACTGTTCAATCCATCACGTCACTCACTCTTGGTCTACTGTAGCCTACCCATTGAGTTTCTTATTTCCAATATTTTCTTTTTCACTTTTGGAATTGGAAATTTGATCATTAAAAGGAAGATTGCAGTTCTCGGGCTAAATTCTTCATCTTGTCATCTATTTTCTTGGACACATTCACATGAACTAGTTTACAGTTCATGTCAGATATCATGTCTGTGTGTTTTTATTGTTGGTTTACTTTTCTGAATTTTGGTAAATTCATAGTTTACGTCACGTTTTTGCCAAGTAATATTTGAATTAATGCGGCCATTTGAAAACTGACTGTGATTTTTTTGGACAAGGCAAAACCTGGTCCTACCCCATCGTTTCTAGACTGAAAGGTAAGTGGCATTGGAGACATTCTTTACATTGTGTCACCTTTCTCATTACTTCTGCTGTTTCCATGACAGATGTTTTAAAATAAAAAGCTGTAGAGAAACCTGAGGTTCTTGCTGAGGTTGCCACCCCAACCTCACCTCCCTGAGAGGCTATTCTTTTTTTAAAAATCATTTTATTGGGGCTCATACAACTCTTATCACAATCCATACATACATCCATTGTGTAAAGCACACTTATGCATTCGTTGCCCTCATCATTCTCAAAATTCGCTTTCTGCTTGGGTTCCTGGAATCAGCTCCTCATTTTCCTTTTTCCCCTCCTCCTCCCTCCTCGCTCCCCCCTCCCTCATGAACCCTTAATAATTTATAACTTATTATTTTATCTTACCTTATACTGCCCGGCATCTCTCTCCACCCACTTTTCTGTTGCCCATCCCCCAGAGAGGAGGTTATATGTAGATCCTTGTGATCGGTTCCCCCTTTCAACCCCTCCTCTCCCAGTATCGCCACTCTCACCACTGGTCCTGAAGGGTTCATCTGTTCTAGATTCCCTGTGTTTCCAGTTCCCATTTTTACCGCTGTGCATCCTCTGGTCTAACCAGGTTTGCAAGGTAGAATTGGGATCATGACAGTTGCGGGGCAGAAGCGTTTGAGAACTAGAGGAAGGTTTTGAGTTTCATTGTTGCTACACTGAACCCTGAGTGACTCATCTCCTCCCCACTGCCCCTCTGCAAGGGATGTCCAGTTGTCTACAGATGGGCATTGGGTCCCCATCACGCGTTCCCCTCATTCACGATTCTTTACCGTCTGGCAATTAGGTAAGGGAAGAGGTTCTCTAACGTTCTCTTGCATCTGAATCACGCTGTGAAACACTGATGCCTCCCACCTGCAGAGTCAGCCAGTTTGAGTCTGAGGATTTGTATATCTCATTAGTGTTCTGGTGAGGCTACAAAGGCATGGAACTTTAATCCATCTGGGACTCAGTGGATTGGAAGCTGGACTTCAACAGCACCCCACCTTTGGGGGTAGTCCTCCTGGGTTCCCAGCGGAAAGCCTGGAGTTTCTACCGGGGCCCCTCTTCAACAGCAGCTTCTGAACTCCTCTTTTAGTTCACCCTGCCACGGAAGAAGATGGAAAGTCTTGCCCAGTTTCTGAGTCTTATAAATACCTCCAGGGGCAAGACAGAGCCACAGGCTGGGGCCACACCTCCTTTATGATTCCCTTCCCTGCTGGAGCTTAGTCCTCTCGTCCTTGTTAACTTCCCAATGCCTTCATATATTTTCTTAGTTTTAGTCAGGTTTTCTAGATATTCTCAGTGGACGAGTTTGCCTAACACAAGATAAGCCATAGCATGAAGAAGCTGCCAACCAGACCACTTTAATAGTCTGGTTTTCTCTCTCAGTGTAGAGCGATAAGTGGAATTCTGAGATGTGGATTAATCTATTATGCATTTGATTGGTTTGACTCTTTCCTTAATATGTTCCTCTCCATGGATGAACTAATTAAATATCTTTTAATAAAATTAAGTCTCCAAACTTGCAAAGCTGCGCACTAGACCTTAGAATTGGTGGCTGCTCCTAAGATTAACCTCTCATGAACTCCTGTGCGGGTAATCAACCAACCTTCTACCTGTAAAATAGATGCGATGTCATTGTTATACTGAACTCTTGACTGCTCTCTCTTCACTGACTCTTACAGCCACAGTTCCGTCCAGTCAATTCCACCCACAGCAGAACCTGCTCGACAGACAGAATGCTCCGTAGGGTTTCCTGGGCTGGAATCTTTATGGGAGCAGACTGCTAGGTCTCCTCCCCCTCGAGTGGCTGGGAGCTTCAATTTGTCAGCCTTTTGCTTAGCAACTGAGTGCGTAGCCATTGTGCCACCAGGGCGCCAAAGTATACATACCACAATCCAAAACCCAACCCCAATCAAATTGGTTCCAACTCATGGCCCCCAATACAGTTTTTGAGACTGTCAATCTTTACCAGAGCAGATAATGTCATCTTTCTCCCAAGTGGCCGCTGGTGGGCCTGAACTGCTGGCCTTGGGGTTAGCAGTGCAATGCTTAGCTGATAGCAACCCCAGGGTTCCTTATAGTATTTGTGGTTTGTGTATACAATAAATAATAGTGACTCCTTACATATTTTATAAACTATCAATATAAGATATTTTTACTATCTACGCTGTTAGAAAAAAGTTCCCAAAGTGCACTACACAGAAAACTCCAGTACTTGAATTTGAAAATGTCTTGAACAAAAGGAAATGCTTTTAAGTCCTCTTCTTTATCAAGATGGGAATTCTAAGTTTCTTGGAAGTGCTGCGCTAATTTACGATTGCCATGTGGACATACTGTTTATAAGTAGATCCTAGATCCTTGTATTTCTTAAAATACAGACCCGACAGGTAAGTATACTATATATAGTACATGATATACTACAATCCTTGGGTCAAATCTGACTGCCACAATTTTGTAAATAGAGTTTTACCAGAGCAAAGTAACACCCATTCACTTATGTACTGCCTATGGCTATTTTAAGAGGAGTCTTGGTGGTGCAGTGGTTATGTGATGGACTGCTAACCACAAGGTCAGCAGGTCTAGACCACCAGCTGCTCTACGGGAGAAATAAGAGGCTTACTACTCCTGTAGAGAGTTACATTCTTGGAAACCCACAGGGGCAGCTCTACCATGTCCTATATGATCACTGTGAGTTGGAATTGACTCGATGGTCAGAAGATTTTTTTTAATGGCTATTTTCACAAAGTTAAATAGTTTTATAGGATTATAGCCTACAAAGCCGGAAATATGTGAGGTATAAAGGAGGACCCAATTACAAGGACCTACACAGAACCTCCTCCCTGGGGGATGGATAAAAGGAAAGTGGGGGTAGGGAGCCGTCAGACAGTGTAAGATATGACAAAATAATAATAATTTATAAATTATCAAGGGTTCTTGGGGGAGGGGGGAATGGGAAGGGAGGGGAAGGGGAAATGAGGAGCTGATACCATGGGCTCAAGTAGAAATGATGATGGCAACAAATGTACAAATGTGCTTGAAATACAATGGATATATGTATGGATTGTGATAAGTGTTGTAAGAGCCCCCAATAAAATGATTAAAAAAAAAAAAGTCAAGCACCAAACTAGGCCAAGTCTATGCTCCATACCTGTGGGTCTTCCTGAGAAGCTTTGGCAGCCACCCCATGAACCTATATGTGACATACTTTTCATTTATTATCATAAAAGAGGTAGGACTGGGCCCAGAAAACAGAAATAATACCTTTTATTTTTCATCTTCTCCTTGTCTTCTGGCATCCAGATAAAACTAGGCTAACATTAGTCATCTGGTGGCATGAAAACAGATCTCAATGCCACGTCCTGTGAATACCTTCCCTATCTGCTCTTTCTCTAGAGCAGAAAGCATTTTAACATGTGTCTGCACCAGGACTGACTGCGGGTTATGGAGAACGAGGCACGACTGCACAGGCACGATGTACTGTTGGCCCCGAAGTTCATGGTTTCCCTTTACAGACGGGCCACTATTGTCTTAGCTGTGCAAAATGCCTGGTACACCACTCATGAAAATTGAGGCAGTCCCAATAAATAGTAACAGAAGTCATAAAATCTTCTGATAGGACAGTGTGCTCATTAAGTAGTGCTCTGGCACAGAAACAAGACTGCCTCGCTGCTCCTCAAGTTGCTGGATGATCTTGGATAAAGCGTCTAAGACTCTAAACCCAAGTTTCTTATAAGATGGAGATATTGACAGCTACAATAGACACTAACAGATATTAATAGGGTTGTTGTGAAGATTAAATGAAAACCCATGTAAAGCACTTAGCGTAGTTCCTGGTTCACAGTAAGGGCTCTGCAGGGCTCAGCTGCTGCTGTTACCTCCACCACTACTATTGCCAGCACCGTCCTATTTTATGTTCATTGCCACATTAAAAGCTTATCAGTAGTCATTTGGAAAAGAACAAAAGGCTAGTAGTGCTACAATATCCCTCCTGCTTAGTCTAATAAAATATTTCCTCTTAGTTATTTTTCCTGGAAGTGGATAAGTCATTTGAAAGAAGACTTAATTCCCTTGAAAATGTTCTCCTTCAAGGTTCAAACAGGTAACTAAGTAAAATAAAACTACTCTCTGTGGAAAAAGAATGAAAGAGAAAGAGCCATGATTTCCAAGGAGAAAATAAAACTGCTTTCCAAAACAGCGTTAAGGAGGCCTATGCCTCACATCTGTCTTGAAGAGAGATGGATTCTTTAGTGTGTTAGTTTCAAACAGGAAGGAACCAAGTGATGTATATATCCTATATATAGCACGATGCTGTGATTGTTAGTTATTGAAAATCTAATAATACTATAATAAAGCTGATCATTTCTCAGACTTTGGCATTAAGATACAAAAGCAAAATAATTCAGAGAGGCTAAAAAGGTCTTTGAAATCAATCTGAAAGTAGGTATGACTAGTGATAAGGGAGGAAGTAATCTTAACAGAAGGAGTCCTGGTGGCTGTGTGGGTTAAGCATCCAGATACTAACCACAAGGTTGGTGGTTCAAACCCACCAGCTGCTCCTCAGGGAAAAAAAAGACTTAGTATCTCAAAAACCTACTGGGGGCAGTTCTACTCTGTCCTACATAAGGTCGCTATGAATTAGGATGGACTCAATTATGGTGAATTTGAATCTTAATGGAATAACAGGTCCTCGTAACTTCAAGAAATTATTTGGTTTAATTCCATAACTTTAAGTAGAGATGATAGAACAATTCCGATTTTGCAGATGAGTCAATCAAGGAAAAGTTAAAATTTTTACCTAAGGTCACAAAGTCATTCAGTGACAGACCTAGAGGGGCTGCAACGATCATTTCCTGTTTCCTGTATAGCTTTCCCTATTTTACCTCACAGTAAACACTTTCTCCCGTCCAGCAACAAGGTACTCTAACAATGTGGGTTCATGGAGCAAGATGTGTGGACATATGGAGCAAGCAGTAACAGAAACAAGTGAATAATAATATTCTACATTAGAATTCTCCTAGTATCCCCCCATGACATCTTCTAAGTTTGCCATGACCCACTTTCCGTCTGGACAAAGGATAATTTTTGCATTTCCAAAGGTGTCGACATGTTATGGGATGTCAGACAACGTGAGGACTCAGCACTCCTTTAGCGGATGCAGGGGACTCTACAGCTGCCAGGGCCTCACCAGGCAAATTTCAGTTCAAGTTTCCCTTGCAATTTCTAACTGGGCATGGCAGGCTGACCCTCTGGGTCCAGTAAAACAACAAGGGTCCTCAATTTTAGCTTCAGCTCTGACCCAAACTCTCTGTTTGACCTTAAGATATTCACTTAATCTTTTAGGACTTCAATTTTATTTATTCATAAAATAAAGAGAAGTCTCCTGCTCTGTAAAATCCCAGCTAGCATTAAATCATAGTAAGTCCATTTATATACTTATTCTGGACAAAAGGCCTTTTAAATCTGCTCACCAAAAAATGCCTGTTCAATGGTTCTAGCGACACACTAAACTGACTCTCCTCCATAGGTTACTCTCTCACACTGCACTGTCGCAATCAAACTGTGTACCACTTGCTCATAAGGCTAACAAGCATTTAAAACACAGTGGCAACTGTGCCTGAGAAGCCCATGCCTTTGCTTTGTTGAATTTCAACTAATTTAAATCGTCATAAGTGATTCTACTGGCCAGCATCCCGGAGAGTACCGCTTTAAAGTTCAGAGAATCCAATTAAGAGACACTGTCAAGCCCCCTCCTTACGTCTGAATGCCAGACTCAGCTTATACTGTAAGCCTTACAGAATTTTGTCAGGAAAACAGTTTGCTAATCAGCTAAGATTAAAGGCAACTGGTTTTCTTTTCTTTCAAAGTTCGCATCTTCCTTCTCTGCTTCCCAGAGGCATTTTGATAGTCACTTCACATTTTCCTAGATGGTACTTTACAGTTGTCGGAGGTCGTGCCGAGGCTCCCACTGGAAGGTGTGCGGTATTTACAGATGGAGCAAAGGAACAAGCTCACCGATCCTGCACACTTCCAGGGCCCCTTCTTCTCTGAATTGTAGCACTTACACTCTGCTGGCCCCCTATGCGTAGACCCGTCCCCCTGTTCCCCCTCGCTCCTCTGACAAAGAGAGCTCCAAGAGAACCGACCGTTACCTCCTCGCACAGGCCTGCATAGCAGAATGAAGGTCAAGAGATGCGTGCAGGCGAACAGCAAGGAAGTAAGTGGCTGCGGGGAAGACTGCAGTCTCAGCACCAGTCTCCCTTGGAAACTGGGAAAGGCTTGCACTGCCCCTGCTATCCAGCCAGCCAGAGGCAACGCTTGTAATTTGCTAAGAAGCTGCCTACTGAAAAGGAGGAGGAGAAACAGGGAGGAAGGCAGAGTCTTGGGGCTCTGCAGAGTCGAGGCTACTAATAGTTCCCAAAATACCACTCCATTAGATGTGTATTTTAGACACTGTACTGAACCAATCAATACTACTCGTTTGCTAGTGGGAGGAGGGACAAGAACGCTCCCATATGAAAGAGGATAGACAGAGCAAGGGCATCACGGCATTCTCACTCTGGATAGTGCTTCATCTGCCCTTGGGTCGCCGCAGTTGCTGCATCCCTTCAAGGGGGCTGTAAACACTGCCTCACAGGAAGCTCTAGACAAGCGAGCTGGTAAATGACAACAGTGGTGAAGTGGCCACGCATAACAAACAGAAATTGGGAACAAACTTCAGATCTGGTATAAATGGGTTAAACCTAGATTGTGCAAGGCTGTAAACACGGTTTAATCTGAAAAGCTAACTAGACAGGATGAAGATTTCTAGACCCAATATATGTTACATCCCAGGGTATGATCTGATTTCATGGTTTAGAGATGACTGAATTCAAATGATGGATCATGTGTCATTCTGGTCTCTCTAGCACAACGGTGATCAGAGAGAGCTGAGGTTTAAGCAAAGAACCAAAGCTAAACTCTACTAATATTTGAAAAAACAAAATAAAAAACATTTAAAACAACAAACAAAGAAAATTTCTCTCAGCCAAATGAAGCATTTTCTAAGTCCTTTGTCACAAGGGGCAATTTTGGCCCCCCAGGGGTCAAAACAAAGAGTTTTCTGGCCTCAAATGTCAAGAGTGCCAAGGAGGCCATCGATCTGGAGTAAGTTGATAATTTTTTTTTGCAAAAGCCCAGATAGTGCCCAAAGAGCCCAGACGATGTGGGCAAGGCTGTGTGCCCTGCCTGTCATGCTACAAAGGGAGAAGTGAGGAGCTACAACAGAGACCATTTGGCGTGGAAAACCTAAAATACTGATTATCTGCCCTTTGCAGAAAATCTGCCGAACCCTGCTCTAGATTCTACGTTATGTAGCACCAGACCACAGCTGGCTTCACAGGCAATGTGATTCTGGTGCTTCTGTGACCGACCTTAGATAAGTACTATAGCATCTTGGACCTGTGTACTTCTGAACATTTGTTACATTAAACATGTAACTACCATTTTTACTGCCAGCCTCAACTACCAAAACCACTTTCATAAATGACAACACAAAGACATATGTAGGTCAAGGTACAGTTAGCTCACTGGTTAGAGTGGGTGTAACTAACAGCCATTAACGGGAGATTCGAGCATCAAAAAGGCCAGTGTGTGTCACTGTCTTTCATACCCCAGGCAATACCAACCAAGTGGACCTTGACAAGTGTCTCATGAACATTTATGACTGACGACAAAGTAGACCAAGGGGTCCTGTGAAGCACTCACTGGGTTAGGAGAGGGACTGTTCACCATAAGGTCTGTAGTTCAAATCCACCCACTGCTCTGAGGGGAAAAGGAGGAACTTTCTGCTCCTGCAAACATTTACAGCCTTGGAAAACCACAGGGGCAGTTCTGCTCTGTCTCATAGGGTCATGTGCATTGGAATTGACTCACTGGCACTGAGTTTAGTTTTGGTTAAAGAATAGGTAAGAGCAAAAATCTGATGGTTCCTGGCTATCAAAAGATATAGCGTCTGGGCTCTTAAAGGCTTGAGGGTAAACAAGCGGCCACCTAGCTGAAGAACAACAAAGCCCACATGGAAAAAGCACACCAGCCTGTGTGATCATGAGGTGTCAATGGGATCAGTTATCAGGCATCTGGCCTAAAGACCCAGAACAAAAAATCATAATGTGAATGAAGGCAGGCAGTGTGGAGTGGAGGCCCAAAGCCAATTTGTAAGCAATGGGGCATCCCTTGCAGAAGGGTTGTCGGGAGAAGATGGGCCAGGGAGGGTGCAGTATAGCACCGATGAAACATACAGCTTTCCCCTGGTTCTTTAATGCTTCCTGCCCCCCCCCACTATCATGACCCCAATTCTACCTTACAAATCTGGCTAGACCAGAGCATGTACATGGGAACAGATAAGAGCTGGAAACACAAGAATATAGGACAGATAAACTCCTTGGGACCAATATTGGGAGTAGCCATACCAGGAGGGTGAGGGTAAGGTTAAGGTGGGGGGGGGAGGGGGAACCAATCACAACGACCTACCTATAACCCCCTCCCAAGGGGATGGACAACAGGCAAGGGAGTAAAGGGAGACAATGGACAAAGCAAAACATGAAAAAATAATATAATTTGTAAATTATCAAGAGTTCATGAGGGAGGGAGGGAAGGAGGCGTAGGGAGGGGGAAAATGAGGAGCTGAGACCAAGGGCTCAAGTAGAAAGAAATGTTTTGAAAACGATGATGGCAAATGTGCTGGATGGATGTATGGATTGCGATAAGAGTTGTATGAACTGCCAAAAAAGTGATGAAAAAAGAAGTAATAAATGCAAATTCAGCACCACTACTACCTTTCCCCCTACCCTCACCCCCCAAGCCCTTGATAACCCAAATATCAAACAACAAGGGAAATGGTTAAGTAAGTTATGGGCTAGTCCTACAATGGGATGTTATATAGAGATTAAAAGACAAACTGAAAACTACTACAGGTATATAATTGACAAATTATTAGTATTTACCGTAGAGGGTATTATGGTGAGTGAAATTAGACACAAACGGACAACTATTGCATGAAACCACTACTACGACAAGTTAAGAAAGGGTTTTCACACTAAAATAACCCTTCTGTGATGGCTACGGAGGTGGAGGGAAGAAGGGTGCGTTATTAAGGAGAGGCTGGACACATGCTAACTGGGAGAAAGGGAGAGTAATGCACAATAAGCAGGAAGTGCGCAAAAAACTAGATGGGAGGAAGGCAAGGGTTAAGGACAACGGAGGTAACGATGGTTACACATACAATCCTGCAGTGACGGTCACCTATGCATGGATGTGCGGCCACACACAGGCTAACCAGGTGTGGGAGGGAGAGTGAGGGCATGCCCATACATACATACATAGGTTTGACAGGGAGTATTTGTCCATGGGTATTTATCTATGCTGCACATACAAGAGAGTTTGAAAAAGGTCACTGACAAATTCTATAATCTTTCGATTCTATTTTCCCATAAACTTTTTGACGCTTCCTTGTATATCCATAAATGTGGTGGAACATGTAGGGAGCAAATTTTAAAACTTCTTAGACATAACTAAATACCTTGAGGGGCTCAGGACCATGGTCTCAGGGAACATTAATGTCAAGTAGCATAACACAGTCCACAATGACAATTTTTACATCCTACTTTGGTGAGTAGACAATAGGCACCGAAAAGCAGCCATCTAAGGCAGAAGTTCTCAACCTGTGGGTCTCGACCCCTTTGGGGGTCGAACAACCCTTTCTCAGGGGGCGGTGCCCAATTCATAACAGTAGCAAAATTACAGTGATGAAGTAGCAATGGAAATAATTTTATGGTTGGGGTCACTACAACATGAAGAACTGTATGAAAGGGTCATGGTGTTAGGAAAGTTGACTCAACTGGAAAACACTCCTAAAGGTAAACAAAAGACCTGGAACTATTTATAGGTTTTTCTTTTTTTGTCATTTTTTTTGTTTTGCTGTTGTTTTGTATTCTTTTGCTTTGTCTTGTTTTTGTGCTTATTACTGTCTCTGCATTTCTATCTAGATAAGTTTGGTGGGATAAACAATCCGGAGAAGAAACCAACAGGACTTATGGTTCTGGGGGTGGGGGGAGGTGGAGAGACACGGGAGAGGGGGAGGCAGGGGAAAGGAAGGGGGGTGTCAACAATCCCAGGGACACGGGAACAACAGGGATCTAAAATCAATGGGATGGCGAGGAGGGCGTAGGATGCCTGGTGGGGCTTGATCAAGGGCAATGTAGCCAAGAGGAATTATTGAAACCCGAATGAAGGCCGAACATGACAGTGGGCCAAAAGGAAAGTAATAGAGTAAAGAACTAGGAGGTAAAGGACGTTTATAGAGGTCTAAATACAGGCATATAGATACTTAAATAAATTTATATATAATGATGGAGAAATAGATCTATGGCTCTAGGTACATAAATTTATATGTTAAGTATTAAGGTAGCAGACGGACATTAGGCCTCCACTCAAGTACTCCCTCAACGCAAGAACACTTTGTTTTAATAACCCAGCATTCTGTGATGCTCACCTTCCCTGACACAATCGCTGAAGACAAAGTGGGTGCATAAGCAAATGTGGTGAAGAAAGCTGATCGCACCCGGCTATCAAAAGATATAGCGTCTGGGGTCTTAAAGGCTTGAAGGCAAACAAGTGGCCATCCAGCTGAGAAGTAACCAAGCTCGCTTGGAAGAAGCACACCAGTCTGTGTGATCATGAAGTGTTGATGGGATCAGTTATCAGGCATCAAAGACCCAGAACAAAAAAATCATATCGATGTGAATATGGAGGCGTGTAGAGTGAAGACCCAAAGCCCATCTGTAGACAACTGGACATCCCCTTACAGAGGGGTCACAAGGAGGAGACAAGCCAGTCAGGGTGCAGAATAGAACTGACAAAACATACAACTTCCCTCTAGTTCTTTAATGTGTCCCCCCCCCCCCAATATCATGACCCATGCTATCTTACAAATCCAACTAGACCAGAGCATGTACACTGGTACAGATAAGAGCTCTCAGCACAGGGAATCGAGACAGATAAACCCCTCAGGACCAACAATGAGAGTAGCAATACCAGGAGGGGAAGAGGAAGGTATGGGAAGAAAGGGGGAACCAATCACAATGATCGACACATAACATTCTTCACCCCCACCCCAGGGGGATGAACAACAGAAAAGTGGGTGAAGGGAGACAGTGGATGATGTAAGATATGAAAATAATACTTCATAATTTATCAAGGGTTCATGAGGGAGGGAGGGTAAGGGAAGAGGTAGAATGAGGAGCTGGTACCAAGGGCTCTAGTAGAAAGAAAATATTTTGTAAATGATGATGGCAACATATGTACAAAAGTGCTTGACACAATGAATGGATTTATGGATTGTGATAAGAGCCCCCAATAAAATGATTTCTAAAAAGAGTCCCTTGAGAAACTCTTGTACATTGTTTAAGGAAACACGCACAAAAAGTCACAGTATCATTTAGTGTCCGCAGCACCGGACAGAGAACAAGAACACCAACTGAATGCCCATCACTAAGAGAAAAAGAACAACAGAAATCAACAGCAGTGTCTTAGTACAATGGAGTAAAATAAGCATTTAAGGTGAAAAACAGGTTTCAGAATGATAAACACTAAATTCAGAATAGGGAGGAAGAAGAGGAGATAAGATTGAGGAAAGACAGAGGCTTAAAATGTATTTCAAGTAGTTTATTAGTCTTTAAAAAGAGAAGTGCCCCCTATTAGAAAGGCTGAAATCCAAAATACTGCCAATACCAAATGCTAGCAGACAAGGGTATGGAACAACAGTAAGGCTCTGAGCAGAGTTTGGGAGGTCTTCACAACTCTGAACACAAGCATTAATCATAATTACCAACACCTGCACATGAATGCTTATGTCACTTTATTAATAACTACCCAAATTTGGAAGCGGAAGATCCTTCAAAAGATATGAGTGGATAAACACCCTACGGCTAAAAGGGCAGGAGCCCTGGTGGGACAGTGGGTTAAGCATGAGGTGGCTCAAACCCACCAGCTGCTCTGTGCTGTCTGCTCCTGTGAAGACTGACAGCCCGGAACCCCTCAGGGGCGGGTTTCTACTTTCCTAGGTCTGTGGTCCTTGTACACTGGAATTGACTGGATGGCACTGAGCTTGGGGGTAAGGTTCTTTTTATTGTTTTTAACCAAGTGAGATATGTTCAGTTATTTGAGATGGCCTTTCTAGCAATAATCCCTTTGGGATAAATTGTAATTTTAAAGCTCTATGTCTGTGGTTATAATCCATTGTAGAGGGACTTCTCTGTGACAGGACTAAGGTGGGATGTATTCTGAGCCTCCACTTACTAGAGAGTATGGCTAGAGTGTGGCCCTTCGTTTTTCTTGCAGAAAGAAAAAAACGACACCTCCATAAAAGCCTTCTCTTTTGAGACCTCCAGAGACTTCCTGACTGAAGGTTGGTAGGAGCAAGACCTGCTTTGACGTTCAGGCGTTTTGGCTTGACTCTGCCTGGCCTCTGGTTCTTAGATTCGAGTGGCAGTCTATCCACCTGACCTGGTTTTACCCACTCCCACCTCATTGTGGCTGAGCAGGAACCTTCAGACCGAGGTCTGAACTTCAGGAGTGGGACTTAACAACCACATGGAGCCGTTTCTTTAATGCTTCATGCTTTCTGAGAGACACTGCAGTGAACTGTATAGCCTAGAGACTTGAGAGAATGCATTAAGTAGGAGCTGATGCCAGGGGTCTAGATGGAGAGCAAATGTTTTGAGAATGATGAGGGGAATGGATGTACAAATGTGCTTTACACAATTGATGTGTGTGTGGATTGTGATAAGAGTTGTAACAGCCCCTAATAAAATGATAAAAAAAAGAAGCTGATATCAAGGAGTTCAAGAAGAATGAAAATGTTTTTGAAACTGATGGTGGCAGCAATTGTATAATCATGCATTATCTAATTGAATAACGAATTGTTACAGCATCTGTAAGAGCTCCCAATGAAATGACTTTTTTAAAGTAGGGGGGGACTCAGGTTAAGATCTTGGAAAAGTTTGCCATTTGGAGCATCTTTAATCTTCACCTCCTTGAGGTTAGTCTTCATCTAAGAGAAGTTATTGCCACATCAAGCTACAAACATATTTAAAGAAATGTTAAGGTAAGAAAGCCAATCTGAAAAACCACATGATTCCAGCAATATGACGTTCTGGAAAAAGCAAAATTGCAGAGATGGAGAATAGATCGATGGTTGCCAAGGAGAGGGAGATAGGGGCCAATAGGTGGCGCACAGGGCATTTTAAAGGTGATGAAGCTATTCTGGAATCTCTTGGTGGTACAAACGATGAATGGACCCAGCTACTAACTCAGCTGAGAAATTCAAGCCCATGTGGAGGCACCTTGGAAGACAATTGTGGGGATCTGCCTCCCCCAAAGAGCACGGAAAACCCTGTGGGGCACACCTCTGCAGGAGCAGACTTAGTCTCAAGGGTCTTTTGAAACTCTTATTCATACTGTGGTAGGGGTTACTTAAAATTATGCATTTCTCACAACCCATAGAACTACCTAACACAAAGAGTGAGTTCAAATTCCATTATGGACTTTAGTCAATAAGAATACTAATACAGGTCCTGATGCAAAGGGCTTAAGTGGAGAGCAAATGCTTTGAAAATGATTAGGGCAAAGAAGGTACAGAGGTGCTTTATACAATTGATGTATGTATATGTATGGATTGTGCTAAGAGTTGTATGAGCCCCTAATAAAATGTTTAAAAATAAAAACATTCAAAAAAAAGAATACTAATACATTTTAAAAGGTAATGCACTGATTTATCAACACTAATAAGCATAAAGTAATAAGCATAAAAGAGCATGCCACAATTCTAATACAATATTCTAATACAGGACAGGAAGACAGTATATCGGAAGTCTACAAGGCAGCTTCAAATGTTCATGGAAAAAAATTCATTTTGATTTCATTTTTCCAAGAACTTTTGAAGTCCCTCATATACTTTCTGTTCAACTTTTCTACATACCAAGACTGCTTCAAAAAATAAAGTAGAAAAAAAATCCGAAGCAAATATGGCAAAATATCAGGCTTTAAGATAAATGATATGGCCGGCCAGGCCCAGAGGCCTGGTGATGGCCGTGGGGCAGGGCTTAATAAAGGCATCTTTTTCTTAAAAAAAAGAAAAAGATAAATGATACATTGAGTATTTATATTTAATACTAAAATATTTTAAAAAGAAACCTCTCTATACAGCATGCCTTCCAAATAAACATAGAAAGATACTAGTAGAAATGATGTTGAATAGTGAAAATATGAATACTCTTCATTGTCTTCTTAAAATAAGACGATAGTAGAAAACTGAAAAAAATTTTTAAAAAAGAAAATTAAAAAAACTGAAAACTAAAAGTTTAAACATCAAAAAGTGATAATTAATATGCAAAGGACTACTTCATAATGTTAAGATTTCCATAAAAGAGATGTAATTCCAACTGGAAATCACACTGTAGAGGAATGAAGCACGATCCTTACCTCACTCCATACACAAGGACAAAAATCAAGGTGGATCACAGACCTCGGGGGGGAAATACCCAAAATTATCAGGATCATCAATGAGTTAGTTAGTTTATTGTGCCAACCTGGCCGATAAACACATATAGGGTTAATTGAAGAGCGGGGGAGAGATAAATAGCTTGGTAAGCCTCGTCTTTTGAGTTCTTGGGTCTCTTTCTTTCTGGTGGTCCGACCAGCTGCCTTAGCCAGTTCCCTGCTTCAGCTGGCAAGGCTCACTTCCGGCAAGACATCCCCAAAGAGAACACATATGGACCTACCCCGATGCAACCCAGGGTGCTGGAGCAGCCGTATGGAGACCCCTGCCAGCACTGAGATGCTTACACACTCACTAATTTGGCTTTCCTCCTGCAGTTGGCATCCTAGTGTGTGTTTTGTGATATGGAGGAGGACTTGTGGATTGGTGTTGGATATATGGGCTAATGTTGGACTTGTAAGCTTCGGCAGCACTGGGTTGGGATGTTTTCTTGATGTGTACTTAACCTTTATATGAAACGCTCTCTTATACATGAGTTTCTGTGGATTTGCTTCTCTATTATACCCAGACTAACACAATCAATGAAAAAATTGGGACAAAACTAAGAAGCTTAGTGCAGCGAATGCATGGACTATCAGAAATCATGAAGGATACATACTCGGAGGAAGATATAATTGACGAGTGGGACCTCCTAAGGATAAAGCACTTGTGTACATTGAAAAACCTTTTAAAGAGAGCAATAAGGGAGCCCACTGACTGGGAAAAGATATTTAGTAATGACATATCAAAGGTCCTATTACTAAAACCTACAGAACCCTGCAATTTTACAAGAAAAAAAACCCCAATAGCCAAGTGAACAAAAGGCTTGAAGATTCACAGAGGAGGAAACATGAATGGCCAATAAACATATGAGAAAATTTTCCAGATCATTAGCCATCTGGCAAATGCAAATCAAAACAACTGTGCGATACTACCTTACACCCACAAGGATAGCCCAATTAAAAAGACAGAAAGCAACAAATGTTGGGTAGGAGTAGATAGGAACTCTCATCCACTGCTGGTGGTCTTAGAGATATGAACAGCCACTGTGGAAAGTAATTTGGTGACACCTAAAACAGATGGAAATCGACTTACTTTACGACCCACAATTCCACTACTGAGCACATAACCAGAAGAAATATGAAATGGACCACGACCAGACATCTGCTCCCCAATGTTCACTGCTGTGCAGTTCACAATCTCAAAACTTTGGAAACACCCTAAATTTCCATCAATAGAGGAATGGATTAAAAAACTCTGGTATATGAGTGGGTACCCCCCCCCCCCACCAAACTGGAAAAACTTCATAGTATGCATTTTTACCTAGGTCAGCAGTTCTCAACCTGTGGGTCGAACAACACTTTTACAGGTGTCACCCGATTCATAAAAGTAGAAAAATTAGTTATGAAGTAGCAACGACAATAATTTTATGGTTGGGGGTCACCACAACATGAGGAACTGTCTGAAAGGGTCGTAGCGTTAGGAAGGTTGGGAACCACTGATCTAGGTGAACATCAAGCAACTCACTCAGAGCTAGTGCACCCAGTGGTGTTGCCTGGGTAGTTTCTCTCTGGTCACAGTGAATTTTTTCATAAAAGCAGTTTTACTCGAACCTCATTTTTTGTGATGGCTGATTTAAGAGAACAGCGTGCAACTCTGAAATTTTGTTTCCTGCCAGATAAAAATGTTGCAAAAACTGTTGTGATGTTAAAACACAGTTTACAAGAACAGCGCAGATGGGGGACTGGCTTTGCCACCATGACAATGCAGCCATCTCAGTGCATCAGTTTTTGGCAAAAAACAGCACGGCTCTTTTGCCCCCCACACCTTACTCACCTGACATCACTACGTGTGACTTCTTTTTGTTCCCACAAATGCAGAGGGACACAAAAGGACAGTGATTTGATGATGCAGAAGAGGTAAAGAAAGAAAAGAGGGAGGTGCTGTCAGCCATCCAAACAGATGAGCTTGAAAAATGTTTCCAAGAATATAATTGCAGATTTGACAAATGTACTAAGTGTAATGGAGAGTTCTTTGAAGGTGATAAGATTGCTTTTGTTTTGTTTTTTAAATTTAAACACATAGCTTTTTGGGGGGGGTTTCTGTTTTTTGGAGGGATCCCTTGTATACACACAATGGAATACTATGTATGCCTAAAAAATAGTGATGAAAGGATTAAACCCCTCATCTGGTGGAAAGAGTTGGAAGATTTATGCTGAGTGAAGCTAGCCAAGCACAAAAGGTCAAGACATGAGTCCACTGAGGTAAGTTCAAGAGCAGAATGGGGAACAAGGGAAAATGCACACAACACACAATTCCTGGATTGAGGACCAGATACTCTGACACGAGCCAGACCAAATCCAATGATTCATACATCACCAAAAACAGACGCAGATAGCACCTGTGCTGAAAAGCATCTCCCCCCACCCCACCCTCATCTCACATGCATTTAAGGCCGACAGAGGGGTAAGGGAAGAAAAACAGCAGCAATGGGGCAGGGGGTTAGGGTACTAACCCACCCAAGGGGAGGGTATTGTTTATGTATTCACAGGCAATAGAGAGCAAGAGTAGACCTCATTCCGGGGTGCCAATCCTTGAGGGTGATGTTCCTGCTTGGAGCAGCTCGTTCCCAGAGATGACTCTAGTACAAGCCTAAGCTTGAGAAGTGACGTCCTCTCCCTAGATGACAGTGCTACAGAGAACAGCACTGAAGATCCAGTTTGGGGAGAGTGACTGGTCTGACCCGCACACATGGGCAAACCAAGAGGGGAGCACAACAGACCACAAAGTCCTGAGGAATCCTGATTGTAGGCTTGACTCAGCACTTGGTACCTCATCTGAACTGGTAGGGGGTTACTCATACGGGGACCAAACTGAAAGTCTAAAGGGGAAACGGGAAGCATGGGGACAATACTAGACTGCGCCATTCCTGACTGGAGGAACAGCCATGGGGACTCTTAGGATGATGTGCCTTTCAGATACGAATGCTGAACTGTTGTTAGCTAAGCGGGGGCCTGGATATGGAACCCTGAAAGATAATGGGACTGGACTGATGTATTATATAATGTCCTTCTCTTTAATAGAGATAATCATTTGTTCTGTGTCAGGATCCCTGATAGACTTGTGACTATTTGTATGTTCTTTTCTCTCTCTTTGTGTGTGTGTTTATCTGTACAAGATAGGCAGGACAGGGAATCCCACGGAGATAGCAGCTGCACCGAGGGCTCTGGGGGGCATGGGAAGGGGGGTGGGGGGGAGGTGAGCGGTGAGCCAATAATAATGGATTACAGGGGAATAGTAAGGGTTCTAAAAATGATGGTGAGAAGGATGTAGCTCTTTGGGTCATGTTTGATCAACAGAATTGAAATATAGGTATATTTGTTTATATCTGTATATAAAAGCAAACGCAATAAGGAAG
Source organism: Tenrec ecaudatus (assembly GCF_050624435.1). Classification (NCBI taxonomy): domain Eukaryota; kingdom Metazoa; phylum Chordata; class Mammalia; order Afrosoricida; family Tenrecidae; genus Tenrec; species Tenrec ecaudatus. The sequence continues at coordinate 220,122,078 of NC_134530.1, read as the reverse complement.
CAGGTGGACTTTGGACCTCTATTTAAATCTTACCTCAGTACAAGAATGGTTTGTTCTAATAATGTGACACTGTATGATGCTCACCTTCCTGACATGATCACTGAAGACAAAACGGACGCCTAAGCAAATGTGGTAAAGAAAGCTTATGGTGCCTCACTATTAAAAAATATAGTGTCTGGGGTGTTAAAGGTTTGAAGTCAAACACGCAGTCATCTAGCAGGGAAGCAACAAAATCCACATGGAAGAAACACACCAACCTGTGCGATCATGAGGTGTCAATAGGAAGAGGTACCAGAAGTTTAAAACCAAGCAACCGAATAGGTGTAAGTGGAGGTAGTGGAGACCCAAACTCACCTGCAAGATAATTGGACAGTTCTCAGAAGTGCCACATGGAAGGGATGATAATCCAGGGCACAGTATAGCACTGAGGAAACACCTAACTATCCTCTAGTTCTTTACTACTTCCTCCCCTTACTACTATGGTTTTTATGTTAGACTTGTATATGTTCATTTGTCTAAGTAAGATCATTTGATTCATAAAAGCCAACTTAGATAACCCTTCAGAAACAGTAACAAGAGTAACGGTTCTCTGAGGGAATGGGAAGGGAGGTGGGGAGGGGGAGCTGATGGCATTGATGATTGTATAACCCCACTGGAGGGGAGCAAACAACAGAACTGTATGTGAATAGACACATTGAATGGTGTAAGAGATGGCAAAAAATAAAAAAAATAAGGGTCCCTGGTGGGGAGGATGTGGGAGGGAGGGGATAGAGGGGAGCTGATAAATGAGTTCAAGAAGAAAGAAAATGTTTTGAAACTGATTGTGATAGCAATTGTACAATTTTGTTAGAGTGATTGAACTATGGAATGTTATGATATCTATATGAGCTCCCAATGAAATGATTTTAAAAAGTGAGATGTATTTCCACTAAAAAAAAACACCCCAAAACATCACACCATCAGAGCTGTTAGTGATATAGAAGGTGCAGGCATACCGTCTAAGATACATTAAATACTGAAGTATATTAAATGTGCCAGGAAAACAAAACACAACCAAGAAACGGGAAGAAGAAAAGGCTGCTTGGTCAGTCCTCAGACAGAGAGACAGAGAAGAAGTAAAAGGTTAAACTAAAGGAGAGGCACAGAACAGCGTTCTAACCTGTGCTCAGAGTCTGCGTGTGGCATACATGCTTAAGCACTCAACTACTAGCTGAAAGGTTGGAAGTTCAAGCTCATCCAGAGGTGCCTCCAAAGACAAGCCTGGTGATCTACTTTTGAAAGGTCGCAGCTTTGAAAACCTTTTTACAATTTTATAATTTCACAAACCTCTGCACGCATGGGGTACCCAGTAATGAAGGTTACTTACTAATCTGTAGTGAGCATGTTTCTGAAACTGTACTTGTGTGTGGGCGTGTTTAGAAGTACACAAACTGTTCACTGTAGACGACTGAGCAAACACCATGAAGTAAGCCTGTGCTCACTTTGCTGGCTGAGTGCTCTGTCCCCGTCAGAGACTGTAGGTCTGAAAGGGCTTTGATTCTGTAGGAAGGGGTCATGGGGTTAGGGGGACACAGATATCAGTCATATCTAGCAGAATCTTTGAGGTGGCAAAAAAAATGAATCGTTCACTACAGATTATAGTCAGTAAACACCAGTAAGCTCAATGCGAACCTTGCTAATTGGATAAGCCAACACTGGTCAGAATCAACTCAAAGGCAACTTCCAACAACAATATATATACACTGGAATCACCCACAGACTCATGTTGGCAAGAGATGGCTCCAAGTACTAAGCCAGTGATTCAAAGACTCCTCTGTTCTCACCAAGTCTCAGAAACGAGTTTCTAATGTTGTAGTCACCATCATGGCCTCGCTTAGGATAGGGGTTACCTGGCACTAGAATGAGCCCCACCTAGAACTGTGTTCTTAACCTTTATTGAACACTAACCTACCTTCAAGAGTCAAGTGAAAAACAGTACTCTTTTTGGAAAAAACACTTATGTGTCTTTAAGTGTTTTCTTAAATCTCAGGGACCCCTGCATGTTCCTGAAACTCGGGCAAGGAACTGAAAGGTCAACAGGACTCGGCCAAGGACTGAGAGAGACTTCTCGTCAGGGGAGGTCTGTAAAACAAGTGTACTGCCTTACTCATCCGTCCCACTTTGCAGGACTCATACTCTTTCTTTGCGAATTAAGTGAAGGTTTACAGAGCAGATCATCAGTTTCCCTTCAACAGTTCGTACACATTTGTTTTTGTCTCACTGACCACTATCCCCACAATAAAACATCCCTTCCCCACTTCATCCACACCTCCTTGCCTAACCCTTCTGAATTTGCTCTTGGGGTAAATGCTGGCCTTTGGATCTCAAATGGTTACCTATTCTGAAGCGTGTGTACCTCACAGCATTACTGTAGTTCTGTTTTCAATTCTGTCAGACTGGTGTATGTATTTTTCAGGCTCTTTCCGTGGGTCTGTAGATGCTTATTATAGTTCTGCCTTTGTGTTCAATTGACCTTTTAATTATTTATAATATCATTCCTTGTCTCTTATGCTGTTTTTGTCAGTGACACTTTTTAAAAGTCAAGTTTATTTTTTTTAAAATAAATCATTATATTGGGGGCTCTTACAGTTCTTATCACACTCCATACATCCATCCATTCTTTCAAGCACCTTTGTATATATGTTGCCATCATCATTTTCAAAACATTTTCTGTCTACTTGAGCCCTGGACAGGAGCTCCTTTCTCCCAAGAGTCGACTTGCTTGAGGTACCATTTACATACAGAGACTGTGCCCTCGCTAGCACACAGGCCTCTGAGTTCTGGAAAAGGTACACGGCCGCTTAGCTGCCGCCACAGTCAAGATGGGGCTCCCTAAGATCCTCGCCTGTCCCTTTGTAGTCAACTCTCCCCAAAACCGCGTAAGGAGAAATTGAAATGTGTGTAGAAAAAGCTTTAACTATATTGACATTTCGTTCATATCAAGTCGTATCAGTCAACAATCGTATTCGACCACTGTTGGTTGCTCTCCAGTGAGCCAAACTGTAGACAGTAACAAAGCGGAGCTGAGATCTAGTGATATCAAATTGTTTGTATTCCAGCTCCTCCTCACCACCCCACTCTAAATTCTAGGAAGGTACAGACTATACTTTGTAAATCTATCATTACATCACTAACATTAAGCATTACAACTAAGCGAGGGGGCTTCCAAAGTTCATGCAATGGAATGAAAAGACAATGGGATGCGAGCTACTAGGGGTAAGGAAGAGGGAGAAGGGCAATACTGAAATAAATTGGAAATGGATAGTGGTGACAACTGCACAACAGAACCAATGCTACCGAATTACACATATAAAAATGTTGATTTTGAAAAGGATGATGGCAACACATGTCACGTGTGCCTGACACAATGGCTGTATGGATTGTTATAAGAGCTGTAGGAGCCCCCAAAAAAGTGATTGTTAATAAAGCACTGAACTGGTAAATGTTTTGTAAAACACACACACACACACACACACAATATTTTTAAAGATAAGGCAACCGAATGTTTTGAAACTCTCTTGTATATTAGGTGTTCTAAAATTATTACTGAGCTAAATTATGTTTATGGATGACATTCAGAATCTGAATTATTAAAATTTTGTCTTATGGTAGCTTTGACCTATATTTCTATCTAGCTATGTACTTAAAGTTTCTTACATTTAGTGTAATAATTTATTCATTCTTATTTTTTAAATTCCATTCATGTTATTATCCTATTTTTCTTGACTTATCTAAGATGGTCTATATAAAAAGGAAGAAGGCTTGGTCTCTGGCAATATATTGTGGAGATCTTGGACATATAAACTAATAATTAAAATTGAAGGTAAAGAAACTGCCTTAAAAAAGACAGCATTCTGGAAAGGAAACGTGTTATTACCTGAAGGTATTCCCAGAAATAACAATATTCCTGAGGGTAGAATCTTAAGAAAATTGGAAGACGCTCCTTAGAAAACAAAGGGATAACATGCTTTAGGGCACCAATTGTAAATTGTACGTGATAAGGTTATTTGCATGTTTAAAGGTTACCTGGGTCCCACAGCAGAGGACAGACTGGTGAGATTGGATGGGGAGACACAACGACCCAGGGCTCAGTTAGGAGGGCCGGAGGTAACAGAGGGCAGTACAGACGGAGATGAGAGATTGCACGTGAAGAGTGAAAGTGACGGGACCTGGTTAGGAAACAGACTAAAGAAGCCACGAGGCTTACCTGAGAAAGCATAAACTGTGTGCTGAGAGTAAAGTAGGCTTTCTGCCTTGCAAACCAGGGGGCTTCTTACTGTGCGCCAGCTGCTCTCGGGTACTGAAGCACCAGAGTCCACAGAGGGCCAGGAAGCATCTGCACTTGCTACATTAAAGCCTTGAAAACAAACTTATCCAACTCACATTCCACTGCTGCCATCTTATGGGCACCAATGATTACTACACGGGGTTTATTTTCACTTGAAAAAAAAATATTGTCAGTCACCTCTTAGTTACTAAGGTCTATGGCAGTGGTTCTCAACCTTCCTTGTGCCGTGACCTTTCATACAGTTCCTCCTGTTTTGGTTCCCCCAACCATAAAATTATTTTCATTGCTACTTCTTAACTGTGATTTTGCTACTGTTATGAACTGTGATGTAAATATCTGATATGCAGGATGTATTAGGCAACCCCTGTGAAAGGGTCGTTCATCCCCCAAAGAGATTGCGACCCACAGGTTGAGAACTGCTGCTCTATGGGGTGAGGAAAGCACCTTAAAGAACACCCTAGGCGTCAGGAAGAGGAACAATGGACAATAAATTAGCCTTGCCAGTCCTGAGATCCCTGGGTAGGACAAGTGATCAGCTGCTAACTGCAAGGTTGGTGGGTTCAAGAGAGAAAGGCCAGCCATTTCCTTCTGTAAGGTTAGTCAGAACACCACATGGAACAGTTCTACGTGAACACGCGGGCTGGCTATCAGATGGCAGTGCTGCCGAAAAACACGGAGCAGAGAATGCTGGCTTCAGCCTGGCGTGGGGAGAACAGGGGAGTCAACAGTGATTTGAATCTGCACAAGGCCTTACAGTCTGGGTAGGCTTGTGTTAAGCAGAGAAGAAACAAAAGGTCTTTACAGAAAGAAAGTGCATCAGGAACAAAGGAAGAGGGTGGTGAAAATAAAGCACGTTCAGGAAATACCTCAGTTTTTTTCCTTCAGTGGAGATATAAAGTGAAAGTAAAGCAATTTCCAAATTATAGGTGGAAGAGTAAAGAGACAGGAAGTAGGGGTCAATAATATAGTTATGAATAAATTGAAATCAAAGAATCTGGTGAGTAATCTCTTTATAAGATAAAGGAATTGGCCATCAGCAGATTTTTCTAGACTATCAGACTAATATAATCGTAAATTCTGTCCAAAAGCTGGTCTTCTGCATATGTAAGATTAGGAAACATTTATAGACATATGTTTTCCATATATATATACATATATGAAAAAATGTTTCCACACAAATTCAATCAGATTGTACAGTCTGTAGCAAGTAAACAGCTTCACTCCAAAATCAGTCAACTAGTCTCTACAGTTTGTAATTCTTTATTCAAAGGGGAACTCAAGGAATAAGTCACCCCTTTCCCCCTTACCTAAATGAGCTTCTCTCTTTAATTTGTCCAAAATATCTAACAATGTTTTCTCTGCCCCCTCTTTGTCTTATTTTGATATAGTACATGTAATATTTAAGACATAAAAATGTAGTGCTCGCTTCGGCAGCACATATACTAAAATTGGAACGATACAGAGATTAACATGGTCCCTGTGCAAGGATGACACGCAAATTCGTGAAGCGATCCATACTTTAAAAAAAGATATAAAAATGTGTAACAAATAATAAAACCACCACCCTTGCACTACCAACCAATTTAAAGAAAAGCATTACTGACAGCAATTTCTTCTTAAAAAGAGAAGCATGTTCCTGCTTCTTGAAATGCTTGGTGGTCCTCTGCTTCCCTAACCTTTTGGGTCTGGTGCCAACATCAGAACACATGTGCAGACTCCTTAAGAATGTCAGGGGGTGGGCATCCGAGAAGTTCCACACTGAGTATTCGGAACACCGTCTAGCTTGTTCTTACCGCCTTGTGAGGTTCCCACACCACGCCGACAAACCCGCATATGCAACCAGGCAGCTCCCCGCGAAGGAGCACAGGGCAAAGGAAGGGGAGAGAGAGGACCAGGGCTGTAAACATGCATCTAGGCTATCCAGGCTGTCAGGCAAAGGCAAATTTTACCTGCTGCTCCTGCCATCCCAAGTCCAGCACTTGCTGATGCCTCGCCCCAGTCAGCCCCCAAACCCAGAAGGTGCTAGTCAACAATGGCAGAGGCGTGTCTCAATTCCCCAGAACGCATGGATCAACTTCCTGTGCCTCTGATTTCCATAAAACCAGGAATGGCAAGGGGCTGCACGGCCAGATCCAACCCTTCCAGTTGATCTACCTCAGACACACCTTGCCAAACACCTGCACAACAGCTTGCCTAAGCCCAATTTTAAACAAACAGGTGGCCACTCCTCAGGCCCGCCTTCCCTATGAAATAGCAGAGCCCACTTTATGAGACTGTTACAGGCGGCCGTCTTTTTCTGACATGGGAAAGTCAACTAGCAGAAGAAAAGGCAGTGGGGTTGGGGGTGGGGGGTGCTGAGTGAAGGCTCAAAATGTTGGTCCCTCCTACATGTCACCAATACCCACAGCTCTGAAAAAAGAACCACTTTATCAGAAGGAGATTAACCGTAAAAACATGGCTGATAAGGGCTTTGAGTAGCAGGTGTTAGGTGACTGCACACTTCATGCTGAAGTGGCTGGGGTATTGGGAAAAGCCACCAAAGGCTGTGCTACCTAGGGAGTGATGGATTCTTGTCCTTTCTTTCAATGGCAAGTGTCCTCAGGGGGGACTTTTAAAGCCATATTCCTGAACTGTTATGTGGCATTCTGGGGGACTGCATGACAAATGTCTTTGTCCCTGGGAAATGAGGTGAGTTTATGTCACAGTAAGTTGTATTTAGCAACAAAAACAGGGGGGAAAGTAAAAAGGCTTTTAAGAAAATGACAAGTCCTTAAATATGCTTTCCTGATGTCTGGCATTTGAAACCCAGGATGGATGGACCTACAGAGACAACGTGTAGAATAAGGGTTCCTGGGGGGTAGGGTGGGCGAGGGATGTACAGGGGAGCTGATGTCAAGGAGTTCAAGAAGGAAGAGGACGTTTTGAAACTGACTGTGGTAGCGATTGCACAGGACTGCTGGATGTGACTGAACTATGAATGATGTCTTTATTAGCTCCCAATAACATGGCTTTGAGAAGAAAAAAAGATTTAAGGCCTTCTTTTTGAGAACATTACGGCTGAACAGTAGCAGTACTAATTATTTATTTACTTTTACTTCTTATTGTGAGTTGGGAGAAGGGCTACTTACAGAGCAGATCAGTTTTCCTTTCAACAATTCATACACGTTTTGTTTCATCTCATTCGTTGCCACACCACTTACGCACTTTCTCCCTATGTGTCCTGTTTCCAGTCCTCCTTCTTCCCCAACCCTTCTGAACTTTATCTTTGGGCAAACGTTCTTTTTAGATGGCTCTATTAGATACAGTTCACATACCATACGATTCTCCCAGTTGAAGTGTACGAATTCAGTGGTCAGTTATGTCCTCATGACCGTAATCCATTTCAGAACTGATCACCACAAAAGAGACCCAATATACATTAGGTCCGTTCCCGCTTCATACTTCTAAATACAGATTGATAATATCATTCTCACTGGCTAAACAGTACCACTTTGCATCAAATGGAAAACATTACAAGATACACCACTACTGGCAGACTTACAGCACGATGGCAGAAAAGGCACCATTACAGACCACTGCAATCAAGATGCCAGATGGAACAGATATGGACGAGAATCCTGGAACCCTGACTTCAGAGTCAATGATGGGGTTGTGGATTGAGTACTGTCTAGAAGTCGTTGACTAAAAGGAGTACAACGGAGACCAGGGAAGGCAAAATCAGTGAGCCTGAAGGCAAGTCTCTCCAGTGAAGCCACTAGAACAGCCATGGAGGCAGTGTGCTGAGAACTGAGCTGCTACCTACAAAGCTGGCTATTCAAACCCACCAGTCACTCTTTGAGGGAAAGATGAGCTTGTCTTTAAGCTCCTGTAAAGATTCAAAAATCTGTTGGAAACCCAAAGGGGCGGCTCTACTCTGTCTTGCAGGCTTGTTATAAGTCATCATTTATTTGATCGCAGTGAGCTTGTATTTAGAGAGAAACAATTTTTAAAACAAACAAGATCCAAATAAAACTTGAGAATTAGGTGGGACAGCATTGTGGGGAATAAATGATGTTTGATTGGAATTCCAGAACAGGAAGAAACAACAAAAAGGACAAAGAAAACTGTCGAAGTTGTCAGAAGAAGACTTCCATAATATACCACAAATGATGTGAATGCCTACATTCAGGCAGCTGAACAAACTCAGAACAGGGCAGACCCCCCACCCGCACCCCCACCAATCACCGTAACACATTATCATCAAGTGGCTCTCAGGAAAAAAAGAGAAAAGTTACTCATAAAAGAGAATCAATAAATTTAAGCTCTGATTTTTCAGTAGAAACCATTAAGGCAAGAAGACAATAAGAAGGCATATATAAAATTCTGAAAGAAAAAGTGATCAACCAAGAATCATATACCGTATACACTCGTGTATAAGCCGAGTTTTTCAGCACATTTATAATGCAGTTTTGGTGGTAAAATTAGGTGCCTCGGCTGACACTCGGGTCAGCTTATACTCGAGTATATACAGAATGTAGCAATATTGTACGTCAAATATGATGGTGAAATTAGAACATTTCCAGATAAACAAAAATGAAAGGAATTTGTACAAGCCACACCAGCTCATAAGAAATACTACAGGGAGGCCCTTTGAAGAGAGAACCAACAGCAGACAACAAGCTGGGATTCACATTTTTACCGCAACACCCAGAAGTCAACTGATAACCGTGTAAGACTGAAAACTAAGAGCCAGAGACATGCTTTTGTAATAAAACGAATTACAATGAAAACAAAGGGAATACAGTATTCCCAGAACCATCTAAAGCACAGGACATCAGGATATGTCACGGTAAAGCAGAATAAACTTGGGAAGAATTAGTAAATTACAGGATAACCTCAAAGAGGAAAATTATAAAGATTAGGTAAACAGTAAAACAGCAAGAATGAAGAAACTATCAAGGAAACCCCCCCACCCCCGCCGCCAAAAAAGGAACTCAGGATATATGGAAGAAAGAAATCAGCAACACCGCAAAGCACACACAGCAAAATAAAAACAAATACATTCATCCAACTAAAAACAAAACAAAATACCACCACTGAGTTGATTCTAACTCAAAGTGACACTAGAAGGCAGGGTGGAAGCGAGCCCTTTGGGCTAGTGGGACTGTAATCCGCACCGGAACAGAAAGTCTCAACTTTCTCCTGAGGATTAGCTGGTGGGTTTAAACTGCTGACCTTGTGTTTAGCAGTCCAATGTGTAACCCAATGACACTGAATGTGCATGGATTTTACATGCGTCAGTCAAGAGAGAGTAGCAAAATGTACACGAAAACAGGGCTCATCAATTCTGTCTACAGGACTCACCTTAGACACAAAGACAAAATCAGATGAAAAGTCAGAGGATTAGTGGGGGGGAGTCAAGCTAATTATAATTAAAAAAAGAGCACAAATAGCAGCATAAATTTCTATTAAATAGACTTTAAGGCAAATGCCAGCATAAGAGACAAAGAAGGCACTATACAATGATTATAATTATAAGTCAATTAAATAAAAGGACATAACCATAATAAATATCTATGTGCTCAATGAATAAGCCTCAAAATACATTAATCAACTTCTTGCACACCACCTTTGATGAACGACAGAACCAGTCAATAAATACAGAAAAGAATTAAGCACAATCAACAATTTACCTCATAGACATAAACAGAACACCCAACAAAAACACAATATACTTTCATTTTTAGAATAGAACATTACCCAGAATAGACCATCTGGGAAGCCACAAAGCAAACCTCAACAAATTTAGAAACATTAAAATATACACAACATCCTTTCAGATCACAGTGCTATCAAATTAGAAATCAACTATTGGGAGATGAGGAAAAAGTTAAGTACATGAAAATTTAACAACACTCTTTTCTAAAAATACTAGGTAATAAATAAAAAATTTAATTAAAACCTAACTCAAATACAAATAAAAACACAACAAAGCAAAACTTCTGGGACTCAGCAAAAAACTGTATTCAGAGGGCAATTTATAGAAATAAGTGCACAAAAACGAAGACTCAAAATCAACATCTCATCTTCACAGATTACGTTATATGAACATCTCCAAAAATTATAAAAATAACAACTAAATAAGCCTACACTCACCAGAAGAAATCATAAAGATGAAAGCAGAAATCTACTGCATGGTTTAAAATCAGGGAAGGTGTGCATCAGGACTGTATCCTCTCACCGTAGTTATTCAATCTGTGCGCCGGGCAAATTATGAGAGAAAAACGCTGCACCGAACGCAGGAAGCCCTATGAACAGCCTGCGATGTACAGGTGACATAACCTGGCTTGCTGAAAGTGAGGAGGACTTGAAGCACGTGCAAACTTTCTAACCATGAGCATGGTACATTCCTGCATTTATGTATTTCTCTTTGGTTTCTTGAAGTAGGGTTTTGTAGAAAACATTGATTTCTCTGGTTTTATCTAGTTCTAAATATTTCATTTTGGGGGTGGCTATTGCAAATGATATTGTTTTGCTGATAATACTTTCCAGTTTAAAATCCTTTTCAGCATTGCAGCCTTCGGTATGGGTTATGACTCAATGTAAAGAAAACCAAAATCCTCACAACTGGACCAATAAGTAAGATGAAGTCTGACCACCCTTGCCTTTAAGGAGCACTGTGATAGTACTTTTTCCAAGACAAAGCTGTTTGTCCTTTTAGCAGTCCAAAGCACTTTCAATATTCTTTGCCAGCACCACAATTCAAATGCACAGACTCTTCTTCAGTCAGTCTTCCTTATTCAATGTCCATCATTCACATGCATAGGAGATCATTGAAAATACCATGGCTTGGATCAGGCACACTTTAGTCCTCAAAGTAACTTCTTAATGCAAGGTGTCTTGTGATTTCTCAACTGCTGCTGCCATTAGCACTGAGCCTGGATCCAAGCAAGTCAAAATGCCTGACAACTTCAATCTCATCTCCATTTATTAAGACGTCAATACTACCTCAAAGAGTGATGTTGAATCTGCTAACCACCTCATTACATGGGTGAATCTGTAGGGCATCATGCTGAGTAAAGTTAGTCTAACACACAAGGGAAAATATTGTATGAAACCATTATCATAAAAAGTGAAGAAAATGTTCTCACACTAAAAGAAACATTCTTTGAGGGTTACCAAAGGTAGAAGGGGGAGGGAGGGTGGAAAATCATTGGCTAGAGGGTTGATAATTGTTAATGCAGGCAAAAGACAACATACAATAAGGGAAGTTGGCAAAGAGTGAGGGAAGCAGTGCAAGACACTGCGTTACAAGAGTTAAAGGCAACAAAGGCAAATACTGTTATATACACAAGCCTGCAACAGGGAGAATCTATAAGACGCATCCTTAGACATGCAGGCTGAACAGGTGTGGGAGGGAGAGTGGGAGCGCACCCACAAGCATATACAGATCTGACAGAGGGTATTTGTATCTATGTATTTACCTTTGTTGCGACCATAGCCATGCAGGTGGTCAAGCAAACAGGAGACAGAGTTATGAAAACTTCTTAGAAATAACCAAACACCTTGAGAGCAGGAGTCACTGACCCTAGGGGATCATAACCAGAGACTCAGGAGACACCATGATCAATTGGTATATCACAGTTCTCAGAGATGATGTTCTATACCTACTTTGATGAGTAGAGATTTCTACCTTAAGAAAGCTTGTGGATAGCCATCTAAGGTACAACTGTTGGTCTCTCTCCTTCCAGAGTAAAAGGTATTGAAAGTTGAAAGACACATGGAAACAACTTAGTCCAATGAACCACCAGAACCCAGAACCCTAAGAAAAAGATGAACTAGTTGATGCTCAGGTACCACCACTAACTGCTCTGAAAAGCATCACATTAGAAGATCCTGGGTAGAGTGAGAGAAAAATGTGGAACGAAGCTCAGAACTAGAAAATTGACCACGTAGGGACAGGTGGGGCCTGCCAAGGCTATGGTCCTTAGGCACCCTACAGGTCTGGAAGTGAACACACCCCATGTTTGACTAATCATCGAGTTAAGATCAAAAGGGCAGTATGTACCCAAGGACACAGTTCAGAGGGTTAAGAAAGAAGAACCATGGAAACCGGAAACAGAGAGGAAATGGTATAAATTGTGTTACATTATGGACATTCCGGTCAATGAGGTGAAACAAAATGTGAATGAATCGCTGAATGTGAAACTAATGATCTGCTCTGTAAATCTCCACCTAATTCACAAAAAGTTTTTTTTAAAGATGCTAGTATCAAATTCACACTTGTTCAGAAGTGACAAAAATAAGATCTCATTTCAGAGATGTTAAATGTAAAAAAGTTCTCATTACAGAATCAACAATATCCAATATTGCCTAGCATAGTGGGTACTTGGTTCTAGAACAATAGAAGCTGAAAACTCAAGCAGAAAAGATATTTGTGGGAAGAAACTACTAACATTTATAATACAAAGGAGGAATGCCGATGACTGAACTATTAAATTGTGTAATATGTAGATTAGAAAAATGATCTGAGCCCAAGCATAACATTTTTCTTTCATTCCACTCTAGGCTTACTTGAAGTGGCATGGCATCATCCTAATTATGTAAACAACCCAGAGACTTTGACAGGCAATCCACACAACCAAACCACTGCCACTGAGTCATTCCGACTCCTCGTGACCCTACAGGGCGGGGCAGAACGGCCCCTGTGGGTTTCCAAGACTATCATTCTTTTATTCTTTTTTCCTGTACTTTTATTGGGGGCTCTTACAGCTCTTATCACAATCCATACATTCCTCCAGTGGGTCAAGCACATTTGCACATATGCCGCCATCATCATTTTCAAAGCATTCTGTTCGTGCTTGAGCCCCTGATATCAGCTACCCATCTCTTCTCCCACCCTCCTCTGCCCGCCCTCCCTCAAGAACCCTTGATAAGTTATAGATTATTATTTTCATATCTTACATCGTCCTCTGTTGCCCCTCACCCACTTTTCTGTTATTCATCCTCCTGGGAGGGGTGTTCTAGATTGATCTTTGTGATGGATTCTCCCTTTCTCCTCCCGCCCTCCCCTAATCCTCCTGGTATCTCTACTCTCCTTGTTGGTCCTGAGGGATTTATCTATCCTGGATTCCCTGTGTTGCAGCCTCTTATCTGCAGCAGTGTGCATGCTCTGGTCCAATCTGATTTGTAGGGTAGAATTGAGGTCACGATATTGGGGGGAAGGAAGCACCAAAGAACTAGAGGAAAGTTGTGTCTTTCATCAGTGCTATACTGCACCCTGACTGGCTCATCTCTTCCCTGTGACCCCTCTGTGAGGGGATGTTCAATTGTCTACAGATGGGCATTGGGTCTCCACTCCATGCCCACCCACCCCCCATTCACCTTAGGTATGATTTTGTTTTAGTTTTGGGTCTTAGATGCCTGATATCTGATTCCATAGACACCTCATAATTTCTTAATTATCCAGGCTGGTGTGCTTCTTCCACAGGCTTTGTTGCTTTTGAACTAGATGGCCGCTTGTTAATCTTCAAGCCTTTAAAACCGCAGCCACAATATCTTTTGATAGCCGGGCACCATCAGCTTTCTTCACCACATTTGCTTATGCACTCATTTTGTCTTCAGCGGTCGTGTTGGGGAGATGAGCATCACAGAATGACGGATTGTTAGAACAACTGGTCTTGTGGTAAGGGAGTACTTGAGTAAAGGCCCAATGTCCATCTGCAACCTTAATTTTTTTTTTTTGCAACCTTAATTCTTAACATGTAGCTATGAGTACATAGTTCTATTCCCCTCTCATTGTGTGTGTGTGTGTGTGTGTGTGTGTGTATTTAGACTTCTATAAATGCCCTTTGCCTTCTGGTTCTTTCCTCGATGTCCTTTTACTTTCCTCTTGTCCCACCAGCATATTCGGCTTTCATTCAGGTTTAGTAATTCCTCGCTGCTACATTGCCCAGGATTGAGCCCCACTAGGCATCCTACGCCCTTCTTTCCATTGACTTTAGTTCACTTGTTGTTCCCTTGTCCCTGGGTTGGTCCCCCCACCCCTTTCACCCACCTCCCCTTCTCCCATATCCCCACGGAACCATTGCTCCCATTCTTTTCATCTCCAAATTATTTATTCCACCCATCTTATCTAGATAGACATGGATATACATTAATAAGTGCAAAAACCAGGCAAAACCAAATAAAATAACAAAGGAAGTCAAAACCAACAAAACAGTAACAACAACAAAATAAAAATGACAAAAAGAAAGCCACTGACAAAAATGAAAAAGCCTGTAATAGTTCAAGGTCTGTTGGCCTTTGCAAGTGTTTTCCAGTCGTGTCTGATGGGGTGCCACACTCTGCCTCCAAAGCCTATTTCTGGTATTGCCCAGGGGTTTCACCATTTTGCTCCCCTTGCTGCTCTGCTGCATGTCTTAAGTGTTTCGCCCCAGCGTGATGGGGTCAGACTGTGCGCTATTCCCGCACCGTGTCTCCAGTGTTGTCCCCCGCAGCTAAGGTTTAGTGAGGAATGCCATGTCTTGTGGTGGTAGGGCCGGCCCTATGCATCTCTTTGTGCGTTTTCTGCTCCAAGGAGGAATATCGTCCTGGGGCTTGGTGGGCCAGGAGATCCTCTCCACCCTCTCCATCCCTTTTTGTTTCTCCCATGTGCTCTACTAAGGCATGCTCCTCTCCCCACGCTGTAGTCCCAGTGCTGTGTTCTGAAGTGTATTCTTCTGAGAGGGAAGGGGGGTGCCCACATAGTTGGGATTGGGGCTGGCCCAAGACTATAATTCTTTATGGGAGTAGAAAGCCTCATCTTTCTTCCTCAGAGTGGCTGATGGTTTCAGTAGGCAGTATGCCTACCGCTATGTGAGTTGGCATCGACTCGATGGCAGGGAGCATGTTGTTTTTGTTGTTATATACTCACTTCTTGTTCAAAATTCATATGAGAAAGCTGTTTATAGCAGTAGAGAAAACACCTCGGTAGTTTTGCACGGCTACAGACTTTTTGAAAGAAAAAGAAAATACTCAATTTGGAGCAAACAATGAGAAAGACCAGAAGAGGTTGTGGACTCTGTTCTGGAGTAGCTTTCTGACTCGATTACTGCCTGCCTCTACGTTGGAGACAAAGGCATGAGTCAAATGACTTTTAAAAACCATGACTGAGATTTAATTACTTGGTTTAACATTTCTAACATTCCAAAATTGATGCCAAATTAATCTGCTGACAGCGTCACATTAGCAAGAATAACTACCCAGCTTTGAAAGACCCCAAGGGATTCAGGAAGGTCGATATGTGTGATGTGTATGACCCAGCCTGTATCGTAGGTACGGACTTTGCCAAGCAAAGCATGGACATGTGTGATATGGGCTAATTGGGGGTAGATGAAATTATTTTAGCTACTTGTAGAGAAAAGTTATTTTAGCTATTTCTATGAAGGAAAGAAAGGACATCCATAAAAAAGGAGGGCTTTGATTTCAGGATTAGGGTGGGAGAAGAGGGAACAAGCTAGAGGAGAAACAGAGCAAGAGGATCAAAAGCAGACACCATCAGACTCTAATATTAGCCATGGGGATGGTTTACATTTTGTTGCTAAGGAAAGCTTAGAGCTTTGGAAAATGAACCCAACCACTACACTATTGTGACAGCTGTTGCTTGGCCCTGCTGTCCCTGCAGAGCTACCTGCCAACTGCCTGCCACTTGTCATTTCTATCCCACTGTCAGCCAGTCAAATCGACCCCTTTAGGATGAGATGGCCTGTTGGTGTCTAGGGTCCTCAGAAGCAATCCACCGATGAGATGGCAGTGATTAGTGTCAAGAGGCTGATATTGCTGCATTCTGGGTTGCAGATTAAGATGGACAGGCCTCAGATTCAAAATCTTTATTCTTTATATGCACTAGATGCACTGCCATCAAGTAGATTCTGACTGATAGCAACCCGACAGAGCAGGGTAGAACTGGTTTCCAAGTCTGTAATGATGGGAACAGACATATTTCTCTTTTCCATGAACTTGGCTAGTGGATTTAAAAGGCCAGCCGAAAGTTTGCAGCCCACCACTTAACCTTATATCCAAGAGAAGAAAAGAAACAGTAAGCTCCGTGAAGAGGAAGAGGAGGCTGGGAAGTAGTCTCCACTGTGGCCGTATGTCAAGGTGTGATAGCCAAGCAAATCCCTCGATGCTCCTAGGGCTTCAGCACTGCTATTTATAAGACAGGGAGCCCGGCTTCTGTCACTTCCCACCATCTAAAGAGAATGCGTGTGAGCACATGTGAGCGTCACATGGACAAGGCTGCGCCCTACTTGTGAGGATGAAGCACTTCAGGAGTCCTGCTCTGGGCAAAATAACAAATTACCCAGATCCTGCAAATTCAGAATTTATAACCATTGGGTTTGCTTTCAATGATCATGGTCATCTTCACAGCCTTACATGGTAAGACAGCCTGGTGTCAACCCATAATTTCTCAGAGAAACCCACTGTTAATATTTTCTTGCTTATCACTATTTGGAATCATAATGGGTCCTTTTACATCTGGCTTAAAAATCTTCATGGAAAAACACCATTATCCTTTAACTACATTTTTCCAAGAATTTTTTTCCCCTTTCAATATCTGTAGTTAACAGTCAGAGAAGAAATGTGGCCAGGATGTAAAACTGAGATTGATCATTAGACAATTTTACCCTCTTGAAATAGTACATTCTCAGAAAAAGAAAGCCCGTACCCCAGTCCAGAAATTCTGATCACACTGCAACTGGAGATAATCCCTCAGAGAGCACTTTGCACTGGCTAGCTCGTGCCGAGGCCAGCTTTAGCCCCACTTATCCCAGTGCTCCTTAATTGTTTCAAATTGGGCCTGTGAACACAGGCTGCAAGCTTCCACGGTGGCTTCCTGCAGGAGCCAAAATGCTCCCACAGTGAGCTGATGACAGAGGAAGTTCGGCTTCCAGAGAACTAGCATAGCACCCAGCAAGCTCTTTCAGAGAACAATTTAGTTGTTTTCAAAACATCTAATTTTTTTTTCTCTTTCAGCTTATGTTTGGCTAGCGAGAGAAAAACCAAATGACTTTAATTTTGTAAAGGCTTAAATGATATGTTTTATTTCACCAAGTCATTCCCCTGCTTAAAACCTTTCTGTAGCTTTAAAAATAAAAGTTGAGGTTTTTTTTTAGCATAGCATAGACAAAATAGTATATGATATGGTTCTTGCTTACCTTTCAAAGTCACAATGGACAAAATGGGTCCTGTGGAATATCAGTTTTGTCTTTTTGTGAAAAGCAAAAGTAATTCCATGGGCAAAAAAAAATCAGGAAAATGCTGCAAATTCTACCCACTTCTCTGCTCCTTCAGAGGAGAGGAGTGACCCTGAGAAGGCTTTTCAATAACAATCCTGTTTGCCATTTTCCAACCCACTGTTCGGACGCCCGGCGATGTAGTGGCTTTCTGCTCCAGTAGTTAGTCTCTGAAACCCAGATGGCCTTGAGTTTGGTTTGGATTTTAACCCACTGTTTACCACAGTCATTTGGCTATAGCACCCTCACGACCACACCCCATCTACATGCATTTCATAGCACACCTTCAGAAAGGCTACACTGGCCCTGCTTTAGGCATGCTTAACTTGTTTTTTGAACGTCTCATGTTCCCTGCTAAGAACCAGCCTCTTGTAACTACTTATAACTAACGTTCAGGCGCCGTCCAACTCCAGCCACCTCGAGTAAGCCTTCCTTGTCACCCTACCAGCCGAGCTTAGAATCTCCTCTTTGGTGCTGCCATCGCAGTCTTACACGTATGTTTATCACAGCACCTAACAATTACACTGCACAACTCGACTACTTGTTGCCTCCCCACCCGAGAAAGATTGGAGCTCCTTGAGAGCAAGCAAGGTGTTTTCTTTGACCTGGGTTCCTAGTTCTGCTGGCCTAGCACAAGGAAGGAAGTCTCTCAATGGACGGCTGCTGAACGCTTTATGTATGTGGGCACCGGTTCTAAACAGAACCTGGCAGCAGACACAATACTATCTTTGTAAAATCTTTTATGTTTAAAGCCATGTTTGCTGCATTCCACATCGTCATTCCTATTAAGTATGGGCTGTCTCTAGTACAAGCTGGTTACATCTAATTATTGTTATTTACTCAAATAGTTTGAAATTTGTTGTGCAGTTAAAAGTGTATTACATTAAAATCATTTTATTGGGGGCTTATACAGCTCTTATCACCATCCATCCTTCCATCCATTGTGTCAAGCACATTTGCACATTTGTTGCCAGCATCATTTTCAAAACATTTGCTTTCTTTCCACTTCAGCCCTTGGTATCAGCTCCTCATTTTTCTGCCCCTCCTCCCCCACGAACCCTTGATAATTTATACTTTTTTATGTCTTACACTGACGGATGTCTCCCTTTACCCACTTGAGTATTACATTTTTATCTACATCTTTGAGTCTATCTTAGAATCTGCATCTGTTGACTTTCCCTCATGGTAGTTCATTTTTATAATGTATTATCACAATTCATCTTTGATGGGAATGGAAATCCCTTGTGCCCTAGGTTATACCTGAATTCCTTCAAGATGGTTTTCATTTGTTTGTGCCAGCACCCCAGAAGCTTAAGAATGCAGGTCTTTTTTTTTTCAAAACCATTTTACTGGGAGTTGATACAGATATATCATTCTATAATCACACCAAGCAGTATGATTGCTACCACAATCCGTTCAAAAGCATTCTTTTCCTTGTTTAACTACTAGACATCAGCTCCCTTTCAACACCCACCCGGCCACCCACCACCACCACTGTACCCCCAGAAGCCCTTACTCTACGTGCTATCCCGGATCTCCATCATTTCTCCATTTATCCTGTTACCTATTGGTCCAGTTTGTCGATGACTGTGCCATTTCCATGACTGCAGTCCATTCTGAAGGCTGCAATCCTTGAGCTTCATTAGCAAGTGCGTCAAGCCCCCCTTTCTTTCAGCAAGCAAGGTTGTGTCATCTGCCGATCAAAGGTTAATAAACCTTTCTCCAACCGGAACTCACATACGAGTACTGGATGCCTGTGCACCAGGATTTGTCTGGCTAATGGCACTGAGCTTCTCCATGGACTCTTCCCTAATCATTTGATCTCCCTTTTGACGCATTGTAAATTTGTTCTAGTTTTTAACATGTCCTGCTTTCTTGTGAAGTTTTTCTGAGTTATTTCATTATTTTTGTTGAGGGTTTTTTTTTTTCATGTTGTCCAGTATATAAAATCCAGGATAGGCAAAATTTATTGAGACAGTTACTGGATTAATGGCTTATTGGGGGTCTGGGAGGGAAGGCTTGAAGCCAAAATAATTGTAAGAGAAATCTTGGTAACAGATAATGGCTGAATTTAGGCGATCTTTATTTGCCAAAACAACCTCCAGTGTTGACCTGGCCACCATGGGAGAGTGTTTGCCATTAAGAGGATTTATGTAGTTGTACAGGTCCTCCATCACATAGTATCCACAAAGTCCACATTGAGCCATAGCGAAGCTTCTGGATTCGCAGTGTGATTGTGTCGAGCATGACCCGCTCCTGGTGCCCATCTGAAGAATCACATCACACAACTGGCATCAGACCTCGCTTGATCACATGCATCAAGTGCGAGGATGACATCACAAAGGAGTCAAAGGTAAAAGTCGTGCTCTGGGCGCTTGTGGAGCGGAGACCAGCCGGACGGGGACTGGACGTAGACAGTCAACCCCTGTCCCAGGTCAAGTTTCTATGTTAAATTCTTAACTTGGGGTTTTCAAACTACATTAGTAGTGAAATTTCTCCAACATACTTTTCTGCTTCTCCCTAGACTCTTTCTTTTCCACTTTGTTGGATCATGGGCAAAGTATCCTTTTCATGAGCCAGGTAGCCCTCGGAAAATTCCAGCTTCAGAGAGCATATCTGTTATAGTTCCCAGCTAGTCAGGGCCAAAGCCATGCTTCCTACACCCACGCATGGTTAAAACACGAGTCTCTAGACCTAAGGCCTCATATAGGTTACAAACCAAGTCCAGGCCGCTCAAGCCACCCTGGCTTTTGAGTTCACTTCATTTCTGTTCCCCCAGAGTTCCATTTCTTTTAATTTTCTATTTTTCTCATGGAAAAGGGTCCTTGTAAGTTCCATCGACCATGTTGCTGGAACCACACTTCGTTAATACATAGTTAGAGTTCATTCGTTTTTCTTCCTCTATCCTACCACCGTCTCAGTGCATGTCGTTATTATGTCTCATACGCTTTTATCCTTCACGGGCACCACACTGATGTGTGACATCCAGTTTGCCTTTGCCCTGCCCAATTCATACACAATACTGCAGGAAGAGTTGCAGAGCCAGAACTTTAAAAAACATTACTCAGATGATGTTTCTTTAAAATATGCCAGAGAGGTACACTAGTACAGACGTGAACTGGAAACACAGGGAAGCCAGGGCGGATGATCCCCTCAGGACCAGTGGTGTGAGTGGCAATACTAGTGGGGCAAAGGGAGGGTGGGTTGGAAAGGGGGAACCTATTTAAAGGATCTACATGTGACCTCCTCCCTGGGGGGGACATACAACAGAAAAGAGTGGGAAGGGCGACATGGGACAGAGCAAGATATGACAAATTAGTAATTTATACATTATCAACAGTTCATGAGGGAGGGAGAGGGGGGAGAGAGGGGGAAAAAAAAGAGGACCTGATGCCAGGGGCTTGGGTGGAGAGCAAATGTTTTAAGAATGTTGAGGGCAACGAATGTGCAAATGTGCTTTACACAATTGAAGTATGTATGCATTGTGATAGGAACTGTATGAGCCCCTAATAAAATGATTTTTAAAAATGAGGGGCTGATACCAAGGGCTCAAGTAGAAAGCAAATGTTTTGAGAACGATGATGGCAACAACTGTACAAATGTGCTTGACACAATGGATGGATGTATGGATTGTGATAAGAGTTACATGAGCCTCTAATAAAAATGATTGAGAAAAATAAAAAATAAAATAAAACATGCCAGAGATCTATGATCCCGCAATCCTACTTCCATGCACTCATGAGAAATGAAAAGAGAGGTCATATGAAAATCCATGAATATTCATAGCAGCATTATTTATGATAGCTGAAAAGTAGAAATAATCTAAATGTTTGTCAAGTGATGACTAGATAGAGAAATTGTGCTATTTGACAGCCAAAGAAAAGAAGTACCAAGCATGACACATGCTGCAATATGGGAAAATCTTAAAAATACTAAGCTGAGCGAAAAAAGTCAGTCACAAAAGACCACATATGAGGCAACTTCAAAAATTCTGTGGGAAAATGAGATTCAAGAGTAAAGATGTACTTCACACAATTGATGCATGAATGGATTGTGATAAGAGTCGTATGAGCCCCTTAATAAAGAGTTTTAAAAAAAAGAGTAAAGGAAATTTTCTACCAACTTTTGGAAGCCCCTTGTATTACATGATTCCATTTTTATGAAATATCCAGAAGAGGGAAATGTGTAAAAACAAAATAAGAGGTCCATCAAAGGTGTATGAAAACATGGAATTGAAAGATACAGCTATTAACGTTCACCATACAGCTCTTCCCTACTCCTCTAGGCTCATCTTTCCCCTGGTTCTCCACACTACAGTCGTTACACCTTCTTCCAGTTTCTCCAAATGATCTAGCATCTCCCAACCTGATGCCTTCTTAAATGCCATACTTTATGGTTAGATTGTTCATCGTCTTCTCCTTACCTAGCTATTTCTTGTCCCACAGGTGTCAGACTGAGCTTCATGTCCTTAGGGTAGCCTTCTCTGAGCCTCCGGAGAAGGCAGGTCTTCTGTGACACACTGTCATAGGAACTCAGACTACTCTTTCACAGTACACTCATATACCACATGCATAATGACATATTTGACATTTATCTTTTTCCCTGGCATGTAAGTTTCCCACAGGCAAAGATCGCATATACCTGGTTTACTGATGTTATCAATTCGACTTACATACCTGGTGTGGTAGTTATGTAATTTCATGTTTATTTGAAGGTATATAAAAGTGTAGGAGTGGAGAGAACAACATGGCTGGCCCCACTATGAGACATGATGCCCCTCAGTGACTAAGGGCGATACAGGGGACAGCACCGGAGACACAGTGTGGGAATTGCACCTGACCTGATCCCACCACACCGAGGCAAATCACTGGGGGAGTGCAGCGGAACAGCAAGGGAATGGAGTGGCAAGGTCCCCAGGGAATGCTGAAAGTGGACTTCGGGGCCAGGGCGTGGTGCCCTAACAGACTGGACTGGAAAACGCTCCTAAGGGCCAGCAAACGATCCCTGAACTAACTACAAGCTTTTCTCTTGTGAACTGTTTTATTCTGTTCTTTGTCAGTGGTTTGTTTTTGTTGTTTTGTTGTCTGGTTGTATACTGTTGCTTTGTTTTCCTCTGTCTAGTTTTCGTGCATGTTAGTGACTCCACAGGTCTGTCTGAATAGGACAGGCTGGATGAACTATCTGGAGGAAAAACAACGGGACCGACAGTTTTGGGGGGACTTGGGGTGGGGGGGTAGGGGGGGTAAGGAAGTGGTGTTAACAAACCCAGGGACAAGGGAAAAACATGGGACCCCAAATGGTAGAGAAGTGGGAGTGGCAGGCCTGGTGGGAAATGATCAAGGGTAAGGTTGCTTAGAGAAGAGGTATACGCTAGCCCAGGTGGCGATGAAGCATGGTAGTAGGGCAGGAGGAAAGTCAAGGGAGATGGAGGAAAGAGCTAGGAGTCAAAGGGCATTCAGGGAGGTCTAGACAAAGACATGTACATGCAAATATATATAGGAGGATGGGGAAATAGATCTATGTGTCTATACTTATAGGTCAAGTATTAAGGTGGCGGAAGGACCTTGGGCCTCTACTCAAACACTCCCTCAATGCATGAATACCTTCTTTTATTAAATTGGAACTCTATGATGCTCACTCTCTCGACACAACGGCTGGAGCCAAAGTGTGTGAACAAGTAAATGTGGTGAAGAAAGCTGATGGTGCCCGGCTATCAAAAGAGATAGTGACTGGGGTCTTAAAGGCTTGAAGATAAACAAGCGGCCATCTAGCTCAGAAGCAACAAAGTCCACATGGAAGAACACACCAGCCTGAGTGAGCGAGTGGTCCCAAAGGGATCAGTTACCAGGCATCAAAGAACAAAAAATCATATCATTGACTGCACACCTCCATGATAGGATCGCTGAAGACAAATGGGTGCATAAGCAAATGTGGTGAAGAAAGCTGATGGTGCCTGGCTATCAAAAGAGATAGTGTCTGGGGTCTTAAAGGCTTGAAGGTGAACAAGCGGCCATCTAGCTCAGAAGCAAATAAGCCCACATGGAAGAAGCACACCGGCCAGTGCGATCACGAGGTGCCCAAGGGACCAGGTATAAGGCATCATGCAAAAAAAAAAAGATATAAGTGTGTGTATGTATGTGTATATATGTGTATATGTATATATGTATGTATATATATGTATATATATCATATTAAATGAAGGGGGAAGTGCAGAGTGGAGACCCAAGGCCCAAGTGTCGACCAATGGAGATCCCCTCATAGAGGGGTTTAGGAGAGGAGATGGGTTAATTAGGGTGTGAGGTAGTATCGATGAAGAACACAGCTTTCCCCCGGATCCTGGATGCTTCCTCCCCCCAACTACCATGATCCGAATTCTACCTTGCAGGGCTGGATAGGACAGAGGCTGTACACTGGTGCATATGAGGGTTGGAGGTACAGGGAATCCAGGGTGGATGATACCTTCAGGACCAAGGGTGTGAGGGACGATGCTGGGAGAGTGGAGGGTGAGTGGGTTGGAAAGGGGGAACTGATTACAAGGATCCACATGTGACCTCTTCCCTGGGAGAGGGACAGCAGAGAAGGGGGGAAGGGAGACTCCGGATAGGGCAAGATATGACAAAACAACGATGTATAAATTACCAAGGGCATATGAGGGAGGGGGGAATGGGGAGGGAGGAGGGGAAAAAAAAGAGGACCTGATGCAAGGGGCTTAAGTGGAGAGCAAATGCCTTGAGAATGATTGGGGCAGGGAATGTATGGATGTGCTTTATACAATTGATGTATGTATATGTATGGATTGTGGTAAGAGTTGTATGAGTCCCTAATAAAATGTAAAAGAAGAAAAGAGAAAAAAATGATTAGGGCAAAGACTGTACAGATGTGCTTTATACAATTGATGTATGTATATATATGAACTGTGAAAAGAATTGTATGAGCCCCAATAAATTGTTAAAATTAAAAAAAAAAAAAAAGATTACAAGGACCCACATGTGACCTCCTCCCTGGAAGACGGACGGCAGAGAAGGGGGTGGGGAGATTCCAGATAGGGCAAGATATGACAAAATAACAATCTATAAATTATCAATGGCTCATGAGGGAGTGGGGAGCGGGGAGGGAGGGGGAAAAAAGAGGACCTGATGCAAAGGGCTTAAGTGGAGAGCAAATGCTTTGAAAATGATTAGGGCAAAGAATGTACGATGTGCTTTATACAGTTGATGTATGTATATGTATGGATTGTGATAAGAGTTGTATGAGCCCCTAATAAAATGTTAAAAAAAAAAAAGTGTAGGAGTGGTATTCAACCTGTCAATCAGGTCATATCCTGATGGAGCCTCCTTGTCGGTGGCCTTCTCAAAAGGAGGGCTCTGGTAACCAACCCCCACCCCCTGGCCTTTACCTTCCTACTTATAGACACCAATTGCTGCCGGGGCCCTGGATGTGTCCACTGTAATTGGTTCCACATGACTGCATCCCCCAACCTGTGCCATTCTGCATCACTGCTGTGCCTGCATTAGTCTACAGAGGGACGGATGACTCGTACCAGTCTTATGAACTTGAGTTGGTCTGGGCTGGGATGTGTTCCTGATATGTAAAGTATATGGATATAAGCTCTTTCTTACACTTATCTGAGTATCTCTGGATTTGCTTCTCTAGTAAACCTGGCCTAACACACCTGGCAATGGCAGGTGCCCAATAAAAAATTTGAAAACAATGAATGCTAGTATAGGGTTTGGAGAATATATCAGGATACATGTTGGGCTGCTAACCACAAGGTCAACCGCTCAAAACTAGCCACTGTGCAAGAGAAACACGAGGCTTTCTACTCCTATAAGGAATTACAGCTTCAGAAACCCACAGGGCAGCGCTACTCTGCCCCATAAATCACTGAGTCAGGATTCATTTGATGGAAGTGAGTCTGAGCGAGCACAGTGGCCAGCAGTTGCTTGCTTCTTCCTATTTGTCTTGTCTGCTAGCTTTACAAGACACTTACCTTGACCTGTACTTGATATACACATCAATCTTATAATTCCTTAATATCTTAATCCCTTTATTCTTCTATTTGCTGCTGCTTAAGGGATATGTCTTAGTTATCTTCTGTAGCACATAGCATGCAATTCGTAAATGTTTATAGAATGTAATAAAACAAAATAAAAATATGTATCATGTGTTATCTTAGTGATCCCAAAGGACAAAATTACCAGAAGGCCCATACTGTCTCTCTAAATTTCTCCTAGGCACTTAATAATGCAGTTTGATAGATAATCCAATTGCCCAATTCTTTCAAAGATCATGGTCATTTTTTAAATTGGGGGCTCTTACAGCTTTTGTAATATTCCATATATCAATTGTATCAAGCATATTTGTACATCATCATTTTCTAAACATTCACTTTCTATTTGAGCCCTTGGTATCAGCTCCTCTTTTTTCTCTCCCCCCTCCCACCCTTGTGACCCCTTGATAAGTTATAAATTATTATTGTTTTTATATCCGACACTGACCACTGTCTCCCTTCACCCACGTTTCTGTTGTTCATTCCCCTGAGGCCAGGGGAGGGATTCTGCATCTATCATTGCAATCGGTTCCCCCTTCTTTCCCTCCCCCCCCCCCCACATCCTCCCTACCCTCCTGGTATCACTACTCCCATTTCTGTTCCTGAGGGGTTTATCTGACCTGGATTCCACGTGTCATTAGCTCTGATCTGTACCAGTACACATGTTCCAGTCTAGCCAGACCTTAAAGGCAGGACTGGGGTCATGATAGTGGGGGGTGAAGAAGCTTCAAGGAACCAGAGGAATATTGTGTTTCATCAGTACTATACTGCACCCTGGTTGACTCATCCCTTCCTTGTGACCCTTCTGTGAGGGGATGTCCCATTGTCTACAGATGGGTTCTGGGTATCTGTTCCGACCCCCCTTGTTCTCAACAATACGTTTGTTTGTTTGGGTTCTTCTGGTACCTGTTACCCGATTTCATCGATACCTCCTGATCACACAGACTGGTGTGGGCTTCTGCTAGATGGCCACTTGTTTAACTTCAAGCCTTTAAGACTCTAGATACTATATATTTTGATAGCCAGGCACCATCAGCTTTCTCCACCACATTTGCTTATGCACCTATTTTGTGTACAGTGATCGTGTCAGGAGGGTGAGCATCACAGAATGCCAGGTTGTTAGAACAATGTGTTCTTGTGTTGAGGGAAGGCTTCAGCAGAGACCACAGCCTATCCACTTCCTCAATGTATTGCCATATAAATATAAATAAATATATATATATGCCAATACTTCTATTTTTGTGATTAATATATTTACATGAGCACACACGCCGTCCATAGTTTTGCTTCCTAGATCTTTCCCGTTTCTTCTTATCTTTCTCACCATCATGCTCCCCCTTCTTCTGCCGCTTAGTAATTTCTCTCAGGTAGATTACTGCTGCTCCAACATGCCCCACATTTCTACATCCTCCTTGTTGTTGCTTTTAATTCCCTAGTTGTTCCCTTGTCTATGTTTGTTTGCTCACCGCTCCTTTCCCCTGCCTCCTCCTCCCCCGAGTCCTCCTCGGAACTGTAGGTCTCATTGCTTTATCCCAAGGCTTGCTTCCCATGTCTATCTCTTAATTTTCTGATCAAACACCAGGAGCATCAGGTGGGTGATTCTACCTGGACGCCATTTGACTCCTCCAGATCGTGGTATTAAATGATGAATTTTAACTCATCTTACTTCTCTCGGCTCAGGATTTAAGGAGATGTTTCTTCTAGCTAATAATAAATATTACTTTTGCATTTAGTTTCTAAATGAAACTAATATCTAAATTACATCTAAGCAAGATATTCTCAACCTCTGGGTCATGACCCCTCTGGGGGTTGAACGACCCTTTCACAGGGGTCGCCCAATTCATAACAGTAGCAAAATTTCAGTGATGGTATTCACTTCGGCAGCACATTTACTAAATGTGGAACTATACAGAGAAGACTAGCATGGCTCCTACACAAAGGTGACATGCAAATTCGCAAAGTGTTCCATAAGTTTTTGGAAACTGCGTTGTGCAACCGAGACAATGCTAATAAATGACCTTTGTATGTGGAAAAAATTAGTTATGAAGCAGCAATGAATATAATTTTATGGTTGGGGGGGCCACCACAACATGAGGAACTGTATTAAAGGGTCATGGCATTAGGAAGATTGAGAACCACTGATCTAAGCTATTACATACACAAGTATTAAATATCCATGACTGAATTATTAATACTACCTTGGATGGAAACCAATGGTAAGGGTTAGCTCTAAAGTCTGTTAGCCCATAAAATTAGTTTTTTCATTTATGCAAATAAATGAAAAGGAACAAGGCAGGCAGGTAGGAAGGGCGGGTAAAAGAAGCGAGAAAACCACTACTTTTTGTATACATTTAGCATCTCCTTTCTATTCCTTCTCAAAATATGTATTTTAGAGTTGCCTTTATAAAGAACATCTACAAAGTTTTCAAGCATCCTTCCCACACTTATACAATAAGAATGGATAAATAATAGTACAACTAATGGTCTCTCCCCATCTGGACCAAAGACTCTTGGAAATGTTGAGCCTAGTGGACTAATAAGACCACGGGAGCCTAGCCCTCATAACCCTGAGGCCAGAAAAAGTGCTGGCTGCTCTGAAAGGGAACAGGGCAGAATGTTCTGGAAGAAAACGCAAACTCATAAAACAGGCCAGGCTCACTAGTTTAACTGAGACTGGTGGGACCGATGAGACTATGGTTACTCTTCAGATCTTGAATTAGACTCCCACCAATGGCTCACTTTTCAGCCAAACAACAGTCCAGTCTACAAGGTGAGCATCAACACAGGAGAGGTCCACATTCCTTAGAGCAGTCAACCATTTTAGATCAAAAGGGAAGCATTTGTTCAGGGACAGAAAGCAGGACGGATTAGAAGCGGAGGAGAAATGGAAACAGAAAAGACAGGGATAAGTGAGGACACATTGTGGGGATTGTAATCAATGACAGGAAAGAAAACGTGTATGAATGGAAAACTGATTCGCTCCGTAAACCTTCAATGTACAATAGAGATTGGGGGGGGGGGCTTAAAAACGTTTATGGAAGTATGGAATTAAAAGATAAGAAATTTTCCCATGAACTCCATACACACACAGAGACTAATGTTTATGGTGGTAACCAATGGTGGGTGGGACTGGAGGCAGAATCACTCTCGAGATTGCAGACCCTTGTCAGTTTTGGTGACTGGAAAAGTAACACTGAATGCGGGTGTAAATGATGAGCACAATCTGAGCAAAGTAAATAATGCCAGTAAGACAGGCACACGCTAAAAGGATGCTTGTGCTAAAGAATCAGGCACACGTAGTTTTGTAACACCATTAGCAATGACCGAAACAAGGGGGATTACATATGCATGAATATAGGCATAGATGCGTGCATATATGTATGTACAGATAGTATGTGATATTACACTAGTGTGTATGCTCATATGTGTGTGGACATAAGGCACAGTTATATAGATATTTCTCACGTATAACCACACATCTTGAGAGGTTGGTCTTCAGGGTGTGAAGGTTTAGGACCTTAGTCTCACGGGAAAACTCAGTTAATTGATATAATACAGTTCACAAAGTTCATATTCTGTGTCCCAGTGAACTGTCTGGGGTCTTAAAAGCTTGCCAACAGCTATCAAAGATATAATCACTGGTCTCTACTCATTAGGAGCAAAAAAAGAAAGAGGAAATCTAAAGTCTCAGAGAAGGATTCCTGTATCTGAAGGCAGAAGAACCAGATGGCACTCACCAGCCATTGCTGACCATTCTGATCAGGGTCACAACAGATGGACCCAGACAGGGAGAAAAGCACAAAACAAAACTCAAAGTCTTAAACAGTTCAGATTTACTGGACCAGTTCAGACTCCCACCCTGAGATACTCTTTAGAACTTGAAAAGAAATTATTCCCTGAAGTTACATTTTAGTGAAACATTAGGTTTGCACCCAAAATAAGACACATTACCTGTAATTGTGGTGCTTCATTAAAAAAAGAGCATCCACAGGGTCAGTAATTACTCTAAATGAGAAAATAAGGGACAGGGAACCGAAAGCACATGGAAGAGAAGGTGGACTCATTGTGAAAATGAAACGAATGACCCTGACCAGTTACACTGGAACTGTCCAACAGGAGCCAGACTTGCAATGTAAACACAATATGATTTCCAAAACAAACATTTAATACATATTGCAAATGATCCGAGTAGTTGACTTTTTATGTGTATATATATATATATATATATATATATATATATATATATATATACAGTCATAAACATGAACTCTTCCTCTGGATATTCAAACTGAAATCAAGTCAAACAAATCAAACTTTTGGCAAGATTTTACCAGTTTTCTACTCTCAAAAGAGAGATAATTATAACCTCAGTTATTCAGTGGATCAGACATTCCTAGATGGGAGTCCATTCCAGTTTTTACACCTATTAAAGTGGAGACACTAGCCCATTCTAACTTGGTTAAATCTTGTAAGCACTCGAATTGTGAACAACAAGAAATTCTTTTGAGCTCCCATCTGAAATCTCTGCTATATCAATTCGCAGTTGCGCTCTCCTATTTTCTCGCTAAAGACATTGTGGACGAGGCAATTACTCTCCTTAGACCACGGAGTCCTAACAACAGCACAACCTGTGACAGCCGGAACTCAATGGGACTGCCTTCTTTCTGGGGGGGCTCACAGATTTTCCACCTTTGCTGCAGTCTTACAACCTTCTATTGCTTGTTTTCGTGGTAAATTCTTGAATTTTCCTTGTCTGTCATGATTTCTGGCTTTACTGTACAATCATTTCCCTTTTTAGCATTCTCAAAATCATTTATTAAAACTGTGTGTCCTAAACAAAATATTCCCCATTTGTAGAAGCCAGAATTTGAACTATAATAGAAAGGCCTGCTGTAATATACCCCCATTCCTTTATCAGTAACTCCCAGCCAAGCCCCACAAATGCAAACACTAACATAACATACCGCCTCCTCTCCCTGGCTTCTGCAGAGGAGTCTGCTGCAGTAGTTGAGAGTGCATTGCCCGCTGTAAGCCCATTGGCAGTGCTTGGTGGCGGTCGATTGGTGATCACACAGAGTGGGGTGCTAGAAGAGACACTGTCTGCTGTTTTCTCCACTGACGAGTCAGCCTGGGGTTTGTAAGGAGTCCTGAAGTAAAAAAGACACAAGCAGAAAAAGAATGGTCAGGTCTGCCAAACAACACAAAACTGGCTCAGAGACAGAAGGATTGCAGATTGTTTGGGTCAATTAGAAAACCTTGCTCAAATTTTAGGTGGTGGGTGGGTTTTTTAATTCTGAGACCTTACATTTTGGAGCAGGAGCATTACACATTCTATCTCTCATACTCTGCCTAAGGAGTTCTAGTTTATGAAATATTTTTGCCTGATACTAAACAGACAGACAGACAGACAGACAGACAAGACCTTAGCTATGGCACTGGATCAAGAGTGACACATGCGAGTGTTCTAAATGACTCCTCAGTGCCCTCTGATTGTTCTATGTGCACACAGACAGGGCCTTTCCCCACATGAAAAAGACATTCAGTCACTTACACTGTTAGCCTCCACCTGCCCTTTAATTCTTGGCAGTGGGCATCTGCGTGGTAGTCCTCGGTCTAAAGTTGAAGACCGTCTTCTTGGATTATCCAGAGGCATTAGACAAACAACCTAAGTGTGTCTGAGTCTCCCTCACCTAGCTGAGCAATTGCTTCCTTTCCACTGAGCAAAATGTCCTATCTATATTTATAAGTGCCAGAGTGAGAAATTAAAAAAGAAAAAAAAGGCACCCGGATTCTATATGTAACCTTAACTACAGATTCTTTTAAAACAGCAAGCTGTATAATTAAACTCGTTTACATGAAAACAAGGTCTTTGTTTCTTAAACGAGAGTTGGGAGCAACCATTGGCTCTCCACCCAAAAAGCTATCATTTGTGATGTCACAGCTTGTTGCTGGGGTAACAGAGACCCAAAACTGATACAGAGATGAGAAAAGCAGCAATTTCTTAAAAGCTGTTTTTCACTTACACACAATTATTACCAGAAACGATTTACAGATAGTCAAGGATTTGCTTCCAAATAATCACAGCATAGAATACGCTTGGTGGGAGGATAAAATTAGGAGGAAAAAAAAAATCTAAATCTGGTATGTAGATACAAGAATAAAAATAGAATAATTTTGAAGATGGCAATGATGTCTAAAAAACTACAAGCAATTAATGGCTCGGAAAAAGTGACCGTTAAATTGATCTTTTAATTTAAAAAATGGAAGACAATGAATTCTTCGTCTTATAAGATACACAGGAGAAAGACGAGGTTGTTTACTTCTGTGAAGAGTTAAAATCCCCAAACCCAAAGGGGCAGTTCCACCCAGTCCTGGAGGGTTGCTACAGTCAGAATTGATTTCACTGCAGTGAATTCAAGTGTCTTGGTACAAGATATGAGTCTAGAGGAAGTACCTATAAAATTATCCCGAAACAAAGTGAATGAAGAAATTACATTTATCAAAACCTTAAAAGTTACATTTAGAATAACGCCATGTTTTGGTCTCTATGCTATAGCACTGCAGGCTATTTGATAAAAAATGAAATAATAATGAAAGTATTTCTGATGTTGAAAAAATGTCAGGGATTTTATTTAATTAAAGTGCATAGCAAAACCTTGACCATTATTTTGGAATGTGGTACAATTTACAAATGGATTGTTAAGAGAACAGGAAAAGTTCCAGAAAAGGGATTAAAGGCTATACACAGGAATCTTGGTGGCACATTAAGTGGGTTAAGCATTAGGTAGTTAACTCTAAAGTCAGCAGTTCAAATCCACAAGTTTCTCTGTAGGACAAAGATGAGGCTGTTTTATAAAGTCTCAGAAATTCTATGGATCAGCTCTATTCTGTCCGATAGAGCTGTGGAATCCACTCAGTGGCAGTGGGGGTTGGAACCACTTGGGGGTAAATTGAAGTCAAGGAATGTCTTCTCTTCTGTAAAATGGGAAGGGTAATATCTTCAAATGCAGGGTTCTTGTGATGCTTAAATAAGACAATGCATGTGGACTCCGTGCAACACAATATAAACACAATGGGAGCAAAACAATGAAATTACCCAGAGCTTCCAAATGGACAGACTTGAGTCGAGTTCCTACTTCAGTTCCTGACTGGCTGTGTGGACTTGGACAGAGTACTCTTCGGTCTCAATTTCTTCATCCATAAAATGACAATAACACCTCTGCACTAGGACTTGTGCTGAGACTATACATAATGCATGTGTGCCGGAGACAGCTAGTTTCCCAACTCATTCTCTCCTTTCTTCCTTGTGAACAGAACTCCTGAGCCCCTGAGGGCAGCAATGCACCTAGTTTAAAATCCACATTTCCCAGTCTCCCTGGCCAATACAGAGTAAAACCAAACTCACTCTCATCAAGGCAACGTTGACTCAAAGCGACCCTAAAGGACAGGGCAGTATTGCCCCAGTGAGTTTCCAAGACTTTAACTCTTTATAGGAATAGGAGCTGCTGATGGTTTCATACTGCCGACCTTGAAGATCGTAGCCCAACTTGCAACCACTACACCACCCGGGCGCCTTCTGGCCAGTAGAGGTTATGTGAAATACAAACAGAACTGTTGGATAGTGCTTCTGGGAAAATTCTCAGTTCTGAAGCACCTCCTCTGTGCCCTTTCCGTGCCCTTCCCGCTTGCTTCCTTCTGCTCACAATGCAGCCACAAGGCTAGAGCTCCAGGAGCTATTTCAGACCATAAAGCAATCTTGCAAATGAAGGTATGATCTAAGCACCAAGTCAATAGGAACCTGGTTCCTTTAATGCCTCTTGAGGTCACTGGGCCACTTCTGCCTTTATCCAGATTTTCTTTTAATTGTTGTTACTACAGTAACATGCTTATATGAGGACACACTACAGTGCTTTTTTTTTCAAGAGTCCTTACTTTTATGCTATATTTATTATTAGTTTGTTTTTGGAGATTATATATTTTCTTCTTTGCAATATTTATTACACTAAGGCTCCTTAATACCACCCCACCCTCCGGCTTAACTGTCACATTATATATTTATTTTTAAACAGTTTTATTGATATATCATTCACATACCAGTATCTATAATTTAATCAATCATAGTAAGAAGCGTGTGCAATCATATCTGGACTTTCTTAACCATGGGGGGGGTCAAATGTGTGTGTTACTTAAGCCTCTATTATTTAGATTTATTATTACATGTGATGGAACCATACTTCAAGAAAACTTTCGTGTATCACCTAACTCGAGCCTGGCACATAGTAAGATTCAACAAACAATGGCTGTCCTTAGTAAAGGCATTATTTCTCCTCACTTTTCTCCAAGTTTCCTCTCTCTCATAGCTAATCAACTACTCTCCCCAGGTTGTAGTTTCTTTATTCACCAGGATAGTATCTACAGTGCCTACAGAGGGCCAGCAACATTTTTCCATCAACTTTTTGAAGCCCTTTTGTTTGCAACAGGATTGCTCCATGGATCTAATAAATTTGAATATAATTATAAGGTATTATTAATCATCACGGACTCTTAGTGATGTGCTAGTTAAATGCTTGGCTGCTAACTGAAAGTTCAGTGGTTTGAACCCACCAGTGGCTCTGGGGAAGAAATGTGGCATTCTCCTTCCATAAAGATTTATAGACTGGGAAATTCACAGGGGCAGTTCCACTCTATCCAGCAGGCTCACTATGAGTTGGAATACAGTCAGTGGCAATGGGTTTTCTATTATTAATCAACTATTATTACTGTTATTACATTTATTATTAATAATGATCTTTATTTATTTTAGGGAAAGAAACCTATTAAGCTTTAAAACATCAATCAAACACATTCATCATGGGTATTCCTGTAGCAACATGTATCTCTTTTTCTTTATTAATTTTGTATGTCAGTTGTAGAAACAAAAGAACCTCTATAAAAAAATCCCTTTGTCACACTCACAAGCCAGAAGGTCTCTTAATTGCTTTTCAAATTGAATTATAAATAACAGCAAAAGTCCTGCTGCATGCCCACCACAACATTATGCCCAGTTTACCTGTTTGGTGAACTAGACAGTGACCTCAGAACAAAGTTTAGATAAAACAAAAATCTCTCCTCCCAAAGTATTTCCACTAAAATACTCTCTTTGGCCGGGCATTTTCAGGAAGCTACAAAATGTTTTTAGAACCAGAGGTCTCCTTGAGAAATACTTTGGGTTTGAAAGAGATGAAACCCACGAGATCACAGCAAATAATTTACCAAAAAGGTCATGTGGGAGAAATATGGGAATAAATATTTCTACTATTTGATTTACCACAATAGTATGATCCTCACATCTTAGTCACAACTAATAAGAGAAGCGTTTTTGAGAGATGAAAGCAGCTATGCTATGTGGATGCCCAAACCCTGAGTACACAGATACGTGCTCTATAACTGTTTCAGGAGCAACTGCTGACCAGCAGATGTTAAAGCACACATCTACATTAAACCACAGACATTTTGGCAGGACCTCAGACTTGCTTCTGGAGCGACAAAGTCACTGGTTCAAATCTCATAGTGTGTGTCCAGAGGCATTAACTTTGACGAACGCAACTTAAACGGCTCTAAAAAGCCTTACCTGCCACGGTGTACGGAGGAAGTAGTGTTTGCACTGATTGGTGCAGGGCACGAAGAGGCAGGTTGCCCCTGGCAGCCCCGAGAGGTAGATGAACCAATGGTAATGGGTGAGGAGGCAGAAGATGAATTGCGACTGGCTGAAATGTAGGGACTGGTGGGGTCACTACTTCTACCAAATGAAGCACTGCAAAACAGCACACAGTCACTTCCTTCAGGACATGCTGCTCACCCACCATTTCCCAGCACCACATCCCCACCCGACTGTGCACACTGAAAAAGAGTGTAGGCCAGAGAAGGTGTGACAACCGGGAGGGATCAGCTCCAGCGAGAGCCAGGTCATTGGCAGTAAGCAGGCAACTGTCAATCATCCAAAAGAGTGATGGAATGTGCAGGAGGAGAAAGGATGTGTAACAAGGAAAAGCAGGAAGAGTAGAAATACATGACACGAATAGGGGCCAAGAAAGGAAGTTAACAGTAAAGAATCGTTTTATGAGAAAAAATAATTCCCAATAAACCCCAAGGCAAAAATTCATGCACCCCCAACTGTCTGCTTGATATAGATAGAAGGAGCACTGAAAAAGCTAAAGTAAAACCAGAGATTGCAGGAAGTTTCAGAGTAGAGATTTTACATTAAAAAATGCAGGAGAGCAGAGGAGTCCTGTGCAAAAATGACTTCACTTCGGAAACTGCAATTCCTTAGCCAACAGCAACACAGGAGTTACGGTTTTTAAGACTGCCTCCGACTCGATCCTGACTCGGGGTGACCCTACAGGACAGAGTACAACTGTCCCCGAGGGCTTCCAAGACTAACGCTTTATGAGATTGGAAAGGCTTATCTTTCTCCTGCAAACGGCTGGTGGATTTGAACTGCCCAACTGGAAGAACAGCTCTGTTTCAGTTGAAGACAGCTGAGAATGACCTCGAGGGCAACCGTAAGTCATGGGGGTTAGAATTTAAACACATTCTTCTGCAAGAGTAATGGCACACTTGGAGACTGCGGGTCTCCCTGGGAAAGAAGCAGCTTGCTGGGCCACGTGAAAGGAACTCCTGCGCAAAGCCAAGCGATGAACTAGAAAACGCAAAGCATGCCACAGACTGAGGCTGACACATTTCCACTCACGCTTTCCATTTCAAATGGCAATTGCATGTGATTCTTTCATCTTGATCATAAAATGGGATTGTGCAAAATCAAAAAGCATGTTACGGCTATGAGAGAAGAAGAGCTATAGAAATCCTTGGTATGAAGAAAGTTGTACGTATTTTCTCAAGTAGTCATAAAATTCAGAATGTTTTCCACCCTCTACAGGGGCGGCCCTTTCCCCCTCTGTTCACTGCAACTATGCTGCACTGTAGCTATCAAACTAAAGCCAATCACCCAACCCATGTCACAGGTGATTTGGATCATGAAAGTCAACAATAACATCATAAAGTAACTGTGCCTGAAAACCAAGTAGCAGCTTTCTCTCTTAGAAAAGGTTTCTTGGAGTTGGTTTCAATTATACAGAATAACAGCACATTTAGTAGACCGAAACCTTCGCCTTTAAGATAAACAAGTCACAATCTCAATAAGCTAAAAACACACAATTTGTAGAACAAAGCTTCCACAAGGGCACTGAACCGTACTTGCATACTTTCAAAACTGGGCATGTATTTTTGAGGGGGCATCAAAAAGTTTTTTGGGAAATGCTATTCCCATGAACTTTTGAAGCCCCCTTACA
Organism: Tenrec ecaudatus; assembly: GCF_050624435.1. Lineage (NCBI taxonomy): Eukaryota > Metazoa > Chordata > Mammalia > Afrosoricida > Tenrecidae > Tenrec > Tenrec ecaudatus. Next base: position 220,085,118 of record NC_134530.1, on the reverse strand, counting down.
GACTATGGCTGTAGAAATGAAGAACACTGTAGTTAACACTAACTAATCTGCTCACACAGTCTATAGCCATGCCTGGTCCATGGTCGCCACTCAGCTATCTTAAAAATCTCACGATGAAGAAGCAGTTGGAGAGGTTAAGTAGGTGGAAATGAAGAAAGAATTCAAAGTCAGCCATGAAATTCAGACATTTCCACATCAGCAGCAAAGTTCATACTAAACTATTAATTCAGGCTATCCTGTGCTGCATGGCTCTGGCAAAGGTGCTTTGGTGTCTGGCTAGTCAATGGCAAAGGAAATGATTGCAGGAAAGGAAAGACAGATGAGAAAGGGGAAAGAGACCCATGTACCTTCTCTGCACCAAACTTGCGAGTTTCACATCTTGATGGATCTGAGGGCCATTAAAGTCATAAAAAAAAAGACTCAAGTCCCTAAATTAACAGGTGTCATTATGAAACTTATGTAATACCAAACTATCCCCATTTCCCAACCCTCACCACCCTAGCATGTCCCTCCCTTTTCCCTTGCTCCAAAAATAAAGCTTAAGACAAGAACTATTCTAATTTTAGAACAAGGAGAGCCAGTTACTACACAAGGATGATTTAAAGTCAGTCCTGCCCAGAGATTACTAGAAGTCATTTCTGGTGGAAGATTTTAATAGGACTGAGAGGATGGAGTACACATTCAGATTCGTGGTGAGAAGTGGGAAGTAGCTTACTTTAATTCAGTTCAGAGAATAAATCAATTTTAATATTAAATTAGTCAGGGTGGTAATCTTAAGAAATAGAAAAGTGATTCACTTCTCGATTCATTTTTGTGGTGCTAATTGGATATAAAAAGGCATGCAATTACCCATATTCCCAAAGCCAGAGTAAAGAAAAAGTCATGTCCCACCCCTCTGAAGCTGGTACCTTTTCAAGTATGTTGATACGTAAGTGGAAGGAGCAATTGTCTGTGGGGTTTCATTTCCCTTTGCGTCATCCCTCCACGGCGGCCGGGTATAGGAGCCACTCCTCACTAGATTAACAGCCGATTCCCTGTGAGGCAGAAACAAACAAACCAACAAATAACATCACAGCAATTCCTACCATCAGTTTTTCTCCACGATACCATGTGAACTGGCAGAGAAGAGCCGGAGAGGTAAGCTGTTAGCATGGCTAAAGAAACACATTGTCCAGGTGATTTTTCTGTTTTATACACTTGTTCTCCGGGTAGACAGAAGATGAGTAGTTCTACCTGCCTTCCTTTATCAACTAATCAAAGTACCAAATTACCTATGCCACAGGTCCCTAGCCCTTTTGTAACAAGAAGTCATTGTTCGGTGCTCCTCTTTTAAAAACCTCATCAGTAAGCCAGGAAGGGAGTAGTGGGGAGATGAGGAAGTCTGTTCCCAGGAAGAGAGGTTACTATTGAAGGGGGAAGGGAAGGCCTTGCCTCTCTAGCAGTGTAGATAAAAAGGCATCCAGGAAGGACTCTTGGCCCATGATTGGTAATTCGGGGTCTTTGCTGAAAAGCTATAGGCCTCCATGCTTCATAAGGCTCTACGGCAGTCCTTAAACTTTCCTGTGCATTAGGATCATCTGGGGAGTCTTGTGCAGATTCACAGTAGAATCAGCAGGTCTGAGGGGCCTGACATTCTGTGATGCTTAAGCTCCCACTTGACACTGATAATGCTGGTGTGAGGGCCGCCTTTTGTGAAACAAGGGTCTGGCTCATGTTCTGCTCTGAAATGTAGCATTATTTCAAAATTTTAAGTTCATTTACACCGATGATGAAGAATTTACATTTTACCCACTTATAAGTTAGAAATTGATCAATTCCGTTAAATGAAATATATATTTTAAAGTTTTCACTATGTAAAGGTACTGACAAACCAGAGAGAGCTAGACCATAGCTCTACAGAGCCAAAACTTTACTAACAAAAGAAATGTCTAAGCCGGAGTTAGAACTTAAGGGATGAAGAACTGGCAAAACAAGGAGAGAAGAGCTAGAAGAAGTCCTGTGCAGGAGAAACGAACAATCCTGAGTATGAAACGGACATCTACAGGAAAGGGCAAAGCAGCAATGAGCAGGAGGCCCCTCTGCCCGGGGGTTGGATGGCCACTGCGGCCTGCGGTAGGCCTACCTGTTCTCCTTCTCCTCACTGCCACTTGTGCTGTCGAGCTTCCGGGGTGCAAGTGAACTGGAATAGCCTTTGCTTTCTCTCTCCTATGAAAGCAAGATAGGTAATGAGGGTAGGTACAATACAGACATGACATAAAGCTTTGGAGGTAAACAAGCAGAACCTAATACACCCTATACAATTTCTGAATTCAATACCAATTCTGCTCTGAGAGACGGGGGTTCTGAAAAGCCTCAGAGAAAGCAACTCTAAATGTCTTCCATGAACTAAGGCTTATTCACGCCCCAGACAATCTTTTTCTTGAAATGCAGCTTCCTTGGGGGCACACACAACAAAGACCCTGTAGAGAGAGCTAACCCAACCAATAAGCTCCTAGCAGTCTCCAGAAACACGTTATCCAGCACGATGGCTGCGCAGAGAAGGAAGACCTGAACCCAAAGGACGTGAGGTGAGTGAGTTTTAGGAAACTCGGAAACCCCGAGTGAGAAAATAAAAATGTATTCCTCTTGTGTATGTGCACAAGCTGTTTGTGAGCTTATCCTGTTTGTACTTCAACTCACAAAATAACTGCGGGTGGCTTGGTTCATTTTTGTGTTTTCTGAGTGCTCATTTGTCTGAGCTTCATTAAGGGCTGAGTTGTCTGTATTGGTTCAGAAGAACCTCTCAGGGCACATGCAGCTTGCTAGGCTTCTGACCCCCTTTCCCTTCCGGGTAAGAAACAGGAGGGTGAGGGAGAGTGAACATAAGGTAAGCCAAATGGAAAAGCTTTTAGTATCAAGAACCGCAACCCACTCAAAAGCATACTTTATTAAAATAGCAATATACCTGTCTCCCTTTGCACTCCTAGCATCAACTTAACACTAGAAAATATTTTCGTCCCCCACCCAAAGGTTAATTTTCATAGATGGAAACTGTTGGAATTTCCCATCCTCCGCCCAAACGTGCCTTATCTTTGTGGTCCAGCAAAGCGGAAATCCGAGGGCTAGATGATGAGCGGCAGACGGAGGAGCCTCGGCCTCTTGGGGCCTCCCTGGAATTGGCCGCCTCACTCAGCATGCCGTGGCTGCCGGTTTTCCGGAGCCCCAGTCTCCAGGAAGAAGGAGACTCATCTTTGGGCTCTTCTGGCTTGTTAAAAAGGCTGGAGGAGAACTGTGAGGAAAGATGCGAACAAAAGGAAAAGAGAGGCCCTGGTGAGGCTTCAGTCAGTCTGCCTTTCTACTCTCAAGGACGCTCAACGAGGGCGGCAACACGAGGCAACACGAGGAGAGCAAGTGCATGGCACACTTGCTGGCAACGTGCCCTTCCTCACCTGGCAGATACTAGTAACGTCTCAAGGCTCTGTTCTCCCTGAGCCTGAAACAGCCTCAGATTCTTAAATAGTGCATCTATCTGACCCAGTTGCTCCAAGAAATTAAACTGTATTTGCTCTTCTTGGGCAGTGGTGCTGACGTACGTATAGCACCAGAAGATCTGGGTTCTAGTACTAGCCCTGGACTTGCTATGTAACTAAAAAAAAAGACACTTCATATCTCAAAATATGCTCATTTGTCAGATGGTGATCAATGAGTACTGCCGTCACTGTGTGCAATCAGTCCCTCTCCAACACTAGTGGCACTGCAGGCAAGGGCAGAACTGCCCCTAGGCTTCTCTAGGCTGTACTATTACGGGAGCAGATCGCCAGGCCTGCTCTCTTGTGCAGCTCCTAGTAGGTTCACAATGAGGACTGTGGGTTCTCAGTGAAGTGCTTACCCACTGCACCACCACAGCTCCTTAATGATGAGCTCAGTCCTTCCTCACGCATGGAGACTGGAAAAAATCCCATGAGCTAGCTATGTGTAAGTCTGGTTTAGGCTATGTGATAAGATGGCGATAAACTGATTTAGGCCAATACCAATAAAGATACTGAAGGTCATTCCACTCAAATTCTAATTTGGGGCTGCTGTTTTGTGGTTTTTAAAAAGTTAATTAATTAAATTTTCCCTAAGTTTTAGTTTTACGAAACTAATTTATCTAAGACAATTCCAAGAGCCTCTGATTCCACCGACTAGGAAACTTTAAAATAGGAAGGAAAAAAATGAGGTTAAAGATTATTATTCTTATCTTGCCAAAAGATAAAAACTTCCAAAAAGTGATTACCATGTTATCATCATTTCATTTTTGAGAGAAAAAAATCTTAATATTACAAAAGAGAGCTTTATGGAAAGCTTACTACACAGTATCATTAATTATCATATATACTCGAGTATAAGCAAACCCAAATATCAGTCGAGGCACCTAGTTTTACCACAAAAACTGCATTCAGAGATGTGCTGGGAAACTCGGCTTATATATGAGTATATGTGGTATCTTGTTCAGCCACAGATACAGGAAGACATCGAGACCTGCATTAAGTCAAGGACTTGCTTGGGGTATGCAACCGTTATGATTTCGTGTCAACTTGGCTGGGCCAGGCTTCTCAGTGGTTTTGCAGTTAAGATGCAGAAATCCCCCATGATAAGATCTGCTATGAGCAGTCAATCAACTGAAAGAACATTTCCTTGGAGATGTGGCCTGCTTCCAATATAAGTGGATGCTGTGGGAAAGTGTGCTTGCTTTTTGCTGGGCCTGGATCCTGGCCCTGCTTCATCAACTGACTTCCAGTTGGACATGAGCCAGTGATCTGAGGTATTTACCTGCCAACCTTGGACTCATTCACCTCTGCAGTCAGAAGCCTGCTGTTTGATCAGTCTCCATAACTATGTGAGCCAGGAGATGCCTCTGCCCGACATCTGACCCATAACTGCCATTTCCTTGATATAAATCTCTCTATACATACACATATAAGCTTCACTGGTTTGCTTCTCTAGAGAGCCCAGCCTCATACAGAGTGGAAATGGTCTTCAGAACATCAACAAACAGTCCCTTCTTGGGGTTGGAGGGGCCTCTGCAGAAGGCTTTGATCTTTCTCTCGATTTCAAACTATTTTTTTCTATGATGTAGAGTGAAGACAATAACAACATTAATCACTCGTTTGCAATTCACACTCAGGTTTTATCTTTTCATTAGTCATCTGAATTTATAAATTTACATCCTGGTTTCTTCCCACTCTAGTGACTCAATCATGTCAATCTTTAGAAGCCATTCTGAGTCTAAGGAGAAAAACACTTTGCCCAGCATTATAAAAGCATGGTAGAGTAAGTATATGTGCATTTAAAAAAATTAATGTTTCCTTTTTGAAAAGCAGAAATCTAGTCACAACACACTGAAATGAAGCACCAGTAAATGGCAGGCTCGTGCGTGAGAGCCTCTTTGATGGCTGACGATGATGATCTGGGAATAAGTTAGCGGCCAATCTTCTGTTCCTTCTGGAAGCAGACCATCACCTCTCCGCTCCGTCAGGTACCGAGAAGCCGCATAAGTCAACTTATCAAAGCCGTAGAGCTTTACCAAAAACGTCATTCCAAAGACTGAGATAAACTTTGATCCCACACAGCACTTTTACACCGCACAAAGCAGTCCTCATTCAGCTCTGTCTCAGTGACTAGAAGCCTACAGAGTCTCAGAGGCCTGCGCAGAGTTGTGCAATACAGGGGTCTCTGGTATTACAACAGATTCTTTCTACCTACGGTCTCTCCCATTATAAAGCTTTCATTCATGAAAGTAACGTTTCAAAGGAGCCACAAAAGAGTGCAACAGTCATCAAAACAATGCTGAATGCTAGACATCCTCCTAGCGCAATCAGAACTTTAGGCATACGAGTAGTTACCTTAACTTTGGATGTGAAAAAGATAAGCCAGTAACAAAATCTCTTAAGCCACAGACCATTATATCCTATGCCATCTTTTACATTTTTCAATATATATGTGGCCACATTCATTTCATGGTAGTTTTAAAGTTTTTCCTAAAAACGTAATCTTCGAAGGCTTTTGAACGATGAGTGCATTAGGGAGAAATCCAATGCCCACATGGGTGTCAAAGTACTCACCCTCCTTGAAGAGACAGGGAAGGCATTCTGAGCTGCTGCTGGTACTTGCTCTGTGACACCACTCCTGTTTTCAGAATTGGAATGGTTGACAACGGCTTCTGGCTTTTTATCTGTTATTTAAGACAAGAAAAGCAACATGTGCAGGTATAAAAACTTTCTTTTTGTGTGTGCTTTCTTGCTAAAAGAAAGGTTCGCCTATTATCAGAACGGATTAGCAGGGCCATGTAAAAGCTTGGACTCAGACTAAGATAAAACTCTGCTCAACTGTTGACAGCGGTAACGTAAATTCACTGACATGACTTGGTAGGCTGAGAACTGAAATCGTTCTCCATACTTGTAGTCCTATCATGTGTAAAATTTGTCAATAACTACATATTAAGAACCATACTATTTGGTGAGAAGCTGGGTTAAAGACAGGTCTTGCTGCCTAAAGAAAGATATAGGGGACATAATAATAACAGCAAGAAATGAGCTGGTTCAGATTAACAAGTACTGCAGGAGTTTGGAGAAGAGACAATCCTCTGAGGGAGAGGATGAGGAAAATGGAAAATAAATGGTGATTAGCAGATGGAGGAGGAAGAGAGGGCATAACTCACAAATCAAAATACTCACATCTGTGTAAGTGATGGTAAGTGAAAGGTCAAGGCCTGCTTTAAGTATGGGCATTCTTGAAGTGACAATAGGAAGTAAAGGTAAAAAGGATTACAAAGAAGTGGCAAGTTAAGTTTCAGAATTTCAGTAACTAAATGCACGTAACATAAATAGGAGTAGGGTCACAGTAGAAACTTTGTCTTGTTTACTGCTGTGGACCAATGAGCAGCAAAGGACCTATCTCTAATGAGGTGGTAGAGCCCCAAAGAGTACCCCACCCAGGAATTATGTGACAATTTTAAGGCACATTCTAAGTGTATGACATTGAATGAGCTTCTTAACATATTTGAACCTCTATTTTCTCACTGATTAATCAGAGATTTTAATTCTTGTCTTCTAAGTCATAAAAATTAGAAATAAAGTTTCTAAATTGAATAGCTCAATGCCTGGACATAGTTCCTAATAGAATATTATTGTTCTATAAAGTTTTTAATTTTTGTCGGAGCCCTGGTGGTGTAGTGGTTACTCATTGGGCTGTTATTCACAAGGCCAGCAGTTTGAAACCACCAAGTGCTCCTCGGTAGAAAGACAAAGCTTCCTACTCCCTGTAAAGAGTGGCAGTCTCAGAAACTCACAGGGGCAGTTCTGTCCTGTCCTACAGGCTTGCTATGAGTGGGCATCGACTCGATGACAATGAGTTGTTTGGAATTTTTGGAGGTGGGGTGGGGTGAGGTGGGGTGGGGTAGGTTGGGGAGGGAAGGAGAGAGGCGATTACTCAAGGCATTCTTTAAATATGTGAAATATCTATCCTTAAGCACCTCCTAGTCCAGTGTGATAGGGTGCTGCAGTATTAGCCCTGAGTGAATCATGCCTCCCTGAATGCACATCCTTGTACATAGATGCTGAGCTTGGCATGTGGCTTGCAGTGGCCACTGGGATATTTAGCAATGTCATTTGAAGTGTTGATGCACATCGCCCCTGCCCTCTTTCAAGGTGGGATAGAATGAAATTTAATGTGGCTTTTCTACCCAACTCTCTATAACTTCCACCAAATGACTGAGTGAAATTATGCAAACAGGGTTATGTGCAACACTAACAGAGGGGACTGGTCAGTTTTCATTACCAATGCCCTGGCTAGAAGAATGAGTCATCTTTAAAGCAGAAGAGAGAGACGCCCAAGGACCCTGGAAAAGCACGTGCAAGATCTGTCTGAAGTGTCAGAGCCCTCTAAGACCACATATGCACAGACTGTGGCATGGAGTCTCAGAGGATCAGCACTGAGACTGAACTCTTGATCTGTCCTGAGACTTGGTTACCACTTGGCTAAGAGGCTGAGACTTGGCTGGTGGCTGGAGAGACCAATGACTGTACCCTTATTGTTTGCTGATCCTGACTATTAACTTCTCTAATAAACCCCCTAACTCTGAGTACTGGCTTTGAGTTCTGTGTCCACTGCAATGAATTACTAAACCCAGCACAGATAGAGTGGCATGGGAGGAAAGGTTGGTGTCAAAATAGGTAAAGAAGGATGGACCATAGAGGCTTGTCTGACCCTTGCCTCATGGCAATAGGGAAGCCAGCGGTCAGATATGTCCACCTCTGTTGCCACTTACATCATTGTGCATTTTAGAATCCACCCGCCATGTGAGGAAGCAGGGGGCAACCTGCTTGAAGATGAGACCCATGGTCTGCTTGCCCTTCACAGTCCATTTCCAGCCCATCCTGACCATCACCAGAACCCAGCTGTGCCTTGTAGAGCAGAGACAGGTCCTCCTGGCTGAGCCCTTCCCAAATCACCAACCCACAGAATTGGATGCATCTAAGTGCATGGTTGTTTTAAGCACTAAATGTTGGGATGACTTGTTACACAGCAGTAGATAACTGATCCAGAAAAGGTTTACTTTAAGTCTATTGGTGTTCTACTCCAATAGCACCATGGAGATGGGCAGCAGGGAACAAGAGACCCAAGGGAGCAATTACACAGGTACAGGAAGCTCCCGCTCATCCTCCTCCATCTTCTTTTTTTATCATTATTAATCATTTATGGGGGAATCTTAGAGATCTTCCAACAATCCATAATTCAATTGCATTAATGTTGCCATCCTCATTTCCCAAACGTTTTCTTCCTACTTGAGCCCTTGGTATCAGCTCCCATCCTCCTTCTGATGCCCTGACAGTTTATGAAGGGAATTATCACGAGGCAAGCTCAGATATTGATTCCAAACAGCACTTGAAACCTAGGACATGCACCAACTACCAACAGTCACTGAGTTCATTCTGATGCATGAGACCTGCTGGTGTCACAGTGGACCTGTGCTCCACACGGTTTATGATGGTTGGTGTTGTAGGGATTAGATTACTAGGACTTTCTTCTCAGGTGCATCTGAGTGGACCTGAACCTCCAACCTTTTATTTAGCAGCTGGGCACAACCATACCACCCAGAGACTTCCTAGGATATGTAAGCACTCAATAAATATTAAACACGCTAAAATAGTACATATTTTAACATGTTGATTGCGAGTATACTAGTAATTCTGGAGCATATGGTGCCTCCTTAATAATGTGTATTTGAGTCTCAATGAGTAAGGTCAACACCCTTATTATAATCTTAGCGAGGGTCTCTGGCTTCCCTTGGTGACATCAATGTGCCTCAGAGATCGAATGAGACACAATCCATACATACATCAATTGTGTAAAGCACATTTGAACATTCATTACCCTCATAATTCTCAAGACATTTGCTCTCCACTTAAGCCCCTGGCATCAGCTCCTCAATTTTTCCCTACCTTCCCACTCTCCCCTCCCTCATGAACCCTTGATAATTTATAAATTATTCTTTTGTCATATCTTTCCCTGTCCAACGTCTCCCGTCACCCACTTTTCTGTTGTCCGTCCCCCAGGGAGGAGGTTATATGTAGATCCTTGTAATTGGTTCCCCCCTTTTAAAGGTTTTTTTTGAATGCTGAGGCCTGGTTAGCTCTCTTGACAGGTAGTAATGTCCTCATAGTATGGAATTGGAAGACTCTTTGCTAATGAATATTTTTGCATTACCTGCCTCTTTTTCAGTTTCTGACTCAGAAGCTTCATCTTCACCTTCTTCCTCCTCTGAGCTGGAGCTGCTGGATTCCTTGTTTTCTTCCTCCAGTTCTTGGGATTTGGGTGTCTCCTCCTCATAGAGCATCTTCTCCTTGCTGGAATCAAGAAAGCAGTCGGAATGAGATTCAGAAATGACACACCACGGCTAAGGAGGAGTCTACACGCCTTCTGCAGGAATAATAAGGGCAGAGGTTCTCAACTTTCCTCATGTCGCAACCGTTTCATACAGTTCCTCATGTGGCAGTGACCCCCAACCATAACATTATTTTCATTGCTATTTCATCACTGTCATTTCGCTACTGTTATGAATCAGGCAACACTGTGAAAGGGCCATTCAACTCTAAAGGGGTCACGACCCACAGGTTGAGAACCGCTGAATAAGAGGACTATATTCATGTCCTTCTTTGTAACTCTATCCCTCTGAATACTTGGATTTTTACAGACCGAAGTCAAACTTGGATTTCAGAGTATCACTTAAGGAGATTTGGTTTGACCAACACACACACACATGAGAGAGAGAGAGAGCGCGCGAGAGAGAGCTGTGCATTTTGATGATGATGGGGCACGTAAATAGTTTTGAAATGCATTTAACAAATATTTCCTGTATATTTATTATATACCAGAGACCAAGGTGGGTGTCGTGATAAACACAGCAGACAGGTCTCTGAACTCACAGAACGTATGGTATCGTATGGAGAGCAGTTGAGTCTAAGAATCCTAGGCTAGGAAAAGAGAAAATTGGCCCCACCATTTCAGTTCTAAATTTAAGACACTTTCACTTGTCCCCAGTGTTACCTACTCCAAGAGTTAACCCCCTCCCTTGGTCCTCAAGCATTTCCATGCGTTTAAAGATTATTTAGCCAACAGTTTCTAAGTACAAAAGTCTCCAAGTTAAGTGCTTCACATGTCCACACCCACCCACATAACAGAGCTCATCCCATTTTTCAAGCTCCAGTTGTCTTACTTCTTAAAGAGTCCACCCTGTAATTTGCTGTTCAGGTCTGCCTCAATGAGTTTATTCCGTGTCTCTTTTTCACTTCGAATCTGGAAATTGAGAAAACAGAGGAAAGGGAAGATGACTTTTTAAAAAAACCAACGGCAATAATGGGTAGAAGGACACTGGTAGCGTCATCCTGAAGGAGACAGAACTAACGGCAAAGGCTCACACTGAGAAAAAGAGGAACACAGCAGTTGGGTCTCATTAGAAGATAATGTAAGAGAAGAATCCTAACCAAGGTAGCAGAGAAAAAGCACGAGGTTAGAGCTTCAATAAAACTCCCCATATCAAACAGCCTAACCCAATTTTCTAACAGTTTAGCTTCTGAAGGATAAAAAGCTAGAAGGAACTTTTAGAGAACTCATGAGGATCCTGAAATAAGTTGGCAGTAGTTCTAAAGGAAAGACTGAATGGGAAACAAGCCCTCGGGGGAAAAACTGTATGATTAGACAAAAATGTATTTATACCCCCGAACCACAGGGTAGTACAGAGACCAAGATAAACTCCATCCCATGAGGGCAGACGTAATAGTGAGTAAAGATGTCATTTTCATGTAGAGATCTAGGCGGGCAAAGGACACACGAGAGCTCTGCACCATGTGGCACTAGGCCTTCTGTATGAGTCTAAAAATGAGTTCAGAATTTACAAGCTGAAAAAGAACCTATGCAAATGAAACATGTTGTATTTAAAAGGCCATCTTGCTAAATAAGAGCACTGGCACTGGAGTAGTTTGGAAATTAGTAGATTTCCTACCTCTAGTGAGAACAACATGCACTACAAGTTGCTTCTGTCTGAGCATTGCCGTGAGATTTCCCCACCGAGCCTTGACGTACAAGGATCTTCACTTTGCCAGCCCCCGGGATGTTGAGCATACAGGAGGCTTGATATGATGTGTCCCATTGTTGAGCTATATAGTTTCTCCAGCTGAAAATGCTCTAAGTTGCCCACATTTGCCTTAAATCTTAGTTCACATTCCCTGAGCTACAATACATGGCAATAGAAAAAAAGCAAGTCAACGATTTTTTCCCCTGCCACACTCTGTTAACCCAGGACATTCTCAAGCCCCTCACGTCCTTTGTCTTTTTCTTCCTTGCCCAGAACACGCACAGTCCTCCAGCTAAACCAAGGCCTTCCTTTGCTGTCCATTCAAGTCTGACTTACAGCAACCCTATAAAACGGAGTAGAACTATTCATGGGGGTTTCTGAGACTCTCGATCTTTATGGAAGCACACAGCCTCGCATTTCTCCCTTGGCGTGGCTAGTGTATTTGAACTGCTGGCCTTGCAGTGAACAGTCCAATGGTAACTCAAAGCATCACCAGGACTCATTCCATCCTCCTTAGAAATAGCAAACTATCAATTATCCCTGCCCATCTGCATCCTGGATGGGTTCTTCCATTCTGCATACACGGCTTCCATGTTTCTATAATTTCCCAGTCCAGCACTAAGCAGAACACCATATGCAAACAAACATGAAGGATTCAGAATGGGGGTGAGGAGGGAGGCTGAATGCTGAATGTTTGACAGATCTGGAATGACTACAAGGCACTGAGCAAGTACCACCAATACCATATAACAGCTTTGGTTTTGTAGGTTTTTAAACAGAGAAACGCATTCTCCCTCATCAATGTACTTTAATGAAGTTATACTCTTAATAAGAAACAAAGCTATTTGGTGTCCTCTGTTCTGGTAGCCCTTCTTTAAGAAAACCTCTGAGCGAACATGTCAGAAGCATTTACTACAGTGTCATTACTAGGAAGGTGGTTCTTTGTTTTCTCCTAGCCCTTAGCTACATGAATGCTACCCTATGATGAGCAAACTTGAATAGCAATGGTTTCTGGGCTATTTCCTTCAGCTAGACTCTTAGCTCATCCCTGAAGGGAACCACGATGGTCTCTGGACTGCAGATCTGTCCATGTCAGCTCTCGGCAGACCAAGCTCAAGCAAATGAGTTGGGTACCCGGGGTGGACAGAGACTCACCACACTCTGCTGCTTCTGGAGCAGCTCCAAGTGCTCCACGAGGCCCTCATCAGCCACGTCAAACGGGGTCTGGCCCTGGCAGGGAAAAGGGAGGCACCATCACCGACAGAAAATGAGCGGCAGTCAGGCACTGTCTTTCATCAGGGAAACAGTCACTTTCTGCCTTTGACTCCAGTGACAGCTGCTTCTCTGACTAATCTACCCAACCTGGAGAGAAGAAACAACATGAAGGCGCAAAGCCTTTCAATATAGAATTTTCTATTTTTCAAAACACGATTGAAGACATCACCACCCATCTCCATGGCTTATTGCCGCTTGGCAAGTAATACATTGAAATCCTCGCACGCACTTGTTCTAAAATGGTCTTCATTGTTACAGGATAGTCAATAAGGAGCCTGTGCATTAAAGATTACGTCAGGGAAATCATCTTCCTGTAAGTGCGGAAGGGCAGATAGGGAGGCCATCTCGTTGAAGACACATCAGCACAGTTAATAAGCCTGATGTATAGTTGGAAAAGGAATTGAGAAAACTGAGGCAGATACGAGCGTTAGCTAATCCGCCTCTAGATGCCTAGAAAACAAGAAGACTGGAGTTCCAGGGTTTCTGAGCTGTCCGACACGAGATTGAGTTGATAGTATGTCCAGCCAACCTCAAGGATCAAGGGTCCTTAAGTGCATATGAATAGAGCTCAGCTGACAAACGTCTTTGAATTGAAAAATAACATGACATTTTTCACACGTCACTACATACAATGGCCTTAGACTGCAGAAACTCATGTTTGCCCAGTACTTTTTCTTTTTTGTTCCCTTTTTGTCTGTTTTCGAGTATTCAACTTAAATAGGATGAGAACATTAGGCCAATGGAGCTAACTTAATACACCAAACATAACCTCTCTTGAAAACTGGGGAGGAAGGCGGGCAAAGGGATCTCACACCATCGCGACCAGGGACGGCTATCTCCCCAAGACAGTTAGGCTGGCCCTTTCCCAGCCTGTGGGAGGCCCGGTCATCACCCAGCTCTGTGCCCTTTTCCAGGGTCACTCACTCACCAGTTTGTTCCTGAGATCCATGTCACAGAGTGCCTCCGCCAGGATGGAGCAGGCCTCCTTCACGCCCCAGTGTGCAGCAGCATGCAGTGGGGTCCAGCCATCGTGATCCTGAACATTGAGTTCATAGCCAGCCTGAATTAAAAGTCTGAGAAGAAACCCCCAAACAACACGTTTATCTCCTCTTTACTAGTTTTCTATCAAATAAACCATTGCTCAATGGATAGTTCAGATCTTGGCACAGGAGGCCACGGGTGGGTTGTAATTGTCTTTGACCCTTAGGGCACAGCATGGATTTTGTAGATCTGACTATGAGGACCAAGTATAAATGATGTTTCCCTGTCATCTACAAAAGGCCACATGGCATCTCCTACACACATCGTATCAGACCATTAAAGAAGAGTGTGTCAAAAGAATTGTCTTTGATACCTGAGAATAACCAATGTCTAATTCAATTAGCCAAGTCACACAACAAACACAAGCTGCATTTCCCCTTTGTCAGTGCATGAAAGAAGTAACAAAATGAGAGCTCAGCACGTTCCAGTCGCTCCAGCACACCGTATGTTTATTGTAGCCCTCATACCGCCCTCTTGACAGAAATACATGAGAGGTTCTTACTAACTACACAACTATAGCATAGCTTGTGTGCACAAAAGAGGAAAGTGTAAACTCCTGGAGCCTGGTGACTGCTGGAGCCCTAAACTGCACATGGCTGGTTGAGGCTATCTATAACACGGGCCTCCAGACACCTTCAAAGAGCTGAGCAGACTGTGAACATCATTCCCAGGCAGAAAGAGAGCACCAATAGAGTGCCACACCCTCTGGAAACCCATCGCTGGTGGAATAGGAAGAAATGGAAATAGTCCAACAACAACTCTAATTGCAAGGCTTTTTAGCAACCTTTTCCTTTGGGAAAGCCTGTCATCATTAAGTCCTTAAGCACGACATAAATCATGTGTGGATGGAAGGAAAAAATGGAACACATAAAATTAACCCACAGCTGTCAAGCTGATTCTGATTCATAGTGACCCTATAGGACAGACTAGAACTGACCCATTGAGTCTCCAAGGCTGGAATTCTTTGCAGAAGCAGACTTCCCATCGCTCTCTTGTGGGGTGACTGGTGGATTCACACACCTGGCCTTTGGTCAGCAGCCACGCACTTTGCTGCTGTATCACCAGGGTCCCGTTAGGTCGAGTCAAAAACCCTCGTATAAATTTGACTTTCTTAGCTCAACAGATTGAAAACTCAGGGTTTATATGAATTAATATAATAAACCCAAAGAAATTATCTAAGCCCGAAGAGGCCCAAAATTCAATTCGCTGCCATTGAGTCGATTCCCACTCATAGAAACATCAATAATAAATCATAGAGTTGGAAGAGGTCTTGTAAGGTGGTCTAGGCCAGAGTACTTCAACTGTGTCTTACATCATACATGTAGGTGAGAAGAGGTATGGTGGGAGGGAAAGGGATCATCCACAGATGAATACCGGCAATATGTGAGATTCCCAGACTAGAGAGGAAACAAACGAGTGGAGAAAAAAGAAGAAGAAGAAGAACACACCATAATTGAAAAGTTAATTCATGCCCTGCTTCCAAAACCCAACTCATCTTCACCCCGTCAGCCAAGCTTCTAAGTGATGCAAATGGACAATACCTGAGAACCTCGGAGTAGCCCTTCGCAGCAGCCACGTGGAGAGCGGTGGCCCCAGAGCGAGCCTGCCTCACATCCTCTATTTTCCCACTGTTGAGCCACTGGCGGGCGTCCTGCAACATCTGCTGTTCCTCTTCTTTCCTTGCTTGCTCTAGATCGGCACCTATAGAAATCAGATCCCACACAGCCAGCATTGAGCCCGACAGGACTCAACACATCATAAATATAACCACAAGCTACAGTGCCATCATCAAATGCACTCTCAGAGGAGCGATGGCACCTCTACACACATGGTGGTCTTACCAGACTTGAACTGTGGGCTGAGGAGCAGGTAGTCGCAGACCCAAAACAGAAGCACATCGAAAATGGTTTCCAATAGAACAAAGGGGCCACAAGTTTCATCTTATAATATTTGTACAGAGCTGTACTTTTCAAAGTCCTTTCACATGTTATACTGTTTAATTTCCCAGCAATGCCTTGGGTGTAAATATAGTAGACATTACCATTCCCATTTAACAAACGAGTAAATAATCATAGAAAGGTTAAACATCTTGCTCAAAGTCATAAACATATATGTGACAAAGCTGGCACAAGCACTCTGATGTCCTGCCTCTGTTGCTGTGTTCCAATCACTATACCTTAAGGCTGGGATTAAAAAAAAATCCTGACTCAGGTATAATATACATTATAGCTTTTCCTGAGTTCATTTTCTCTAAATTTTAGGCATTTTGTGATTGGTGAAATTTGTACAGGAAAACATACACTGTCTGGAATGCATACAATTTAATGACACAAAGACACTATTCAACTTGTGCATTCATTCTTAGTCTACTTCTCTGAGTTGTTCCTCCCTCATTACATAAACTCAGGTTCCTATCCCATGTTTTCCTGCTGCTGTCATTGGTTTGATCCCATAGTTTACAAAGTGTCAATGTAATCAGGTATCGGGCATCAAAGAACAATCAATCATATCATTGTGAATGAGGGGGAGTACAGAGTGGAGACCCAAAGCCCATCTGTAGGCAGCTGGACATCCCCTTACAGAAGGGTCGCAGGGAGGAGACTGGGTGCAGTGTAGCACCAATGAAACATACAACTTTCCTCTAGTTCTGTAATGCTTCCTTCCCACCCACAAACATCATCCCAATTCTACCTTAAAAATCCAGCTAGACCAGAGGATGTACACTGGTACAGATCAGAGCTGGAAACACAGGGAATCCAGGACAGATAAATCCCTGAGGACCAATAATGAGAGTAGAGATACCAGGAAGGTAAGGGGAAGGTGGGGGAGAAAGGGAGAACCGATCACAATGATCTACATATAACCCCCTCCCTGGGGGATGGACAATAGAAAAGTGGGTGAAGGGAGACATCAGTCAGTGTAAGACATGGGAAAATAATAATAATTTATAAATTATTAAGGGTTCCTGAGGAAGGGAGAGAGGTCGGGGGATGGGGGGATGAGGAGCTGATACCAAGGGCTCAAATAGAAAGCAAATGTTTTGAGAATGATGATGGCAACAAATGTACAAATGTGCTTGACAAAGGATGTATGTATGGATTGTGATAAGAGCTGTATGAGTCCCTAGTAAAATGATTTTAAAAATTTGATCCCATAGGGACAGTTCCTAAAAGAATACAGTATGTACCAGGGACAAAGTTATGAAATCTTCTTAGACATAACTATACACCTTGAGGGAATGAGTCAGTTGCTGGGCCTGGGGGCTCAGGACCATGGACCCAGGAACATCAAGGTCAACTGCAATAACAGTGCACAAAGACAATGTTCTATAGCCTGTTGTGTTAAGCAGCCACTGGTGTCTTAAGAGCTTGTATGCTACCATCTAAGATGGAACTGCTCGTCTCTCTCATCTGGGACAAAGCAGGTGAAGAAACTGAAGATACACGGGAGTAATTAATCCAATGGACCATGTGAATTATCAGCCTTCTCAACCACGAGGCCAAAAGAACTAGCTACTCCTATTACAAACCAGTCAGAAAGGGATCACATTAGATGGTTCCCCCATAGAACAAAACTCAGTGTCATTAAAAAACAATCATGTTTACAGGTCAGAGAGAGGCAGGTAGAACCCCTAAGACTATGGTCCACACTAGCCTTTACACCTGGAACGGAATTCGCCCCTTTGACTCAATTTTCATCCACACAACAGACAAAAATCTATACGAGGAATAAGGACATTACACTCATTCAAATAACCAAGCATGGGAGATCAAAAGCGCAGTATTTACCCAAGGACAAAGTTTAGAAAAGTTAGGAAAGGAGGAGGAATGGGAACAGGGAACACAGAGAGGAAGTGGGATAAGTTATGTACATTTGAGGCTTGTAATCAATAACATGAAGCAAAGTATGTATGAATACAATTGAAATTTATTGAATACAAAAATATACTGAATGTAAAGGAAAACTAAGGATCTGCTCTGTAAACCAACTCACAATAAAAAGTTAAAAATAAAAAGGGCATAATGCTCCAGGGAGACTTTTATTTACTAGTTAGGCTAAACTGCTGTTCCATTTATGATTATTTAACAGAACATTTCTGGTTTAAGGGCTAAATATTACCTCAGGGCAATATTTTCAGGGATTCATCAACCCTCTCATGACCCCAGATAATCTAGAATCTATGAAAAATTCAAATTCTGTTCTGCATTTCCTCTCTTCTGATAGAGATCCTTCTACTGAATCTTTAATCAAAATGTTCAGTAGTGGTAGCCTGGACCCCCCCCCCCCCCCAATGCGTTCAGGTTTCCTGGCAAAGGAGGCAGTGGTCCACGGAGGCCATCACACATTCCAGATCCTCTAAGGAGTCCTGCTGGCTCTGTGGCTTAAGCATTTGGGTTCTAAGAAGTCAACAGTTCAAACTCATCAATCACTGTGGAAGAACGATGAGGTTCTCTGATCCAGTAAAGATCTGTAGTCTTGGAAATCCTACTTGGGATCATTATGAGTAGGAATCAACCTGATAGCAATGGTTTTCTGTGTTCCCATATTCTCCTGTCTCTGAATTTCCTTCCTTATTGATCCAGAACGGTGGCCAACGGTTGTGTGTTGGATGGCCCCTTGTAAGTTTTTAAGATCTCAATCTGAAGAAACTGCATGGAGGCTATATCTGACTTCTTCTGGCTGCATAAAGGAGGAGACTCTGACTCTACATTAGCCCTAAGTCGACTGCCACAAGAGAGAGGTCAGGCATCCCCCTGTACCCTACTCTAACACCATCTGATCCTTCCATAACACTCCACTTTTCTGCTGGGTTATCTAATTCATTGCAACGGCCACGCAGAACTCATAGACAGCACTCGATATTATGGGGGTTATTAGGGAAGTTACCACAAGCCAGGATCAGAACCCATTTAGGATACAGTCATTAGTGCACTGCAAAGCCTCTCAGCCAGCAGCCAAATCTTTCACTCTGGTCCTCAACCATGAGGTCCCAGGAAGCCTACTTCTCACTGTGCCTCACACTCTCGTAGTCTTGGCACTGCTCCTGTTCTGTCTCATTGTCTCCTTGCCTTGGCCTCTGGTTGTAGCATGACATGGTCTCTGCTGTCGCCAACACTTCAGACAGAGATTTCAAATGTGTCCATTGGTGGCTCTTCTTCCTTGATGTTCCCAGGAATAATTTCCTTCTGCTTCTGAGATGCCTCATTCTTACCCACTAATCTCAGTGTTTCACACATCCAAATGTCCCACTCCATCAAGGAGATAGACTGACACAGTGGCTGCAGCAATGGGTTCAAACATAACTGTGAGAATAACACAGAACCAGGTAGTGTTTTGTTCCAAGCACACAGGGTCCAGCTGAGTGGGAATAGACTCAAAGCCAGGTAGTAGCAATACCCTCCAATCATTTGGTGAAAGTTACAAAGACACGGATAGAATAGCCATATTAAGAAATTTCACTTCCCCACACAAGCATTATGCAACGAAATAGAGGGTGGAACAGAAGCACTGAGCACATGCATGGGATGTCCCAGGAAATCGAGACACCAGCGCTCCAAACCAAGAAACCAAGTCCCAAGAGGGGTTTGGTTGGACAAAAGCAGCCTTGGTAACTACTCTTTTTATTTTGCTGTCACTGTAAATATGGCTGGTATACTTTAGCCAATTCAATTTCTTATAGGGGTACAACTTAGTGACAGCAACTACAATAATCAGTTGTGCAGCCCTACCCTTTATCAGTGCAATTTCCCCATCATCATCAATCACCCCCTTTGCCTTCTTGCCCCTAGTAACCACCAAAAACTTTTGGGCTCTAGATACTTGTTTCCTCTTGTCTTTTTATATAAATGAGGTCAAACAATATTTGTCCTTGTGAGATTGGCTTATTTCACTTAGCAAGTTCCATCCAAGCTACATGAATCAATCAGGACTTCAAACTGGTTCATTCTGGTTCAACCCCTTGAAAAGCAAAGTATCATCAGGGGATCTAGCGAGAATAAAGTGGCTCAAAGCTGGGTGTTCAGAGTTCTTTTCTCCTACTGGCTGAGTAGTGGGTTCCAATGTAGGCACGTACCACATTTTGTTTATTCAGTCGTCTACTGATGGGCATTTAGGTTGTTTCTATCTTTTTTTTTTGGTTGTTTATCTTTTAGCTATTGTGAATAATTTTAGTTTTAGTGATTTTGAGGTATCATCATACTATTTTCCCCAATGACTGTACCATTTGAAGTTCCCACCAGCAATGGGTAGTGTTACTATATAGTTCCCACATCTTTGTCAACCTTGGTTACTTTTTGTTTATGTGGGAGTGAAATGCTCTCTCATGGTGGTTCTGACTGCGTATCTTTGAGGGCAATGAGCATGGTCTTCCTTGGTGACTTGTCTAAGTCCTTTGCTCTTTTTATGACTGTGTTATTTGTCTTTTTGATATTAAGCTAAGTTTTACATATATTTTGGTTATTAGATTCTTTCCCGATATACAATGGTGCTTTAAAAAGTTCACGAGTCTACAACCATACCACCCTGAACACGCCCAATCTCGTCTAAAAAGTTCATGGAAAAATGGAATTAAGAGATAATGGAAAGATATTTTCTGTCAGTAACTTATATTTTCACTTTTTTCTGGTAAAGTCTTTTGATGAGCAAACATTTTTTAATTTTTATGAGGTCCCATTTGTTTGTCTTTTGCCACTTCTGCTTTTATTATGATAATTTTATCATATATCCATTGTTGAAAGTTAGGCCTGATAGTATTGCCTCTGCTTTTTCTTCTAAGAATATATGGTTTTAATATGCAAATTTAGTTCCTTACTTGATTTTTAATGTTTTTGTGTATGATATGAGACATGATGAGACTCTTCTTTCCCCATCAAATGGGCTTAGAATACACATTGGACGGTGTAAGACATGAAAAAAAAAATTTATAAACTATCAAGGGTTCATGATGGAAGGGGGTTTGGGAGGGAGGGGAAAAAAATGAGGAGCTGATGCCAAGGACTCACGTAGAAAGAAAATGTTTTGAGAATGATGGCAACAAATATACAAATGTGCTTGACACAATGGATATATATATATAGATAGATTGTGATAAGAATTGTACAAGTCCCCAATAAAATGATTTTAAAAAGAAAAAAAACAGTTGCTACATATATGCAAGTTTATGCTAGACTCTCAATTCTTTTCCAGTGGTCTGTCTATTGATATACCAATACTGGGCTGATTTAATTGCCAGAGCTCTACATTATGATGTGATATATTGTGTTAGTCCGGAATGACTAGAGAAACAAATTCACATGCACTCATATGTGCATAAAAAAGAACTTTACACAAAGAGTAATTGTATATTAAGAAAACATCCTAACCCAGTCCAGATCCAGTTCATAAGTCCAATATTAACCCATATGTCTGATACCAGTTTATAAATTCCTCTTCAGACTCACGCAACACATGAAATGGCACCAAATGCAGGAAGATCACAGGTCAGTGGGTGGAAAGTCTTGTGGAACCAGTGGCGGTGGAAGCATCTCAGCACTGGCGTAGGTGTCCACATGGCTCCTCCAGCTCCAAGACTCTGGCTCCATCAGCAATGCTCCATATGGCTTGTCAACAAGAATGCCTTGCAGGAAGAACTTGTGTCCTGCCTCCAGGAAGACAGGAGTTCCCAGAATCCTCAGGAGAAGACCATGCCCACAGAGAGGCCTCAATGGTTATAACCTGAATGACAGGCTAGACTCCACCCCTTTGTTCAAGTTGACAGGAGATTATTTAACTGCTACATATACCTTTGAAAACAAACTACCTCTATCATGTATTTATATGTGTGGGGAAGAATGGTGACTGGAGCTACATAATTCATAGGAGATAAATCTCACACCAACATCAGAATGGGTATTACACAGGTAGGAAGGCAAGAGATTTACAAACTAGCCTATTCCTAGAGGAATTATATATCTACCACCCCACCCCCAAGAAACATTATAGAGAAATTTTATAGGTTTCTCTCTCTAACTAACAACTCTCCACCATGTGAGCTGGTAAGGGAGAAAGGTGAATGTCTGCCTTGATAAAAAAATAATTAAAGGCCCCAACTTCAGACCTAGTGATTTCATGGTAGACCCATTGTAAACCTTGGTCTGCTCCCTTCCATGAGAGTCTAAGACCTACCGAAGGAATGCTTGTCTGATTTGGGAAGAGTAAATATGATTAACTCTTCCAGTAGAACATGCTCCTTATCTACAAAAAGGCAACACTCAAAATAGAAAAAGGTTGTTAAATGAAAATTATTTTTAAAATCTCAGTTTGTTAAAGAGGAAAAATATAAAGAAGTTGTAAAGCAAGTCTTAGGGACTAGCTAGTATACTAGGCATACATTTCTTCGATTCAACAGAGTGCAAAAACTATACATGGGAAGGCAACAGACATAAGCAGTTCCTGCCCAGGTGCATCACTATTTTAAGGCAGGGATTGGCATGCTTTCTATCAAGGGCCAGGAATTACATATATGCAGATTTGTAGGTCATTCAGCCTATCACAACTGCTCACCTCGGCTCTAACAGCACAAAAGCAGCTTCGGCCAAGCATGTAAATCAAATAAAATGGGGCGGCAGGGCTGGGCCCCGATGTTAAAGGAGAGGCCCTGGAGGGTGGTGGCTGCATGGTGGGCTGCTGACTGTAGAGCATCAGCGATGTGAAGCCACCGCTGCTCCCGGAGAGACAGGCAAGGCTGTCTACTCTCCTAGTTAGAACCTTGGAAACCCACAGGGGCAGTTCTGGGTCAGCAGTGCATTTGGGTTTTGTTTTTTTATTCTACAGAATCACATAAGGAAAGCCCATCAGGGCTAATTCTTTGGGATTATGGTGTTATAGTGTAGCTGAACAGAAAGAATTTTTAAAAAATCACTACAAATCAGGTCCACGGAGTTTTACAATGGTGTCAATACATACTTCCTAAGATCTCTGTCTACTACTATTCCCAACATGTTTTAAGTAAAGGAACTCGGTGATCTTTTGTAGAAGAGTCTTGCCCTATTTCTTGAAATGGAGTGGTCCAAAAATACAAAAGAATTCTTAAAGTTTAGCTTTCTTGCTTCAACCAACTACCAGAATAATGTTCCTAATTCCAAAGCAAACTGCTGTTGAGTCCATTCTAACTCAGACCTACCCTGGAGACGGAGCAGAACTGCCCTGGAGGGTCCAAGGCTATCTATCCATCTTTATAGATGAAGCACAAGGCTACACCTTACTCTTACAGAGCCACAGCTGGGTTCAACCTCTCACCTTTTGGTTGACAGCTGAGAACTATAACCACTGGGCCCTTTTCCCCAGCGTCAAACTCAGTTCTCAGCAGGAGAAAATACCCCAAAACAAATGACTTCTATCATTCATTTATATATGTGGGGAAGTATAGTGACTGGAGCTATACAACAATTCACAGCAGATGAGTCTCACGCCCAAACACCAGTACAGGTAATATGCAGGTAGGATGGCAATATATAGTTATAAACTAGTAATAAGTATTAAACTAAATCTAGTCAATACTCAATTTTATATAGCATCTCTGTCTTTGAGTCTGCAATGATGAGTACCAGCTAAGACAATGTGCACATGGTAAGAAACACTCAGGCTCCTATGAGTACACCATCAAAGAATGCATCATCTGCATCGTCAAAGACTGGCACACCACTCCTAACTATATGGTGGTAGACAACCTCTGAACAGCAACAGCAACAAAGTCAAGGAATGACTGGCATTTTACAGAGGGTTGTGTGTGAGTTATGACGCAAATGAAGACTAGCAATGTGCTGCTAGATCTTAGCCGCTCCTGTCAGATGAGGAAAGCTATACACAGCAAAGGGATTGATTATGTGGCTCTCTCCGACACCCTAGGTTACCTTGCTTCTTCACTTGCTCCAGTAGAAGATCCTTCATGGCTGGCTCTTCTGCAAGGTCAGAAGGGACTTCACCTTCACTATTCACAATACTCACACTGGCTCCATGGCTAATGAAGTATCTGTACAGACAAGATCCAGGATCAATATTATCTGTTAAGTCTAATATCAATTTATACACATGCTTCTGGTGTGTGATGCACAACAATGCCTCTGTTCAGGAGTTTTAAATATGGAATACCTCAGCTAAGGTATTCCATTATTAATTTATAAGTCCATTAGCCCTCGGTAATTAGGACTTCCCTGTTTCCTGGCAGGAATACCGCAGATGGATTTATTTCATTGTCATCTTTCTAACACCTGCTCCATCGTCCCCAGTGGATAGCAAGACTTTCTAAACACCATAAAGAAGGCAAGAGGCCACAAAACTCATCCCCCAAGGTCCAAACATCGGTTTCCAAAATAACTTACTGTACTTGTAATATTGGGAATAAATGAGAATCCCAGAAACTATGCAAAGAAGCAAGGCTTTCCCAGTGTCACACTGGCGTTTATTAGGTAGTGTTGTGACTAAGAATAAAGGAGGGAAAGCATGCATTCAAGTTTGCACTAATTCACCTAAATTATGCCTCCACAAACCAATCATTTACACGAAATCTGCACTCTAAGATGAAACTAAATTACTGAAGAAGCAGCAGCATTAAAATGCTAAACAGTTAAGTTCAAATCCAAATACAATGCTTGATCCTGAAGGGAGAAAAATCTGACCATTTCCATAAACCAGGCATCCTCAAACTACGGCCCGCCCAGAACATTTATCCAACCTGCTGGATGTTTTTGCCCTGATTGTTTTTTTACTTCAAAATAAGATATGTGCAGTGTGCATAGGAATTTGTTCACAGGTGTGTTTTTTTTAAACTATAGTCTGGCCCTCTAATGAGTCTGAGGGACAGTAAACTGGACCGTTTAAAAAGTTTGAGGACCCCGGCCTTAAACAGACCCGCACTTTTGATTTCCAAGTGCTTTTACATAAATTACAGCATGAGCCAACTTTACACATCAGGCAATGTGGGAATTATATCCACTTTAAGAAACTGAGACTTATACGTGTTCAGAAATTTCCTTGAAAGTACGCAGTTGGCACATGGCCAGTCTTTTGACTTCAAGTGCAGTTCTTTTCACCTGACCAAGCTCCCCTGGGGCCAGTGAGGGCTCCCACAGTGCAGAGGGCACTGTCAAGTTCTCAGAGCGAGGGAAACCATGCAAATCAGACTTCAACGCGCTCAAGAACTATGTACTGGTCTCCTACTATGTGTTCAAGGTATTGATCTTTTAGACAGTACAGGAGCTAAAACAAGGGAAACCCCCAGTGAGTTGGGCTGACACACTAGCTTCAACAAGGAACTAAAAGCACCAAGGATCATGAAGACTATGTAGGACCAAGTAACACTTCATTCTGTTATATAAAATGTCACCATGACTCAGAGTCTACACTTAGCAACTAACCCCGGGGAGAGGGGGAGAAATAATACATAGCCATTGTTTTCAAAGAATTGACAGGGGAGAGGGAAAAAATCAATACTGACGGAATTAAGAGATGTTTTTGCCTTCTCAGTGCTTAGTACTGGGTACAATAGGGCCTCAATGATGTATAGCTCAATTCCATGTTTACAAAACACAATGGAATTCACAATTCATCCCATTTTTACTCATCTCTCTTCTGCATCCCGTTTCAGAGAAAAACAGACTTTATTCAATCCCTGCATCTGTGTAATTGAGCTAATCAAGTACCAGTCCTCCCTTCATCAATTGCCCCTTCAACTTCACAAATCAGTAATTTCTCTCTTCTGGTTTGTCTCTCTCAAGACAAAGAAATAATAAGCTACACCTCCCCGACACTGAAAAGTCAAAATGCAAACAGTTTACAAAGTTGTTAGCTGCTATCAAATAGACCCCCAAATGACGGCAATCCCAGGCACAACAGAAGGGAATGCTGCTCAGTCTGAGCCATTCCTATACTCAGCTGCAGAGTTGATTGCTATGATTCATAAGTTTTTGTTTATTTTATAGAGTTTCACTGGCTGATTTTGGGGCACTCAACAGTTCCTAGACTGATTGTAGCCTACCTTCCAACCAAAAAGAACCACTTACTACACGCAAATCCAGTCCACTGAGGTCTCATCTACAAGCCGTTTCCTCAGTCTGGATGAAACACCTCCCCTCTTCTTTTCCTCACAGAAAACTTGCCCATCTCTCCTGGTCCCTTGAAAGCACTCTGACTTCATGAAGCCTTTTCCTGGTCCCACCCACTGAATTGCCTCTCTCCTCCCTTTACCTCTACCCCACCCCATACTCTAAAAACAAGCAACAAGCTGAAGTCCACAGCCATCGAGTCAACTGCAACTCCCAGTGACCTTATATAGGGTTTCTGAGGCTGAAAATCTTTACAGGGACAGTCTCATCATACTCCTCCAGAGCAACTGATGGGTTTGAACCACTGACCATGCAGGCAGCAGTTCCATGGGTATCCAATCTCTGTCATAATATGTTCATATCCCAGTGGAACCATGATCACAAACTGAAAGCTACCTGAGGGCAGCGATTGTGCCCTGACACATTGTCTTTTCCCTACTGGCTCCACACAGTGCCTGCATTGCGTGAGCAGGGACATCACTGCTCTGACATCTACCCCACCCTTTACTGGATCAAGTACACTGGCACTTCATGATACAGGCCCCACCTCTCCCCTTTTCTGTAGGATGTGGTTTAGGACTCTTGTTTCTAGAAAGTAATCAGGCTCTCCAAGAAGAGACACAAATATTTTTGCTAAGTGAGACTACTTTCCTAAACCATTTTTAGGAAAAAACAAGTAAAACTTCATTCCGTGTTATCATTTTACCTCAGCAAGGATGAATGCCCTCCTACAAAGTGCTATCTCCTTCACCTCTGTGAGTCACCTGGGCTGTTCAGAAACACTCATTCGATCAATAAGCATGCCCTTTAGAAATAAAGGCTCCGGTCTCTCCTACCTCATCACTGATATAAGGTCTTTTAGGGGTACAATTCTAAAGGAAGAAGAAAGAAAATGAAATGTATTCAAGAACTCAGAATAAATTAGCATCCCAATAAACTACAGAACTAGACTTAATGTTATACCCCTGGGTCAATCTGCTGCTTCTAAATTAAACTCTTACTGGTAATAAAAATATAAAACATCCACCTAACTAGCATTAAGCCACAACTCAAAATAAAATGAGGAAGAAACAGACTCTAGACCTTTTTTTTTTTCATTTTGGAGGAAAAATTACTAAACTAAGTTCAATAAAGGTCATCACAGAATATAAAATCAAATGCCCTCGGCTTCTTCCTGGGCCAATTAAGTGGCCTTTTATCCATTTGCACTCTTGTAAAAGTTCAAGTTCTAAAATAAGAGTGCAAAATATGAGATTTTTAAATTAGAAAATGACACGATGACCAGTGATGGATCTTATCTAAACATTGTGCATAGGTCCCCAAGGAGCTGGTGTGACGCCATGGGCTCAGGCAGAGGAACGACGACGACGGAGCGTGGGCAGCACCAGGCAGTGCTTCCTGCTGCGCAGCACAAGGCTGCTATGCGTCTGAACGGACTGGACGGCCCCTAATGACACAGGGCAGCGCTGTCAAAATGAGTAATATAAACACTCCAGTTCTTTCCTGTTATGCAAAATACCATCTTAGAGACGCGGAGTCAAAAATGATGGTCAAAACCTGCTCAATGATGATATACATAATGAAACATTCAAAGACTATCCTAGCACGAGTCAACCCCTACAATGGATTCTAGTCTACACTCTATCTCCCTGAGCCAGACTTACACACGTCCAACCAGTAATAATTTGTATGAGGAAGCAGTAGCTCTCATTCATGGTAATATTTGTTTGGGAAAAGACTGTGAAGTTCCAGACGTATTCCCCAAGGGGCTGTGTTCATCCACAAAGAAGAGTCACCGAAACTGCTGAGCATTTACAACTCTGCTCTGTGATCAGCCTCACAGAGAGAGAGGAAAGGGGACTCCCTGGTTAGTACCAGTTCAAGTGACCTTAATTCCAGGCGTGAGCTCTGCTTGTTACCTTTCACTTAGGAAAACAAGGACGTCCTTCCATGGAATGAGATCCAGTAGCTCAAACATCACAAACATGCCACCTGAACAAATAATCCGATGTTGATAATGAGGGGCTACAGCTACAACAAGGAGGCCTCATCAGGTTTATGGATAATGGACTTTGTTCATGAACTTTTTGAAACTCCCTTGTATGTTCAATAAATGTTTCTTGGATACCCCAGTAAAAACTGAAATCTAACTCTTCAGCATCTGAAGTGGTTCAGGCTGAGGATCAGAACGTTTCCTATAAGACTCTGAAAGGAACAGAGGGCAGACTGGGAGAGGAAGAGGTGATTGACTTTTTCTAAATTAGAGCAGAGCGAGGACCCAAGCGCGAAGAAGCTGGCATTGTTCATTTCTGTTGGCTTTGGGAGCCATCCAGTCATCCACTCTTTAGAACAAGCAGCCCAGTCAAACACCAGTGCTGCTGCCTAATGTTTCTCTGCCTCTGACTCTCGCTTTGTTCAACTTCTCCCACTGAGTATCCCTGGCTCAAGAGCAAACGCAGAACACAGGCTCTCTCCCAGGGAAATTCGGGCAAATCAGACCCTATGGGAAGTCATCCCCAGGCCTCTTGAGCTGCCAATGTAATTCTCCTGGCTGTTTGCTGAATCAGAGAAATAGAAAAGGGCTTAAAACAAGAAATCTGATTTTCAATGGCCCACTTAATCTCACAACTGTATTTAGGAATTTACCTTATCAGACTAAATTTACCTTAACTGGCTTACACTCACTTTCTGCATTTTAAAGATAGTTTCAAATGCCAAAACCTCTTTCCTATTTAAAAATAACCTCCATGATCATGTCTTCATTCAATAGATTTTTATTTAGTATCTCTCACATTTCAGGTACTATGTGGTCAGGATTCCTTTGCTTAAAGGAGGGACAACTGGATGTCGTAGAAGTTAGTAGCTACTTGTGTCTTATTGAATGAACATGCACACATGATTAATGCAGAGAACATGTCAATTCCTACCTTTTCTTTGTTCCATATTTTATGCTCATTCTGCTATGAACTAAATGAGTTCTGTGCTCAGCAGGGCTGACATTCTCTCTGTATTTGTGCTAAGTACTGGTTATTGTTAAACAATACATCAGGCTTGTAAAGAAGTCCAGAAAAAAAACTCTCCAGCCCTATCCATACGTCTATCCACAGTTGCCAATAAAAGTGAATCAACAGAGCAACAGACAGATGGCACATCTGCACGTGCCACCAAACAGAACTCACTGGGGAAGAGAAACAGACAACTAAAAAACTGTGGATTTGACAGGTGCTTAAAAATACCGTATCAACTATTCCTTAAAGAAAAATAGTTCAACTTCCTGATTTGTAATAAAGAGAAATTAAAACAATTTATGTAGTGCAAATTCTTAGGAGTAAGTTGGACCTCAAAGGTACTCCTACAATGGATCCAGACCCGGGGAACTCACTCACTCTGCTAGGTTGAGATAGCCACAGGAAGCTGCTGCGTGAAGTGGGGTCCAGCCCTCGTTGTCCTGCTGGTTTACATTGGCTCTGTTCTCCACCAGAAACTTCACCATGTCCAAGTTTTCATCAATGCAGGCCTGGAGAGAAAAGTCCATTCATTCATTTAACAAGGATTTATTGAATTCTACTGTGCCAGACACTGCTCTGGTCACTTCAATACAGAAGTTCGATTGGTATATTCATTTGTTTTTCTCAAGCTGCTAAGTTGTCCAGAGTATGACTGTGAGCTTTGTGGTCTTATGCAAGCCCCTCAGTATCACCATGTCTCAGCATCTCAGCTGGGAAGCAGATACAATCATAGTTGGTCTTATGATATTAAATGTGGACGTGATTAGAAAAGTGCTAACAATGGGAATGATATTCTAGCCTTATATTATAGAGAAGATAGCATGTCAGAAACTACTGACTTATTTGTGAATTTTTAAGGAAAATACTCAGAAAAGGTCAACTGCAAGTTTCTCAGTGGGAGGTTGCACGTGAAGGTCTAGAAGGGCTAACCAATCAATGCCTGTTTGGGTAAGAAATGGTAGGGTGAAAAATGGGAGGAGAAAAAATGAGGAGCTCATGCCAGAGGCTTACGTGGTGAGCAAATGTTTTGAGAATGATGAGGGTAACGAGTGTACAAATGTGTTTGACACAGTGGCGGGATGTATGGATAAGAGTTGTATGAGCCCCTAATTAAATAAAAAGAAATGGTAGGGTGGCCACATTCACCCTGCCAAACCTGAAGAAATCTTTTCATGTATTTCCTGAATGGCTTCAAACCATACAGTAAAATATAGTTGTAGCTATGGATGGTTAGAGATCCTTATCTGCCCGCCTATCAGGAAAAAGCAAATGAGCTTTTAAATAGAGGCTTTAGACCTACCATAGACCAAAACTGAACAAGAAACAGTCGTAAACAGTGATGGGCTCTGCAAACTCAAAGGCTGTCTTAATGCACAAAATAACAGGAGAGAAGCAGCGCACAATGACAAGGGCCATCAATTCCCACGTCTTCCAGAATGCGGACAGTTAGAACCTAGGAACAAGTGCGACAGCCTTTTTGTGAAACTTGTCTTTTGATACTTCTCTTTAAAAAAAAGTTAAAATTTGAGCTAAAACTAGTTAATTACCAAGATCAAAATGATTTCCACACTGAGAATATGACCTATTTGCCATTTTCACTGTGGTGATGCTTGTGCTAACGATGCAGAAGCAGCAGTGGATAAAGCTGCTGGAGTCTTAGCGTGAATGCGGCAGGACGCCGCATGGTGCTGGCACTAGTGGTTAAAGGGGCCTGGGGGAGGGTGTGGCTGTTGTGACCTTGACTCCCAACCCTCAAGTAGTCTCGTGACAAATGGTGGAAGGTAGATACAAAGCCCTTCTGCTGCCTCAGAGGGTGACAGTGCTTTCTAGAAATAGTACTGTTTGTACCCAATTGAGTTAGAGATGAGCTAGCCGCTTTTCTGACGAAACACAGTCTTTACTCAAAAGAATGACTGACAGACACATTATGGCTATTCAGACAAGTATTTGACAGTTTCTTACAAAATGAACAGCGAGCTTGTCACATTAAAGAAATGATTGTTGTCAATGACACAATTCAACGATTCTAGTAAAAATTAGTCTTTGGGGGAAGCTGATCTGCTGCAATAACCTTGACAACTCCCCTATGATTACTTCTCTGTTGAAATCAGTGGGAATCGTAATAAATGTGAGTTGCCAATTTATAAGTGAAATGTGCTAACATTTAGAAGATGTGCATAATCAATGATCTCATATTTCCAAATAACCAAGTAATGGTGTTAGAGAAGCACATACGGGTAAAAGATTCAAACTGCAAGATGGACCTAACCATTTTAATGTAAATTTAAAAATCCACAGACTGTTCCAACTAACCTTTAAGAAATAACCACGTACTGGAGTGTAGTATAGTATCTAAGAAGAATATCACAGCTGTCTGAAAGAAGCTATTAAGATAGTTACCTCTTTTCTATTTATGTGAGGCCAGATTTTCTCTACATACTTTAATCAAAACCACATATCAAAATTCTCACAGGATAAAAGAACTCTGAGATCAAACCGTTTGAGAAAAGCTTAAATCTAATATCCCAACGCCATCCAATGGATTCCAACTCAGTGACCCCATATAGGGTTTTCTTATGCTGTGAATCTTACAGGCACAGTCACATCTTTCTCCCAAGGAACAGCTGGTGGGTTTGAATAGCCGACCTTGTAGTTAGAAGTGAATGCTGACCTGACAGCAGCACTAGGGATACAGAAGGATAGTTTGTGGTGATTTTATGAACAACTGCTTCAACAGCAAAAAATTACTGTGGGAAGAATTTATGGGAGAATTCCAGAGGACCTTTGTGACTATATGACTTAAGCAGATACATTTTACCAGCAAACTAATGGAGACTCCCTCCAGATAAACCTCGTGTCAATCCTGTCTAGAAGGTGAGGTGAAAGAGAAATCACTGATTCAATTAAGATTATTGTTTACAAAAAAGCATCCTTGTTAGCTTTATTTCCAAATCATTTGATGTGAATCTTCCCAGACTAGATATAATTTAATGCCTCCAACCTGATCACTGAGGCTTGATGGCTTTTTATAACCAGTATTCATAAAAATCTCTTCTTCCACAAGCAGCTTCAGAAATTAAGTCTCTTCTACAATACTGTCAAGTTTACTAACTCCCCAGCATTCCCCATCCGCTCTTTACCATGCAAAGTATTTCAAAATTATGCTATCACTAAATTGGCTCATGTGCTGTCCACTTGTCAGTCTGCGATCCTAAAGACAAAGATGAGCTGACTCACTGTGGAGTACCTCACTAAGTCCTGTTAACATGGGTTAAGGGGAAGACAATAAACAATACAGGGGAGCTTGGCAAGCATGATGGAAGACACTGGGAGGTTTACAAGGGTTAAAGGCAACAAAGGCAAATACTGTTTTCAACACAGCCCTGCAATAACTGTGATCTAGGAATAGTCCTGTGTGGACTGACATGCAGGCTGATCTGATGTGGAAGGGAGAGTGGGCGTATACCCAGAAATATACATAGGTTTGACATGGATATTTATATATGAGTATTTACCTTTGCTGCAAATATATCGTGGAACACTATGACCGATTCTTAGATATAAGCTTTAAGAAATGAGTCAGTGAGTCTCAGGGCCAAGGACTACAGTGTCGGTGGACACCGCCATCAACTGGCACAGGAGAATTCATAAAAACAATGCTCTACACCCCACTTGGATGAGTAGCCCCTAGGGTCTTAAAATCTCACAAGCTCTCCCTATCTAAAGGAAAGACGTGTAAAGAAAATCAAAAGAGTCATGGAAACAATTAGCCCAAACGGACTAATGGGCCACACAAACATCAGTGTTCACAACCCGAGACCAGAAGCATTACATGGTACCTGGCTACCACCACCAACTGCTCTGAAAGGAATCACATCAGGAGATCCTGGTACATTGAAAGAAAAATGTGGAACAAAACTCAAATCACTAATGAGACCTGCTTGCTGGTCAGATAGAGACTTGGGGAGCCCCCTAGACTATGTGCTTAGTCACCATTCAGGTCTAGAAGAGAACTCACTCCTGTGGCTCAGTTTTCAGCAAAATAGGCACACCAATGAATAACCAACCATTTGAGATCCAAAGGGTGGCATTTATGAAGTTCAGAAGGGTTAGGAAAGGAGGAGGGATGGAAACGGGAAACTCAAGTTGGAAGCTAAATAAGTGGTGGCACACTGAGGGGAATGCAATGAATGTTATAAGCAAACTACATATGAATTTTTAATGTGAAATTGATTACCTGCTCTGTAAGCCTTCACCTAATTCACGATAAGTTGTTGTTTTTTTGTTTGTTTTTTTCCCCCAATTTCTCTTAGTCTTTTATTATATGTTGTTTCAGGTCACACAGTTGGACGGATAACCATACAGTTGGGGTTCAAACCTACTGGCCGCTCTGTGGGAGACAGTGGAGGCTGTCTACTCCCATCAGTATTTACCAAAACTCTCAGACACCCAACCCAGAAATCCTATGAGTCAGAATTGACTCAATGGCAGTGGGTTTGTTTGTTGTTTGTTTAATAGTTGTGATCATATGTGCTTTATAACAAATAAGAATCCATATCTGGGTTTGTTTGTTTGTTTCATTTTTTAATATAGCTGGAATATTTCCCCAAAGTTTTATAATTAGTAAACTTCTGTTTAACGGTTACATAACTGTATAACTTATTTAACAACTTCCTTCTTTTTTCTTTTTAAAAGAACATTTTTTAATAAAGGCATTTAAATGAAAAGCTGGAAATGATTACTTTCTAAAAAGACTCTGTAGTCTAAGGCGAGGAAGGTATTTGGGAAGTTGTACCTATTAAATGCACTCTCTGTCCATGTGAAAATAAATTCCTATATCAAAACAGTCCACTGTGCTGTCTGAACCTGTGTGGACCAGGGCAGTTAGGTGCACTGCTTCCTGCTTGATTGCAAACTTTCCTTGGCTCTGAAAGAAGAACAGTCCTGAAAACTCAGCTTCAATGATGACACCACTTCCAGTGTTTTCAGGATCAGACGGCAGCAGACACATTCCAGAGGGCTTAAACTAAGCCCACCTCGTCCAGGCAGCAAATGGAAGAAAATGTATGTTTTCTTCCCTTTTCTTGTAACCCACTGCTTTTCCTAATCTCTTTTTAACTCTATCCCTCTTTCACCAATCTTCTTCCATTTTATAACACTGTTGTCACGTAAACGGAAAGCCTTCTGGAGTAGAAAGCCCTGTCTTTCTCCCACAGAGCGGTTGGTGGTTGTGAACTGTTAACCTCTGGTTAGCAGCCAAACGCGAAACCACCACACTACCAGATCTCTTTGTAGTGTTTAGTAGCCTTTTTAGGAGGATCACATTTTAAAGATATTTGAAAAACAACTATAAAAAAGAAGTCTAATTTGTGATGAAATTGGGTAGCTCAATCTCCCAAAGAACCATCTTACAGAAAATAAAGCAGGCCAATTGTTTCAATCATTTTCCCAAATGAAGGGCAGTATGTTGTTAAAAGTGTCATCTTTGGAGTCGGACAGACTGGGGTTGCACACCAGCTGTCAATGTGTGTAATCTTGGAGAAAATATCTACTCTAAGTCTCAGCATACTCATCTATAGCATACTCATCTATAGCAAGAATATCATTTACCTCAGAGAGTTTTGTAAGGACTAGAAGAAATAAGTCCTTAGAATACGTGCCTGACCTAGCTGTTATTTCTACAACAATTGTATAGCAAATAGCAATTTCCCCTGGGAAAACCACAAGGTGCACTCACTCCCGGCCCATCGCCTCTACCTTTCCTCTACCTCTGGAATGTCATGAAAAGAAAGCAGTTTGGTTAAAAATGCCTTTGAACTGTCAAGATTTAAAAACCTGTGTGTACCTGCCCCTCCTCCAAGAAGAATTTACTTCAAAGACAGCACTGAATCTGCAGCTCCGGGAGAGGGACATATCTGATTGGAACACACTGGAGCAGATGAAGGGGGAGGATGAGAGAGTGGAGCACATCCTGGCCTACCAGCCCTTGAGGATGATGTTACCGCTCAGAGCAGCCAGTCCACAGAGAAGACCACATGACAAGCCCCACTGTGAGACATGACATCCCTCACTGACCCACAGCCCTACAGGGGACAACACCAGAGACACAGTGTGGGAATTGTACCTGATCTGATCCTGCCCAAAACACTAAGGGGGTAAAACAGAACAGCAAGGGAACAGAGCAGCAAGGTCCCCAGGGAATGCTGAAGGTGGACTTTGGGACCAGGGCGTGGTGCCCCAACAAACTGGGCTGGAAAACACTCCTAAAGGACAACAAACAATCCTTGAACTAACTACAAGCTTTTCTTTCTTGTTGTGTTTTGTTTTGTTTTTTGTCATTGGTTTGTTGTTGTTATTCTATTGTATATAGTTGCTTGGTTTTGCTCTGTCTTGTTTTTGTGCATGTTATTATCTCCGCAGGTCTGTCCAAATAAGAAAGACTGGATGAACAATCTGGAGGAGAAAACAATGGGACCTACAGTTCCGGAGGGACATGGGACAGGGGGAGGTGGGGGGAAAGGTAGTGGTGTTAAACCCAGGGACAAAGAAACGAAAAGTGATCAAAATTGGTGGTGAGGTGGGTGTAGGAAGCTTGGTAAGGCGTGATCAAGGGTAATGTAACTAAGAGGAATTACTGAAACACAGGTGGGGGCTGAGCATGATAGTGGGACAGGAGGAAAGTCAAAGGAAACAGAGGAAAGAGCTAGGAGGCAAAGGGCATTTATAGCGGTCTAAATAAAGACCTGTACATATGCAAATATATTTATATATGAGGATGGGGAAATAGATCTACGTGCATATATTTATAAGTTTAATATTAAGGTAGCAGAAGGACATTGGGCCTTCACTCAGGTGCTCTCTCAATGAAAGAATACTTTCTTCTATTAAATTGGCATTCTATGATGTTCATCTTCCTGACACAAAACACTACTGAAAGTCAAAGCAGGTGAATAAGTAAATGTGGTGAAGAAAGCTGACGGTGCCTGGCTATCCAAAGATGTAGTGTCTGAGGTCTTAAAGGCTTGAAAGTGAACAAGTGACCATCTAGCTCAGAAGCAACAAAGTCCACATGGAAGAAGCACACCAGCCTGTGTGATCACGAGGTGCCGCAGGGATCAGTTATCAGGCATCAAAGAACAAAAAATCAGATCACTGTGTGCTCACCTCCCTGATACGATCACTGAAGACAAATGGGAGCATAAGCAAATGTGTCGAAGAAAGCTGATGGTGCCTGGCTATCAAAAGATATAGCGTCTGGGGTCTTAAAGGCTTGAAAGTAAACAAGCGGCCATCTAGTTCAAAAGCAACAAAGCCCACATGGAAGAAGCGCACCAGCCTGTGTGATTATGAGGTGTCGAAGGGATTAGGTATCAGGCATCATCAGAACAAAAAATCATATCATGGTGAATGAGGCGGGGAGTACGGAGTAGAAACCCAAAGCCCATTTGTAGGCCACTGGACATCTGCTTACAGAAGGGTCTCAGGGAGCAGACGAGCCAGTCAGGTGTGATGTAGCAATGATGAAACATACAACTTTCCTCTAGTTCCTAAAGGCTTCCTCCTCCCCCACTATCATGATCCCAATTCTACCTTGCAAATCTGGCTAAACCAGAGGATATACACTGGTACAGATGGGAGTTAGAAACACAGGGAATCCAGGGCAGATGATCCCTTCAGGACCAGTGGTGTGAGTGGCGCTGCTGGGAGGGTAGAGGGAGGGTAGGTTGGAAGGGGGGAACCGATTACAAGGATCTATCTACATGTGACCTCCTCCCTGGGGGATGGACAGCAGAAGAGTGGGTAAGGGGAGACAGTGGACAGGGCAAGATATGACAAAATAATAATCTACAAATTATCAAGGGTTCATGAGGGAGAGGAAAAATGAGAAGCTGATGCCAGGGGCTTAGGTGGACAGCAGATGTTTTGGAACAATGAATGTACAAATGTGCTTTATACAACTGATGTATGTATGGATTGTGAAAAGAGTTGTATGAGCCCCTAATGAAATGATTTTAAAAACCTGTGTTTAAATCTGAATTGTTTAAATTCTCTAATGTTTAGAAGTGGGGGGGCGGGTGGTGGCAGGCAGTTGTCCTAAATTCAAGATCTGAGATGCACCACTGCACCATGGCGAAGGCAGAAGAGAATCTCCTTGCAGAGGAAACCAATCAACAGAGTTGTATAACACTTAAGCCTTTTGGGAAAAAATCCAGTCATCAAGTTGACTGTCCCATAGGATTTCCTGGGCTATAAATGTCTATGAAAGAAGACTGCTTCTTCTTTCTCCCACGGAATGACTGGTGGGCTCGACCCACCAACCATTCTGCTAGCAACCATACACAACACTTAATACACTATACCAGCAGGCTTCCTTATTATGGCACCTACACTTATGAAATGCTTGTGGATTATCTCTTTTTTAGGAGGGGGGATATGGGGGTTGGCCTTCAGAAGAAGGAAAATGACTAAGGCCATGGAGGAGAGATGCCTGGTCCCTGAAAACCTTCTCAAATTAATATGGACTAAATTTAGATGCCCTTCTGCCCACTCCATCTGCAGCTGTGCTGCTGACTCACCCATGCCTGAAGCACGGAAGATGAACAGGTTTGCCCATCCAGAAAACCTGCCCAGGGCCATGGGCTCCAGTGCCGAGTCTCCACATAGAGTCTCCACATAAACCTTCCACACTGAACTTTCCTTTTCTTAAATAGGACAGGCAGCCACATACGTTTCTGGTGTTAC
This sequence comes from Tenrec ecaudatus, assembly GCF_050624435.1. NCBI lineage: Eukaryota > Metazoa > Chordata > Mammalia > Afrosoricida > Tenrecidae > Tenrec > Tenrec ecaudatus. Next base: position 220,047,379 of record NC_134530.1, on the reverse strand, counting down.
CCATGAAGCAATAGAGAAATTCTTTACATTTAACCCAAATTCCGCTGGGGCATTAGTCTGCTTCCTTTTTACATTCCAGGAGATGCAGAGAAAATTGATGAAGAAACAACTTGTTCTAAGCTCCTTAAGGACAGGAGACATGATTTCATCATCATTCCAAAGAAACTATTTAGAAAAATTGCCAAATAGTAAGTTAGAGCTCCCTAAAGTTGGCACGTCACATTTCTCTGGCAGGGAGAATTTATCTGCAAGGAAAAATTTCTTTATTTTACCAATAAAATGGGCAAGGAGCACTGTGATCTCTTTACTGTACCTGATACTGCTCTCTCTATCTCAAAGGCTAAAGTGCCAGAGTTAAATCTGGGAGTGCAGAGAAGACCTTACAAAACAAAGCCTCCTTGGTGCCCAAAATAGCCTGCAACTGTCACCACCACCAAGTGCTGGCTCCAAGCGCTGACCTTGCTGTTGTCTCAGACTATTGCTACTACTACCTGCCTGCGCCTTAGAACAACCTTCTTCCCCCAAAAAACTTAGATCCAGGTGTTGGGCAGCACCCTTGTTGACATACTACAGGCTGGGTTTGTGCAGTAAAACACCTGCTTGGTTAGCTTTCCAGCCCACACTCTTGATTTTAACAAATCACACTAGCCAAGTTTGGAAGATGGTGCTTATAATGCATGCCCATTCCACACCTTTTGTGGGTTTGTCTTTTATCCTTCCAAAATTTATATAATTCAGGCTTTATATTGTAAACCCTAAGATGCTTAGAAATAACAACAATGTACATAATTTATTTCACATAAATGTTTATCATTCAGCCACATGTCTGGTCCTTTAACTGTCTATGTAAATTACTCAAATACATTGTCAGCAAAGCTGTAATATCAGAGGGCAGGGATCTTTTTCTATTTGCTCATTGATTCATGCACAATATCTACAACAGCACCAGGTATATTGTAGACCCTGAATAAATACTTGGTGGATGAAAGAATGAATGGGTACAGGCATAATGGTTAAATTTTCTGTATATTCAGTTAATTCTTGGTTATCTAGAATAACTCAAAAGTGTTTCTCCATACTATCCAAATTAGTTACATCAAAACCCAAACCTAAGAAGCAACAAAGCCCACATGGAAGAAGCACACCCGCCTGTGTGATCATAAAGTGTTGATAGGATAAGGTATCAGGCATCAAAGACCCAGAACAGAAAATCATATCATATCAAGATGCCACTTGTGAATGAGGGGGAGTGTGTAGTGGAGACCCAAAACCCATCTGTAGGCAATTGGACATGCCCTTCCAGAAGAGTCACAAGGAAGAGAGGAGCCAATCAGGTGCAGTATAGCACATATGAAACATACAACTTTTCTCTAGTTCTTTAATGTTTCCTCCATCCATCATGACTCAATTCTACCTTACAAATCCGGCTAAAACAGAGCATGTACACGGGTACAGACAAGAGCTGGAAACATGGGGAATCCAGGACAGATAAACCCCTCAGGATCAATATTGAGAGTAGCAATACCAGGAGGGGAAGGGGAAGGTGGGGGGAGAAAGAGGGAACCAATCACAATGACCTACCTATAACTCCCTCCCAGGGGGTTGGAAAACAGAAAGGTAGGTGAAGAGAGATATCATTGAGTATAAGACATGAAAAAATAATAATAATTTATAAATTATAAAGGGTTCACGAGGGAGGAACAGTGGGAGAGGGAGGGGGAAAATGAGAAGCTGATACCAAAATGTTTTGAAAATGATGATGGCAACAAATGCACAAATGTGCCTGACACAATGGATGGATGGATGGATGGATGGATGGATGGATGGATGGATGGATGGATGGATGGATGGATGGATGGATGGATGGATGGACTGTGATAAGAGTTGTAGGAGCTCCCAATAAAATGGTTAGAAAACAAAAACAAAAAACCCCAAACCTGACAGCACATCCAAGCATGCATTAGGGCCAGGACAAGGATATTGTGTGAGTTCCCTCCCTCACTTCCATTTTGTATGACCCATGTAGCTCCTTTCCCCTGAAACAGGGAGCTCATGGTGGTCCCCGAAAGGGTACATCCATATCCTAATCCCTGGAACCTACGAATGTTCCCAATTGGGAAAAGGATCTTGGCAGATGTAATTAAGTGAAGAATCTTGAGGTAAGGAGTTCATCCTGGATTATCCAGGTACAGTTGAAATCCAATGGCAATTGTCCTTCTAAGAGAAAAGCTGGGGGGAGATTTGAAACAGGCAGGAAAGGTGGTAACATATGATCACAGAGGCCGAGCTTGGAGGGGCCTGGCCATCAATCAAAGAATGTTGGCAGAAGCAAAGAGTAGATTCTCCCAGAGAGTCTCTACAGGGAGCATGGCCCAATCCAAACCTTGATGTCAGTCATCTGTTGTTTCCAGCCACCAAGCTTGTGATAGCTTGCTCCGTCCATTACAGGAAAATAACACAGCTGGCATAGAATAGGGCAGAGGTTCTCAACCTTCCTAATGCCACGACCCTTTCACACAGTTCCTCGTGTGGTGGTGACACCCCCCAACCATAAAATTATTTTCGTTGCCACTTCATAACTGTCATTTTGCTACTGTTATGAGATGGGCGACCCCTGTGAAAGGGTCGTTCGACCCTCAAAGGGGTTGCGACCCACAGGTTGAGAACCACTGGACTAGGGGTCAGACCGAAAGGGTCTGCCACAACCTCAACTCCTGGAGATCAGCTGGAAACCACCACACCTTCATTTCCGCTATGCTTGCCAGGTGGAAAGCCGTCATCAAAATTAATTACATCACTTTTCAAAAGGTAATTACATTAAACAGAATATTCTTTAAAATGTTTACCAATCATTAGCCCAAACTGCAAAGGCCCTGAGAGACCAGACCAGGGATCTCACATTAAGTATTCTGCTGAAGGGATTCTGGCAGAAGACTGACAGAACAGAGCTGGAACAGGTGGCAGCCCTGACAGATGAGTTCACCGTGAGAGCAACATTTCTAAGCTCAGAGTAACCTTGCTCCAATGAGGCGCCCTCATATGACAAGAAAACATACCAAGTAAATCAAAGGTGATAAAGGAGTCAGTAAATTTGGAAATCTCCACCATCCACAGATCAACATATTAGAAGTGAAGAGTGACTGGCCGATGCTTGAATCGATTCTTCCAAGTACCTGTCACTCTTTTCCAATCACCATCTAACCTAACTTAAGTGGGACTGATAATAGCAGACTGCAACACAGGTGAGCCCAGCAACTGTCGGCCCTGTGTGGAAGACTCACAAGCCCACAGGCAGAGAGAGCTGGACCCCCAGATGGTGAGAACTGTATCTGATTATGTACTCTGTGGTCAGGCAGGCCCTGGACTCAGATCTGTAGCCTTTCAAGAGAGATAGCCAAGAGACACAGCCAGCAAAGAAGTTTCCACAGAGTGGCATACTGACCAAGATTTTTCTTCTCAGTAAACTGGCATAGTATTTCCAAGATTGTAAATGTTTAGGATTTGGGATTAGAGAATATTATCTGTTAAAAGCAAGTGTTGGGTTCATAAGCAAATGTGGTGAAGAAAGCTGATGGTGCCCGGCTATCAGAAGATACAGCATCTGGAGTCTTAAAGGCTTGAAGATAAACAAGTAACCGTCTAACAGAGAAGCAATAAGCCCACATGGAAGAAACACACCAGCCTGTGCAATCATGAGGTGTCGACAAAATCAGGTAACAGACACCAGAAGACCCAAAACAAACAACACATATTGTTGAGAACAAGGGGGATCAGAGCAGAAACCCCAAACCCATCTGTAGACAATGGACAGCCCCTCACAGAAGGGTCACAAGGAAGGGATGAGTCAACCAGGGTTCAGTATAGCACCTCTGGAACACACACTATTCCTCTGGTTCTTTGAGGCTTCTTCACTCCCCATAATCATGACCCCAGTCCTGCCTTTTAGCTCTGTCTACACTGGAGCATGTCCACTGGTACAGATAAAAGCTCACGACACATGGAGGAATCCAGGTCAGATAAACCCCTCAGGAACAGAAATGGGAGTAGCCATAGCAGGAGGGTAGGAGTAAGGTGGGGGGGAGGCGCAGAGGGGAGGAAGGGGAAAACGATTGCAATGATCAATACATAACCACACATCCTCAAGGGGGGACGAACAACAGAAACATGGGTAAAGGGAGACAGCAGTCAGTATAAGATATGAAAACCGTAAAAATCTATAATTTATCAAGGGGTCAAGAGGGTGGAAGGGGGTTGAGGGAGGAGAAAAAAGGAGCTGATACCAAGGGCTCAAATGGAAAGTAAATGTTTAGAAAATGATAATGGCAACATATGTACAAAGATGCTTGATACAATTGATGTATGGATTGTTATAAGAGCCCCCAATAAAATAATTTTTTTTAAGTGCCAGTGTGATGTTACCTAAGGATTAACTACATGTAGGCTATGCACAATTCTTTTGAGTAGTGACTGAAATATTGAATTGTATGATATGTGAATTATGTCAACCAAACTGTTAAATAAAATAAATATGCATATTTTATTTGTGGTTTGTAATAAGACCTTCTCTAAAAACTTCAAACCGTACTCAAGTGTTGTTTCTGTCAACCTTCGTTAGTCCCCATGTTCCTGGCTCCTAAATGAAGAAAAGCCCACTAGATTATCTAATAAATGTCACTTAGACCACATTTGGACTACACACAGTTGTGCATATCTAATCTAATTCTTTATAAAGTTGAGAAGGAGGAAGAAGATGAGGAAAGGGCTCTGAAGAAAGACAACACATCTTTTTCAAAGTCCATGGTATGTATGTATGTATGTATGTATGTATGTATGTGTGTGTGTGTGTGCATACATGTTCTTCACATTTCTACTTTGTTTTTTATTGATAATCCAAATTTTGAGGAACAATAAACGTAAACAGAAAATCATGATTAAAAAAATCATTCTATTGGGAGCTCTTACAGCTCTTATAACAATCCATACATCCATTGTGTCAAGTACATTTGTACATATGTTGTCATCATCCTTTTCAAAACATTTTCTTTCTACTTGAGCCTTGCTATCATCAGCTCATTTTCACCATCCCGCCTCAAAATCATGATTAAAATGCCAAGTTTTCCTTTCTCTCAAGTCAAACAAGTGCATAAAATTGAGTCCCTTTGGCACTTACATAGAAGTAAGGAAGTCCTTATTGAAGGCACCTTCTTACAGTTTGTATACCTATGAGTTGAGGTAGATTGAACAGTGAACGAGTCACCTGAAACAGACTTGGTCAAAGGAGGTCTACTAGTAAGCGGCAAAGGGAAGAAAACAGTGGTGGCTGGAGCCATGCGCAATAGGAGCTTTCATTTCACAGATGGAGAAACTAAGCCTGGTAAAATAAATGGCCTACCGAAGGTCACACATTCCGTTTCAGAATCACCTAAGTGCTTCCTTGCTCCTATTTAGAGATGTCTAACATAGAGTTCATGGAGCCAGGTCAAGATGCCACTTGCCTCATGGAACATTCTTAATACCTGATACCATCTTCCTAAAAATAACTTTGCATTAGCAGATCTGTGGTGAATTTATCTTAGTCTAGCCTTCCTATAACTTTATATGAGGAATGTGGCCAATTGGTTGCCTTGCATGGGTTGCTCCCGAAGGCACTAAAAGCAAGTCACGCAGATCCCAGTAGCGCTTTGGTTACCACTCTGTTTATTAGCAGGAGTCTGGATTAGAAACCTCCCTCATCTCTTGGCTCCCTGTCTTGACCACAGCCCCCCAAAGGTCTGCTCTGCTGCCAACTTGGCATGTAGAGTCGACTGCTGTCCCATGGAGAGGGATTTTTCGATTTAATTTCAGATCACTCTGTGCCCATAAACAAGTGTTTCACAAGCCTCCTGAGTACAGCCTGGAGGCTCTGGCATGGGCAATGCTCTATCGCCAGGAAGAGAAGACACGTAATTCTCTGATCTGGGTTGGGTAAGAAGTGAAAGTTACAAAAGCATAACAGCAAAATCACATTCTCAGAAAGCGTACATTAGAACACCAGAGTTTATCCCTAAAAGGTGATATTAAACAAGGGTATTATTTTGCCTGCATCTTCTTATCGTTTGAGTAGCCAAAGGAGGTAATATTTTATTACACATCACTGTTGGCATTTCCTTCATGGGTACAATCCTACAAGTAGATCCTAATAAAGACGCACTTACACTGGGTACCAGTTAAAAGCACAGGCAGTGGAACCAGACTTCCTCTGTTCAGATCCTAGCTCTATCAATTACTGTTCTTAGAGCAAGTATCTCTGATTGTGTCAGCTTCTTCATCTGTAAAATTACTGTAGTTAAAAAAAAACCATTCATGGGGTTAGAATAAGAATTAAGTGAGTTAAAAGCACCCAGTGTTCAGAATATAGTTGGATGCTATGACTACTATTACCCTTGTATAACCTCAACGAGTTACTAAGGAATATTCCTTTCCAGACAAGAAAGGGGAAAGATGGTGCATTTAACACAAATATAAATCTAAGACAAAAGTCTCCAGTAGATACTAACAGATCATGGTCAAGTTTCATTAAAGAGAGGAGGAAGCGAATTAAAAGGAGGGAAGGAAAGACCACGAGTCAGGAGTGGAAGAATAATGGGTAACAGGCAGAAGATGTTTAGGGACCATAGACTGGATTGTGCACACCACTCACTGGCTGCAGAGGGGCCCATCAAATCTATTGTTAGCTCGAGCAGAAAATCTGAGAAGCCCGATTTAAGTTTGGGACCTGACACTGACTCATGTTGCCAAAGAACAGGTTGAGAATTTGTCTCAGTAATCAGTGTTCCCTGACTGTAAAGTGCTTTTCCATATATTCATGTAACAAGTATTTACTGAGGACCTGTACTATGCCAGAGATAGTCCTCAGGAGAGATGTAGGTATCAGAAATTAATACAACTTTACCATTTAGTGATGGAAAGGGGCATATAAAAAACACAATGCAAAAGGAATCAGAGAGAGTTGAACAAAGTGCTATAAAAAAATTAACATCCATTAAGTCAGTGCTGACTCATAGAGACCCTTTAGAACAGGGCAGAACTACCCCTGTGGGTTTCTGAGGCTAGAACTATTTATGGAAGTAGAAAGCCCTGTCTTTCTCCTGTGGAGTGGCTGGTGGTTTTGAACTGCTGACCTTGTGGTTAGCAGTCCAATGTGTAATCATTATGCCACCAGGGCTCCAACATGTTATAGCACATGGTAAGAAATCATTAGCTTTGTCTAGGGGTAACAGAATGCTTTGCAGAAAGGATATCGTTCAGCTGAGTTATGAAGGATAAGGATTAGTCAGCTCAGCCTATACTCATATAATTTCCTTTTCTCAAGAGTGTTTTGAATTCTATACCATTGGCTAAACTAATGACACTGTCAATGCATAGTGGTTACACATTGGGCTAATAACCGCAAGAAGAGTAGTTCAAAACCACCATCCAACTCTGCAGGGGAAGGATGAAGCTTTCTACTCCTGAGTGAGTCCCAGAGACCCACAGGGGCAGTTCTATCCTACCTTATAGAGTCACTGTGCATCAACTTGATGGCAGTGAAAGTGATGCCCCAGGGGCATGATTGATAATGTTCTCTAACATTAATTGACAAGGATCTCTAAGATGAACCAGAAACCCATACAAACCACAGATGCATGAATGGGTTTGGGGCTCAAATTCAATTCTAGATCCCATCAAAGAACAATTCATTCTTATGACAGGGTCCTTCTTGATGCTTGACCTCATGAGAGCGCACTGGGTGCTATAGCAAAGTGTGGTGAAGAAACAAGATGGTGCCTGCCTGACAAAAATAATAGTGTCTGGGGTCTGAGAGATTTGTTTTCAAACAAGCAGCCATCCATGTGAGGTGTCAACTAAGTCCACATGGAAGAAGCACACCAGCGTGTGTGATCCAAGGATTGTAACTATTATAATCCAAATCTCAAGGAAGGAATGCTATCATAGCTTAAACTGTGAACACCTGGTTTGCACAAGACGATGGATGACAGTGGAAGCCCAAAATCCATTTGCAGGGTCCCCACAGCGGAGGGATGTGACTAGACCTATTATCAGACAGAGCTCAGCACTGTAAAGTTGATCATAGCAGACATGGCTAGGTTAAAGTGTATTATCTAATCATTTGATCTCCCCTTTGACTCATTTTAAAACTATTTCAGCTTGTTGTATTTTTTAAAGTGAAGGGGAAAACACACATTGATTAGCTCCTGGGGAATCCCCTCTGGCCACGGACCAGGGTTGTGAACAGTCTTGCTATCATGTATAATGCATTTGAAAGCAGATTGTTGCAGATGCATTCAGGTTAAAATTTAGCACCCTATCATTTCATCTTCCTTATGACCCATTTAAATTTGTCCTATTCTTTAATATCTTCTGCTTCATTTTTGATTGAGGTTTTTATCGGTTTTACTTTGCTCTTGTTGTCAGTTTTTGTTTTTAATGTTTTTCTGTATATGAAATCCAGGGTAGGTAAATCTATAGACAGTAACTAGATTAATAGTTTCTTGGTGTGGCAGGGGAGATTGGGGGGGGGGGATAGGAAGCTAATAACAATGAGTACAAGAATAAAGAAAATGTTCTAACACTGATTATGGTGATGATTGTACAACTCTTCTTCATGTGATTGCACTATTACATTGTATGATATGTGAATTATATGTCAATAAAACTGTTGGGGTGTTCTTCCATGTGGGCTTTGTTGCTTCTGAGCTAGATGGCTGCTTGTTCACCTTCAAGCCTTTCAGACCCCAGACGCTATATCTTTGATAGCCGGGCACCATCAGCTTTCTTTGCCACATTTGCTTATGTATCCATTTGTCTTCAGTGGTCGTATCAGGGAGGTGAGCACACAATGATATGATTTTTTTGTTCTTTGATGCCTGATAAGTGATCCCTTCAGCACCTCGTGGTCATACAGGCTGGTGTGCTTCTTCCATGTGGGCTTTATTGCTTCTAAGCCAGAAGGCCACTTGTTTACCTTCAAGTCTTTAAGACCCCAGATGCTATATCTTTTGATAGCCGGGCACTATCAGCTTTCTTCATTACATTTGCTTATTCACCCACTTTGTCTTCAGCGGTTGTATCGGTAGTATTGGCATCATAGAATGCCAATTTAATAGAAGAAAGTATTCTTGCATTGAGGGAGTACTTGAGTGGAGGCCCTATGTCCTTCTGTTACCTTAATACTAACCTTATAAATATATGCACATAGATCTATTTGCCCATCCTCATGTATAAATATGTTTGCATATGTACATGTCTTTTTATAGACCTCTCTAAATGCCCTTTGCCTCCCAGCTCTTTCCTCTATTTCCTTTGACTTCCCTCCTGTCCCACTATCCTGCTCAGTCCCCACCAGGGTTTCAGCAATTCCTCTTAGTTACATTACCCTTGATCATGCCCAACCAGGCCTCCCATACCCTCCTCACCACCGATTTGGATCACTTGTTGTTCCCTTGTCTCCAGCCTGTGCGATCACAAGGTGTCAAAGGGATCAGGTATCAGGCATCATCAGAACAAAAAATCGTACCATAGTGAATGAGCGGGGGAGTGCAGAGTAGAGACCCAAAGCCCATTTGTAGGCCACTGGACATCACCATACAGAAGGGTCTTGGGGAGAAGAGGCAGTCAGGGTGCGATGTAGCAATGATGAAAAATACAACTTTCCTCCAGTTCCTAAATGCTTCCTACACACACACACACACACACACACACACCAACTGCCCGACTGTCATGATCCGAATCCTACCTTGCAAGACCAGAGGATGTACACTGGTACAGATGGGAACTGGAAACACAGGGAATCCAGGGTGGATAATCCCCTCAGGACCAGTTGTGTGAGTGGCAACACCGGAGGGAATAGGGAGGGTGGGTTGGAAAGGGGGAACCAATTTCAAGGATCTACATGTGACCTCCTCCCTGGGGGACAGACAACAGAAAAGTAGGTGAAGGGAGACATGGGACAGAGCAAGATATGACAAAATAATAATTTATAAATTATCAAGGGTTCATGAGGGCAGAGGGAGTGGGGAGGGAGGGGAAAAAATGAGGACCTAATGCCATGGGACTGGGGGGAGAGCAAATGTTTTGAGAATGATGAGGGCAACGAATGTACAAATTAATGTAAGGCCTATAGTTGCATGGCTTTATGATTATTCAATAATCACCTCAGGCCCAAAAGTCTGTATATCATTAAAGAAAAATAGTGGATTTAAAAAAAAAGCTGTTGGGGGTGATAGGGGGAAAAAAAGGGAAACCGAGCTGATTCCAGGAACCCAAGTGGAAGGTGAATTATGAGAGTGACGAGTGCAACGAATGTATAAGGGTGCTTTGCTCAATTGATGTATGTACAGATTGTGATAAGAGCCTTATGAGCCCCAATAAAAAGATTAAAAAAAAGCTGTTGGGGAAAAAAGAGTAAAGGTTTAATTTAATTATCGAGTAGCAAGGATAATAAAAATCAGAAGCAAAGGGATAGCATGTGTAAAAGTCTGGAAATCAAAACCAAACCCACTAGATTTCAACACACAGAGACCCTGTACAGGGTTTCCAGGGTTGTCAATCTTTCCAGGAGTAGACAGCCTCATCTTTTTTCCTGCAGAGAAGTTGGTGGATTTGAACCACTGACCTTACAGTTGGCAGCCAATGCTCAGTTGGGGCAGGGCGGGGTGGGGAGCATGCATGTAAAGCTGAACACACTGAAGACTCTTGCCATACGGAAACATATGAACTTTACCTTCTAGGCTAATAGGTAATGGAAGGAAAGAGAAGCTAGTAAAACAGGTTGGCAGATGTGAAAGTCCTTATATCCCAGGACAGAGTTTAACTTTTATCCTGAAGACAATACGGGGTACTGAGGTTCTTAAACCCGGGGAGTGATACGATCAGATTTATATCTCAGAATGAAAACTCCAGTGAGAATATGAAGATTAAAGTGGAGACAGCAAAAACTCATGATAGAGACTTCCCTCAGGAAATTATAACTCAGGCCCGAGAGGATGAGACCTTGAACTGGCAGTGGGGACATTAAGGAGATAGATCTGAGAAGCACTGATTAGAACGCCAGTGAAGGAAAAGGCAGTCTTTCAAAGCTTAAGAGCCCTGATAGAGTGCGACGCTGCTGAGTCAAAACAGGGTATCTAAGAAGTTTTAGAAGTCCTTTCTGTTTCTGATTCCCACCTAGTGCTAATTTCTCTGAAGCATCCAGGAGCTACATCTGAGCTGCAAGCTAGCATGTACTGCTGCCTTTCCTTATTAAATAATCCTAAAGTGAGTCCAGGGAAATCAATGCCAACCAGCACAACCTCACAGCTGTTCCCTACTCCTCGGCGAAGTGGCGACTGGGTCAGAGTCATGAATACCGTGGCATGCGCCTGGCAGGCGGTGTTGTCCAGCAGCCCACAGGAGAGGAGAACTGAGGCTGTGGTGACAGGGCTCAGCCACAGCCGGAATCACCTGAAAGTCACATGTTGGTCACAACAACTAGTGACTCCACCACTCACGAGGGCATCCTCAATTTTCTCTCTAAAATTAAAATCTTTGGCAAAGAAAAACTGGTAATTAGGAACATTTTGCTTAGCTGGTGTAGTATTTTATTTTATTATTTTTTAAAATAATTTTATTGGGGGCTCATACAACTCTTAGCACAATGCATACATCCATCCATTGTGTCAAGCACATTTGTACATTTGTTGCCCATCATCATTCTCAAAACATTTTCTTTCTACTTGCGCCCTTGGTATCAGCTCCTCATTTTTCCCCTCCCTCCCCGCCACCGCCCCCCTGTGAACCATTGATAATTTATAAGTTATTATTATTATTTTGTCATGTCTTACACTGTCCGATGTCTCCCTTTGCTGGTGTAGTGTTTTAAGAAGAAAATGTTCTCATATTAAAAAAAAAAACAACCACACACACATACATTTAAGATTTCTTTTTAAAAATTAGATTTTTGCCAACATTGGAACCAAATTCCCAAAGCAACACTTGGTTGGAGTTGAGTAGCTGGTGCCTCCTTTAGGCGGAGCATGAACGCCCAGTTCCCACCACTCCGCACTGTGTTAGATAAACCTGGGCTGCTTTATGAATTTTTAGCACTTGCATTGAGCTGCCAACCACAAGGTCAGTGGTTGAAACCTACCAGTTGTTCCCAGGAAGAATGATGAAGCTAGGTGCTTCCATAGCCCTAAGTTTCAGAAACCCCAAGGAACAGATTTAGTTTGTTATCTCTGTAGACTATTTTCAAAATAATGTATTTTTTTAAAAACTAATCTTATTGGGGCTCTTACATCTCTTATCACAATCCTCAAATACTTTATTACAAAAATATTATAATCCGCGTTACAAGAACTCCCCAGAGAACATGATCCTTCACGTGATTTCTCACATGCCCATTCCTCATCCATCATCCCCTGTCAGACACTGGTAATAATTTCATCTATGTCCAATACTTGTTGACATGGTTTTTCTTTTCAAGTAAAATTTATGAACAATGAAAAGCACAACTTCTCATTATATATTCAGAGTTTGGGCAGATGTGCACCCCCATATGACGCATCCCTGACAGTGCCTGGACATACTTGAGTGGCATCTCGGCGGTGGCTGAAGCGAAGAAGAGAGAAGTGCCTTTCTATACGGCTCTCCCCTCAGCACTGTCTGGGGCCGAGGGAATGTTGGCTATGAGCAGCAACCGAGGTGGCCTCTCTTAAGACGGCGGTTTGTTTTTGCTGGGCCATCACAGGCCAATCTGGGCATATGAATGTCATTTACATAGCACACAAATTCACAATTCATGCTGCAAGATGAGAGTGTTAAATGTTTAAAGTCAAAATAAGTTTGTATGTTTCCCCCTGAAAGCATCAAGCTCACTAATATGAAAGGCGTGGGCTATCGTTCGGCCCTGAGACGCTGTGTGTGTCAGAGAGCTGGGGAGGGCAGTGGATAACACAGAGCAGTACATAACAGGAACATTCCCTGAGGCCACACAGGGAAGAGCTGGACTCACCCGCCCTGCCTAGTTTACTGGACGTATGAAAGCATCAGGGACACTTCTGTGAGTGCTTGGCGGGAAAAGACATCCCCTGGCCAGGAAAAGATCAGGTACAGCAAAAAAGGTAGAAATGTCATATGCCATGAATGCCGGACAGGGGCAAAGGGTTCGAAACCCACTGCTGAGTCAAGTAAGTTTCCACATTGGCTGATACGGCAATGGCGCTCCAGTGTGGGTATGAACCCGAGAAACTCCGTCTTCCCGGATGGCAAGAGCTTTCTTCTCTGCAGTCCAAGCCAGGCCTGGAGCACTACGCTGGCGGTGTGCTCAGAATCAGGGAATGCCTGCCAATACGGGGAATTTCAGACTCTGTTGTAAAGGTGCCGAAAGTTAAGGAACGATCGTGTGTTCCCCCTTCTTTCCATCTGCTTCAAGTGTCTCATTTGTGGAGTGGCCTCAAGCCCAAACTCTGAGAAACTGTATATCTAGGGCAGAGGTAGAGGGCAGATTTCAGAACAGAATTAGAAATGGGAAGGGGGAGGAGGAGGATTATTACAGGCTACTGTAAGGGCAAAAGAGTTCAACCCTAATGTCACAGCCCACCCCTGCCTTCCCAGGGCTGCTGCCTGCAAACGCAGCTGCCTTTTATTTCAAGGCTGCTGTGACGACACATGAAGTAATACATACGGAAACAGACTTTTCAAAAGACAAATAGTCATAAACCCATACACAGGCACTGCCACCCAGTCCATTTCGACTTATACATCCCAATACTGATATTCACACATGCTCTTTTTTCGTGTTATTTCACTAACCACACTCTTGATTTAAAGCAGGGATCAGAAAACACCATCTGTGAAGAGTCAGGTAGTAAGTATTTTAGGCTTTGCGGATCATACAATCCATATCAACCACTAAACTCTGACATTGTGGCATGAAAGCAGTCATCTCGCTCAGAAAGCTCCCTGTCATCCAGTCCATTCTGACTCATGTTGAGCCCGGAAGGCAGAGTAGAGCTGCCCCTATGGGTTCCTGGGGAAGTAGGAGCCTTGTGTTTCTCCAGTGGAGTCCCTGGTGGTGCAGAACTGGACATTTTATGTTCCAATAAAATGTCATAAACACTAAAATTTGAATTTCACGTAAATTCACATCACAAAATACTATGCTTCTTATTTTTTAAAACTCCCTAGAAATGTAAAAAATCATATTTAATGTGTAGGCTGTCCAAAAACAAGTGGTGTGCTATATAGTCTGCTGATCTCTAATTTGGGACACAGTCCAGAAAGTTTGAGTTCACATGCTAGTGAAACTTACTAGTTATAAGACCTTTGGAAAGTTGCTTAACTTCTCTCTGATTCTGTTATCTCATCTTGAAAATGATTTACCTCCTACTGTGATTGATTTAATATGTGAACGGCCACTGGAAAAGTACCTGACACATAGTAAATGTCCATGCATGTTGCTATTAGCTATCATACACCATTCCTAGGAAAAGTTCTAACAAACCTCCTCTGGTGCCACATCCATACATTTGTAAATGCGAATTGCTCTGCTTGGAATGCACTTCTTAACCTCCTAAGAGCTTCTATATGGTCTCAAAGACTTAATTTAGACATTACCTCCACCATGAAGCCTTCCTAGACTGCCCTTCCCATCCCAGCAGTTAGTCACCACCATTGCTTTCATGCCCAAACACCTAGGATAGGGTGTACTGCATTTTGTCATTCTCTTTGACAAGTCAACTTCCCAACTAGCCTGTGAACGCCTTTATATATACATTAAAGCCCAGTCTTTCTCCCATGGTGTAGCGAGTGGTTTCAAACTGCTGACCTCAACAGTTAGTAGCCCAAGGTGTAACCACTAAACCAATATAGGCATATCATACAGATACTGTGGTTTCAGTTTCAGACTACACCAAATGTAATAATAAGTGAGTCAGGAATTTTTTGTTCCCCAGTATATATAAAAGTTGTGCTTATTCCATATTGTTGTCTGGTAAGTGTGCAACAGCATTGTGAAAAAGTTAGAAATATTATGAGAATTACCAATATTTGACACAAAGTCACAAAGGGAGCACATGTTGGAAAAAGGGCACTCAGTGACTTGCTAAATGCAGGCTGGCCACAAACCTTCAATTTGTAAAACATGCAGTATCTGCAGACTCCAATACGACAAAGCACCAAAGTTAGATCTGCCCGTATACTAGTAACTAGAAACAGAGATCTTCTGGTTATGTGACAAATATAAAGATATATTAAAATAACTGCTAAGAATCTATGTTTCATACAATCAATCACATTCATATTCATTCCCCAGGCACACCTGGTGAGCAGTTTGGTGCTAGTCTAAGATAATAGGAGACAAATCTGAATCCACAGTGATAATCACAGTATGTGCTGTTAGAATTCAAAAGTCTATCCCCCACCTCAATTTACAGGGAAAACTCTGGTTTGGTAGTGAGGGGAAGGGGACCAAACACTGAAAGCTGAAATTCCTACCAGTAGAAATCCAGGGTCCCTACGTGACGAAAGGTCAACAGTGAAGAGAATGGGAGCCCTTCAGACCCTGCTCTCAACACTAGTAAGGACAGTAGCCACCGATCAGAAGGCTTGCCCAGTGCCACCGAGAGAGGTGTGCTTTCAGTCGGTCAGCGTCATAACTGAAACACAGTTACCTGGGCAACCTAGTGCACCGCCCTCGCGACGCTCAGCCTGCCAGTCTCTAAGCAGGCAGAGGTGTCCTGCCCTCTGCGTAGACCTTTGCCAGGCAAGTTATGATACTGTGCCCAGTTGATGCTGTGCCAGACACAACATTCTCTCTGACAGAAGGTTCCTTGTGTCTGATGATACCAGCGTGCCTGACACCCCATCTCCTGAAAATCAAGGCTATTTGGGGAGAGCAGGTTAGAGGAGGGAGGGACTTCAAAGCAATGAAAGAGTATTTCCCAAGAGGCAATGCACATGTCATCAAAATCAGGTAGCTGCTGAACTCTGAAGAGAGTCCAGTGAAGATGCTGGCGACACTAACACAACTGTGGGGATGAAGAGGGAGCTTTTCATTTTCTATCTTTAGGTTCTGTTTGTAAAACCCCAGCTGTTTGCTGTGGAAATAAGGACATCAGAATTGGTGGTTTTTCATGTGTGTGTTGAGAACTGGTCGTTGCTGTATTTCTTTCAGCTGATGAGATCATGTAATACTAAATTTAAAGATCAAAAAACTAAATCTGCCAAATTTAGGGAACAAAAAACTAAACATGTAGAAGTTAGCTATGCTGGACTATACTGTATTCTTATCGATGGCACCATTATCACGAACACAATCATTATTTGAATCATTTTCTTCAGTGTCTGGAAATAGCTTCATACATAGTATTTGAACACTGCTAAATTTGGTTCTCTCAAATTTGATTGCAAATTCATGACCATACTAAACACAGCATATCAACTTTTTATTGCAACAATGCATGACTGCAATACATTTGATCAAGAGGACTGAGCACTTGCTGTATCTTAGAGTCAGATTAATTTCAACAGAATAATCCAATGTAAATTGTAATGCCAACTTTTCTTCCCCCACAAACTCCGCATTTTACATGTATTCCCAAGGGCCTTTCCAAATGTCCTGTAAGGAAGGTTGAGTAATGATGATGATTAAGAGCAGCATTACATTTCTGATATTCTTTTAACACCGAGATACAGTAGGTCCGGGCCCTTTATATTTTAGAGCAAAATCTGTTACCATCTGTATACTAGTCAACAGAGGAACAGCTGTCTGTTTTATGGCTGTTGACTTTGTTCAAGAGTCCCAAAATCAAATATCTTGAGTTTGTTTTATATCCCCCTCTTTTATGCAAGATCAAAAGGACATTGGCATAAAGCATGATCCTTATTTAAAGGACAGTAGTGAGTTGGGAAGCAGCTCTGGTGGTGTTCTAGGATAACCATTTGACTGCTAACCTCAGTCAGTGGCGTTCGGTGGACATTGTGCTAGAAGGCAGCCCTGGATGATGCAGTTGTTAAAATGCTAATCAAAAGGTCTGTGGTTCAAATCCACCTCCATGAAAGAAAGATGTGGTCATCTGTCTCCAAGGATTCACATGGGAGCCCTATTAGGGCAGTTGTACACAGGGTCATTATGAGTCAGAACCAACTCAATGGCACCTCACAACTCTACTTTTCCAAAACAGTTTCATTGACATATAATTCACATATACACAGTTCAATAGTTCAAGCGCATACAGCCATTAATTTCTGAGTGCTAATACTACTCATGCTACTCACTATCATCACGTCTATTCTGACTCATAGCAACCCTACAGGGCAGGGTAGAACTGTCCTTGTGGATTTCCAAGGCTGTAACTCTTCACAGAATTAGAAAGCCTTGTTTTTTTCTGACCTTGTGACTAGCAACCAAAATCGTAAATACTACAGCCCCAAGGCTGGGCACAGGGGTAAAAGATAATAAGAGAGACTAGTACAAAGCTTTGAGAAATGCTATCTTTAAAAAACTATGTAGTGAGACCTCAGACTGTATTATCTTTTGATAGCTGGGCACCACCAGCTTTCTTCACCACATTTTCTTATGTACCTATTTTGTCATCAGCAATCATGTCAGGAAGGTGAGCATCACGGAATGTCATGCTATTAGTACAAAGTGTTCTTGCATTGAGGGAGTACTTGAGGTGAAGCCCGATGTCTGTCTGCTTCCTTAATACTTAAAATATAAATATATGTACACAAATCTATTTCCTTATCCTTATATAAAAACATATTTACATATGTACATGTCTGTATTTAGCCCTCTATAAATGTCCTTTACCTCCTAGATATTTCCTCTATTTCCGTTTACTTTCCTTTTGTTCCACTATCATGTTTGGCCTTCCTTTGGGTTTCAAGGGTCTTAAAGGCTTGAAGCTAAACAAGTGGCCATCTAGCTGAGAAGCAACAAAGTCCACATGTAAGAAGCACACCAGCTTGTGTGATCATGAGGTGTCAGTGGGATCAGGTATCAGACATCAAAGACCCAGAACAGAAAATCATATCATTGTGAATGAGGGGGAGTGTGGAGTGGAGACTTAAAGCCCATCTGTAGGCTACTGGACATCCCTTCACAGAAGAGTCACAAGGAAGAGACAGAGTTTTATATAAAGGTTAAGGGCACGTCAAGAAAACATCCTGTCCCAGTGCTGCCCAAACCCACAAGTCCAACATTAACCCCTATGTCCGACAGACACCAATCCACAAGGTCCTCCTCCATCTCACAAAACACACACTATGATGCCGACTGCAGGAGGAAAGCCCAATCAGTGAACATGTAAGCATCTCAACGCTGGCAGGAGTCTCCACACGGCTGCTCCAGCACCCAGGGCTGCATCGGGGTAGGTTCATGAGCTCCTCCTTGGGGATGTCTTGCAGGAAGTGAACCTTGCCAGCTGAAGCAGGGAACCGGTTAAGGCAGCTGCACCCTGGTCCGACCATCACAAAGCAAGAAACCTGACAACTGGAAAGGCGAGGCTCACAAAGCCATTTATCTCTCTGCCCTTCAATTAACCCCACATGTGTTTATCTGCTAGGTTGGCACAATAAACTTTAACTCAGGAAGGAAGTTGTGAGTTAAAGATCAATGAATAATATATAAAGAAGGTAGCACAGTCTAACGGCATGAGAATCTAGGAAGCAGAAGGTATGTTGTTTGCCCTTTACATGAGAGTATAGATAATAATGTTCTGGAAGTGACAAGGAAAATAAATCCAACTTCCTGACATGGAGTTATGTTAGATATGTGAGAATAAACCACCTGAGAGGGCTTAAGGCTGACAGTAGTAGACTTTGGTGAGAAAGAGCACATTAGATAATTCACTGCCCCTGTAGTCACCTGTGCAAAACCAGTAGGCGTGCTATGGGAGAAAGATGAGGCTTTCTGCTCCTGTAAAGATTTACAGCCTCAGGAGTCCAGGCATCCATAAATCTCATACAGAGACTACTACAGACCAGGAACTGTCGTAGGCATTTCATATATTAACTCAATCTTCACAGTGCTTTCAGAGTTACTATTGTCATACTGCTACACTGTTGTTGTTGCTATTAGTGTTAGCTGGTGCCCAGTCAGTCCCCAACTTGATGGATACCCCATGTACAATGTTAATACTAGAGATTGGGATTACTAAAATATTGATACAATATTAAATGTTTCTACTTGTGTCTCTATTTAGATCTTCCTTACTAAAGTATTGCTGTATATACTCGAGTATAAGTCAACCCAAATATCACCTGAGGCATCTAATTTTACCACAAAAACTGCATTAAAAATGTGCTGGAAAACTCGGTTTATACACGAGTATATACAGTATATTTTCTTCTTATAGGTCTTACACATTTGTAGAAAGGATTATTCCTAAGGATTTTATTATTTTTGTCATTTCTGTGAACAGAACCCTTCCCCCTTAAATATATATTATATTCCAAATGTTGGTTTTAAAAGCTATTTTTTATTGATTACATTTTATTTTATACAAAATTCTTTCCTGAAAATTCATAGGCCTTACAATTATTATCCTTTTGCACAAGGTCTACGTTAGCACACAGATTTGCTCTCGGGTATCATAGAAATAATTCACACAGATTCTTACAGTGTGTTGCTGTGGCTGTTAGGTGCCATCAAGTCGGCTGCAGCCCATAGTGACCCTGTGCACAACAGAGTGAAACGCTGCCCGGTCCTGCCCAGCCTCACCATTGCGCCTGTGCCCGAGCCCATCAATGCGGCCACAGTATCAAGCCAGTTCATTGAGGGCCTTCTTCTTTTTGCCACCTTCCACTTTACAAACATGACATCCATCTCCAGAGACTGGTCTCTCCTGACACTATCTCCCAAGTATTTGATACGAAGTCTTGTTATCCTTGCCTCTAAGGAGCACTCTGGCTTTACTTCTTTCAACACAGATCAGTCTGTCCTTTCAGCAGTCCATGGGACTTTCAGTATGCTTCTTACAGCACGGCACGGGGCAATACAAAGATCTGCTTGGAAAGGTGAAGTTTTTTAACCTACTTCTCCAAAATTTTCTGTCTGAAAAAAATTCTGATAATCTCAAAATTACCTTATGGTAGGCTAAACTTCTAATGCAACTAGGAAGGAACCTTTTTATCAAATAGAATCAACCTAGAAGTTCATAACGGTCAAACGTGAAGGCATAAAGAGAAGGCAATCAAGATGTGTGGAGTTTGTGTTTGAAGCATATTCACTGACCTTTAAAGAGATCACTAAAGAATCTATTTCTAGCAATAAGGGAGTCTGAGAAAACTCCTGTGATATTGAACCATTAAAATCAAGTCAAGTTTAAGAAGCTGGTGTGTTTAAGCTGTTATTTTGGAGTTACAGCTATCTGGTTAAAAGTTTCAGAGATGAATTCAAATGAACCTTCAATAGTACAGCAACGCAGACATCACTTGAGTGCCAAGGTCTTTAATTAAGAACTAAGCAGAGATAATCCCGGTATCTTATGGAGACCAAGTTTTACCTTGCTCTGCAAAATTTTAGAAAACTCAATAGTCCTAACTACTGTGTTACAATGAAATGGTTCACAGAATTCTCCAATTTAAGACCAAAAGCTCAAAATCAAGCATTTAAAATCATTTAACATATCATTTTCAAAGTCTATGGTAAAGATCAAGAGCAAACTCATTGTTCCAGTTAGCCTAGAGAGCGTCTCAATAAGCACACACAAAAAGGGCTTTCTACACAAAGTCGGCAAGTACATGTGAACATGCACATCGCTAGCTATATTTTCTTAGTGAAAAGCCGGGTGGAATTGGCAATGAATAAAAAAAGTCCCTTCTAAAACAGCCCTCTCTCTCTCTGCACAGA
The DNA here is from genome assembly GCF_050624435.1 of Tenrec ecaudatus. Taxonomy (NCBI): domain Eukaryota; kingdom Metazoa; phylum Chordata; class Mammalia; order Afrosoricida; family Tenrecidae; genus Tenrec; species Tenrec ecaudatus. The sequence goes on along the minus strand of NC_134530.1, from coordinate 220,026,504 downwards.
GATTGCGGTTTCATTTCTTCATTCCTTTTTAAATGATAAAAGAATAAGATGTCATGAAAAGTCCTGTGATTCCGTTCTTCTAATTTAAGTTTGGCAGTCTTTAGGCAGAGAGAGATGCTCAGACTGTGTGCATCCAGCGGTCCTTGTGAAGACTAAGACATTATAAAAAGGAATCAGTAATAACACACAGGAAAAGGGATTTTCCCATGAACCTTTTGAAGCCTCCTCATATAAATAGCCCATCATTTTTTAAAATGGCAAGATATTACACTAGAATTTAAGACAAATCTCAATTATTTGGTACCTTAAATTTGTCAAAAGGAAAAAAAAAATAACAGTAGACCTTACTAAACACACAGGAACCAGTGATAAATATTTAAATCTATATTTACATTTCTGAGCCTAGCTGCCTGGGTTGTCTAGTACTCCTATACCAGAAATACCACAAGCGGTGGTTTTAACCCAAATAATAATAATAAAAATACGGGACTAGAACTAAGTATTCATATCTATGTGTTAAGAATTAAGGTAGCAGACGGACATTGGGTTTCAACTCAAGTACTCCCTCAACACAAGAACACTTTGTTCTAATAATCTGTCATTCTGTGATGCTCACTTTCCCAACACGATCGCTGAAGACAAAATGGGTGGATAAACAAATGTGGTGAAGAAAGCTGATGGTGCCTGGCTATAAAAGATATAGCGTCTGGGGTCTTAAAGTCTTGAAGATTAAACAAGTGGCCATCCAGCTCAGAAGCAACCAAGCCCATGTGGAAGAAACACACCAGACTGTGTGATCATGAGGTGTCGATAGGGATCAGATATCAGGCATCTAAGACCCAAAAGAAAATCATACCCAATGTGAATGGGGGGAGGTGGGGGTATGGAGTGGAGACCCAAAGCCCATCTGTAGACAATTGGACATCCCCTCACAGAAGGGTCACAAGGAAGAGATGAGCCAGTCAGGCTGCAGTTTAGCACCGATGAAAGGCACAACTTTCTTCTAGTTCTTTGGTGCTTCCTTCCCCCCACTATCATGACCTCTATTCTACCTTACAAATTGGATTAGACCAGAGCATGCACTCTGCTACAGACAAGAGCCTACAACATAGGGAATCTAGGATAGATAAATCCCTAAGAGCCAACAATGAGAGTAGAGATACCAGGAGGATTAGGAGAGGATGGGGGGAGAAAGGGAGAATCCATCACAAGGATCAACCTATAACCCCCCTCTCAGGGGGACAAATAATGGGAAAGTGGGTGAAGGGCGATGTAAGATATGTAAATAATAATCTATAACTTATCAAGGGTTCGTGAGGGAGGGCAGGCAGGGGAGGGAGGGGGAAGAAATGGGGAGCTGATATCAGGGGCTCAAGTGGGAAGAGAATGCTTTGAAAATGATGATGGCAGCATATGTGCAAATGTGCTTGACATAATGGATGTATATATGGATTGTGATAAGGGATGTAAGAGGCCCAATAAAAGTATTTAACAATAATAAACCTCCAAAATACTTTTTAAAAAATTCCAAATTCAGGGTGCCAGCTTTAGGGAGAAGGTTTTCTCTGTTGGCTCTGGAAGACTCTCTTCTAGCTTCTGCGCACTTGCAATCTTCAGGGGGCTGAGCATCTCCTTTCCCTGTTCTCTTTGTCCATAATCTGTTCATTTTATATGGGTAAGACACTGGTTCAATACACACCCAACACTAACCTAGCGTCATTACTATAGCAAAAACAACCCATTCCCAAAAGGGATTCTAACAAATTTATTTATAAATTAAAAGAAAAACGCATTGCCATCCAGTGAATTTCAACTCATAGTGACCCTACAGAATAGGAATGGGGAACAATTCACTTGTTTCTCCTGACTTTCGGATGCCTCAGTAGCTCTAGCCTTTAAGTACTCACCAGTGCCTGAGACCACCCCTTGGCTGCCAGGTTGTTGTACTGTGTTGGCTTGTGTGTTGCTGCCATGTTGGAAACTATGTCACTCATATTTCAAATACCAGCAGGATCACCCAAAGTGAATGGGTTTCAGCAGAGCTTACAGACAGAAATGGGATGTCCTTTTCAGAGGAATTAGCTCCTGAAAAACCTTATGGATAGCATTGAAACATTTTCAGATACTGAAAACCTCATGAATAGAAACAGAACATCATCAGAGAAAGTGCCAGAAGATGAGTCTTCAGGTCAAAAGGCACTCAAAATATGACTGAGGAGGAGCTGACTTCTAAAGTACAGTAGACCACAGTGATATGGATGGAGCAAAGTCTGTGGGAGGAAAGCCTTCGGAACCTTTGATTGCTGGCGGGGCATGACTCCAAATGAGAAGAAATAGCTGCAAGCATCAATTAATACTCAGAACTTGGAATGTAAGACACAGGAATCTAGGGAAAACAAAAGCCAGCAAATATGAAATGGAACACAGAGAGTTTGATATCCTAAGCAATAGTGAGCTGAAATGGAATGGTTATTGACCGTTTTGAATCAGACAGCCATATAATTTACTATGCAAGGAATGACAAGTTCAAAAGGAACTTCACCATTAAAAAGAATATTTCAAGATCTATCTAGAAGTATATTGCTACCTATAGTGATAGGACTACATCTATCTGCCTTCAAGGAAATCCAGTCAATACAACTAACATTTATATTTATATACCAACCACTAAAGCTAGTGGTAAGGAAATTGAAGAATTCTACTAGTGTCTTCAGTCAAGATGCATTGATGACTACTGGCAATTAGAATGCAAAAGTTGGAGACAAAAAGGAAGGAACAGTAGTTTAAAAATATAGCTTTGACGACAGAAATGAAGCGGGAGGTAATATAATAGAATTTTGCAAGACCAATAACTTCCTCATTGCAAATTCTATTTTTCAACAATAAAAGTGGTAACTATGCACAGGAACTTCTCCAGATGGAATATACAAAAATCAAACTGAAGACATCTGTGGGAAGAGATAATAGGGAAGCTCAACATCAGCAACTATAACCCAGCCAGGAGCTGCCTGTGGGACAGACCTTCAATTGCTTAATTGTAAATTCAAATTGAACCTCAAGCAAATTAAAACAAGTCCACAAGAGCCAAAAAGATGACAATGACACTGTGTATATCCCACCTGCATTTGAGAACATCTCAAGAAAACTAAATACTAGTAACAGAAGACTTGATGAGCTATGGAATGACATCAAGAACATCGCACCTAAAGGAAGCAAAAGGTCATTAAAAATTACAGAAAGATGGTGCCAAAGGCAAAGAAGGAAGCCCCTGCCCCTCCCAAAACAGAAGCCAAAGCAAAGGGGTTTAAAGGCCAATAAGGCCATGCTGAAAGGCATCCCCAGTCACCAAAAAAAAAAAAAAAAAAAAGATCTGCATATCACCCACCTTCCAGCGGTCCAAGACCCTGAGGCTAGGAAGTACACCCGTAGGAGAAACAAGCTTGAGTGCTATGCCATCATCGTTTCCCTTGACCACAGAGTCCCCCATGAAGATCGCATATAACAACACACTTGTGTTCACTGTGGACATCAAGGCCAACAAGCACCACATCAGACAGGCTGTGAAGAAATTCGGTTCTCAACCTGTGGGTCAAGACTCCTTTGGGGGTCAAACGACCCTTTCACAGGGGTCGCTTGATTCATAACAGTAGCAAAATGACAGTTATGAAGTAGCAATGAAAATAATGTTATGGTTGGAGGGTCACCACAACATAAGGAAATTTATTAAAGGGTCACGGCATTAGGAAAGTTGAGAACCACTGCTCTATGACATTGACATAACCAAGGTCAACACCTTGATCAAGCCCGACAGCAAGGAGAAGGTAGATGTTTGACCTGTTCTTGACTATGACACTTATGTTGCCAACAAAATCAGAATCATCTAAACTGAGTACAGCAGGCTAATGTTAAATATAAACTTTTTCAATACAAAAAAAGAAGGAAAGAAAGAAAAGATCAAAATGGATGTCAGAAGTGTCTCTGAAACTTGTCCTTAACCATACAGCAGTTAAGGCAAGTGGAAGACATGATGAAGTCAGAGCTGAACAGAAAATTTCAAAGGGCAGCACAAGAAGAGCTAAAGTAAAACATTATAATAAAATGTGCAAAAACCTAAATTAGAAAACCCAAAAGGAAAAACATACTCACCATATCTTAAACTAAAAGATCTGGGAAAAAAATTCAAGCCTTGAGTTGCAATATTGAAAGATTCTATGAACAAAATATTGAATGATGCAGAAAAGATTAAAGAAAAAAAAGGAAAGAATACACAGCGTCATTGTATCAAAAAAGAAGCAGCCAGCATGAAACCATTTCAAGAAGTAGCATGTGATCAAGAACACCTGGTACTGAAGGAAGAAGTCTAAGGTGTACTGAAGGCATTAGCCCGAAGCAAGGTTCCGGGAATTGACAGAATACCAAATGAAATGTTTCAGCAAGTTGATGAAGCACTGGAAGTACTTACATGTCTATGCCCCCCCCAAAAAGGAAACCGCTATCTAGCCAACTGACTAGAAGAGATTCATATTTGTAATCATTCCACAGAAAGGTGACCCAAGAGATTGTACAACAATATAATCGATGTCATATGCAAGTAAAAATTTGCTGAAGCACTTGCAATGGTTGTAGCAGTACATTGATCGGGAGCTGTGAGAAATTCAGGCAGCACTCAGATGTGGAATAAGGGGTATCATTGCTGATGTCGGATGGTTCTTGGGCTCAAAGCAGAGAATACCAGAAAGATGTTTACTTGTGTTTAATTGACTATGCAAAGCCATTTGACTGTGTGGATCATAACAAACTATGGATAACCTTGAGACAAATGGGAATTCCAGAACACTTCATTGTGCTCATGTGGAACTTGTACATGGATCAAGAGGCAGTTGTACGAATGGAACAACGGAATACTGCATGGTTTAGAATCAGAAAATGTGTGTGTCGGGGTTGTATCTTCTCACGGTACTTATTCAATCTGTTTGCTGGGCAAATAATCGAGAAGCTGGCATATATGAGGAAGAATAAGAAATCAGGATTGGAGGAAGACTTATTAACAATCTTTGATATTCAGATGACACACTTTGCTTGCTGAAAATGAGGAGGACTTGAAGCATTTGCTAAGATCAAGAATTGCAGACTTCAATATGGATTACAATTTAATGAAAAGGAAACAAAAATCTCCACAACTGAACCAATGAGCAACATCATAATAAATGGAGAAACGATTGAAGTTGTCATCAAAGAGTTCATCTGCTTGAATACACAATCAATGCTTAGGGAAGCAGCAGTCAAGAGAATAAATGATGTGTTGCTTTGGGTAAATCCACTGCACTAGACCTCCCTAAAACTGTTGAAAAGCAAGGATGTTCATTTGATGACTAAGGTGTACCTGACCCAAGTCATGGCAGTTTCAATTGCCTCATATGCATGTGAAAATTGGACATTGAATAAAGAAGACCAAAGAAGCATCGGTGTATTTACATTATAGTGCTGGCAGAGATTATTCAAAGTATCATGGAATGCCAAAAGAACAAGCCAATCTTGAAAGCATAGCCAGTATACTCCTTAGAAGGAAGGATGGAAGATTCACTCTAGCTTATGTACTTTGGACATATTATCAGGAGCTGTCAGTCCCTGGAAACTTGTAATGACCTGTATTGACTCAGTGGCTGCAATAGTGGGTCCCAGCATGACAACAATTATGAGGATGTGCAGGTCTGGACAGATTTTTATCAGTTGTACCCAGCATCACTCTGAGTGGGAACCAGCTCCCCAGCACCTATCAACAGTGCCTGAGAGGATCAGGAGAAAGAAGGATAAAATTCTAATAATGTTAGTATTTACCAAATAAAACCAAACTCACCGCCATTGAGTTGATTCCAATTCATAACAACACTATAGGACACAGTGGTATTGTCCCTTTGGGATTCCAAGCCTTAAAATGTTTATGGGAGCAAGCTAATAGCCTCATTCGTCTCATGCAGAGTGGCCTGTAGGTTCCAGCACCTGACCTTGTGGTTAGCAGCTCAGTGCATAGCCACTATAGCACCTTTGCAGAAGCCAGGAAAGCAAGTTTGGGGACTATCAATACTCATAGATTTCCCTTTCTAAGGTTATTCCCAGAAACCATGGGAAATGCAACACTGGATTCTCTACTTGTAAAAAGCCTCCAAACAGATGGAAAAACACAGAGTGAATAGATTGGTTGGTAGCTTGAGGTCCTATAATGATTTCGTCTCAGAAATCCTATTATGGGGTCACTATGAGTTGGCACTGACTTGATGGCAGTGAGTTTTAGGATGATCACTGATGGAAACTATTAAGTCACCATTGAAAGCCAGTATAAACAGCAACCCGGCCAGAGAGCACTGCTCCATTACATTCAGGCTAGGCTACAGGAATAAGAAACACACAAAACAAAACAAAAGATTCAACAAAGTTCATCAAAACCACTACATTTGTTAACACAGCTAGACCAAAAAACAAACCAAACCCACTGCCATTGAGTGGATGCCGACTCATAGCAACTCTACAGGCCAGGGCGGAACTATCCCAGTGGATTTCCAAAACTGTGACTCTTTACAGGAGTAGAAAGCCCCATCGTTCTCCCGAGGAGCGATTGGTACAGCACATAATCCAGATCAAGTGTGCTCGCCACCCCTCTTTTTCTGGAAAAGTAAAGCGGGTGACCAGTAGGATCTTTTGTCTCCTTAAGCTCAGAAAGGAATAAGGGACATGGCTGTTGTTGTCAGAGGGATCTTGGCATAACAAATGATGCACAACCTGAAAAAAAGGAGAATTCCACAACACCTAACAGTGCTAATACAGACTAAAATGTATCTGACAGAAGTCATGGTATTTTCCATTGCCTCATATACATGTGAAAGTTGGACATTGAATAAAGAAGACCAAAGAAGAATCAATGCATTTGAATTACAGTGCTGTACACAAACCAAGAGGTAGTAATGTGAACAGAACCAGGGAATATTGCATGATTCAAACCAGGAAAGGTGTGTGCCAGGGCTGCATCCTTGCACCACACGTATCTGTGTGCTGAGCAAATAATCTGAGGAGCTGGAGTATATGAAAAAGAACTGGCATTAAGGTCGGAAGGAACGCATCAAGAACTGTGAGCTACACAGACGGACTTTGGGCTTCTACTCAAGTCCTCCCTCAACACAAGAACACTTTGTTCTAATACGCTTGAACTCTGTTACTCACCTTCCCGACATGATCGCTGAAGGCAACGTGGGTGCATAAGCAAATGTGGTGAAGAAAGCCCATGGTGCCCAGCTATCAAAAGACACAGTGTCTGGGATATTAAAGGCTTGACATTAAACCAGCAGTCATCTGGCAGGGAAACAATTAAGCTCACATGGAAGAAGCACAACAGCCTGTGTGATCACGAGGTGTCAATAGGATCGGGTATCAGGATCAGATGATCCAAAACAATCAATCAATCATATTGATATGAACAAGAGGGGTTGCAATGGTGACCCCAAACCCATCAGTAGACAATTGGACATCCCCTCACAGAAGGGTCACACAGAATGATGCAGCCAGGGTGCAATACAGCACCAACAAAACACACAAAATTTCTCAAGTTCTTGAATGCTTCCTACCCCGCCACTATCATGACCCCAGTTCTACCTTACAAATCCTGCTAAACCGGAATATGTACATTGGTACAGCTAAGAGCTCTTGACACATGGAATCCAGGGCAGATAAGCCCCTCAGGAACAGTAATGGGAGTAGTGGTACCATGAGAGTGGGAGGTCAGGGGGTGGCAATCACAATATTTGACTGATGGATACATAACACCCCCAGGGGGGCTAATAACAGAAATGTGGGTGAAGGGAGACAGCGTAAGATATGAAAATAACAATAATAATATATAATTGATCAAGGGTTCATGAGGGTGGGAGGGTGGAAATGGAAGGGGGGGGAGGAACTGATACCACAGGCGCAAGTAGAAAGGAAATGTTTTGATAATGATGATGGCAACATGTATATACGTATGCTTGATACAACTGGTTTATGGGTTGTTATAGATCTGAAAAAGCCCCCAATAAAATGATTAAATAAATAAATAAGCTTTAAGGATCAGCTAAAAGAACTGTGAGCTAGAAGCATTTACTGATGAAGATAAAAATTTACAGCCTACAATGAGGATTAAACCTCAACAGAAAGAACATAAAATCCTCACAACTGGACAATAAGCAACACATCATGAAAAATGGAGAGAAGGTTGACGTTAAGGCTTTTATTTTACACGGACACCTAGTGAGCACACCTGGAAGTAGTAGTGAAGCAATGAAACCACATACTGCATTGGAAAGATCTGCTACAAAAGGCCTGTGTCAAGCATTAAGAAGCAAAGATGCCACCCTGAGGACTACTTAGGCCTGACTCAAGCTATGGTTTCATTTTCTTTCATTGTGTTTGTATTATGAATTGGAGTGAAGGTTGGCCAAACAAACCAGTCTTCCATTTAACACCTCATACGCATTGCCTCACATCACTGACTTCACCCCTGCAGTGCAGCACCGCCCATTTCACTCCCACCTGTGCCTCCTGGTTCCATTCCTTTTCTAACCCGTCTGAACTTTGTCCTTAGGCAAATGCTACCCTTTATGCAGGGGCAGGTCTCTAGCTCCCACCAAATGCCCTCTCCCTGCATGGTCTGGTAAGAAGGTGGGGGGAAATACCGATCACCTGTGAATAACTGCAAATCGCCATGCTATCTTGCTATGTATAAAATGAGTTCTCTGAGAAGCAAGAGACGGACTCTCATGACCAGCAGAGCCAGGAGTGGGTGCATCCACTGGACCCAAGATTCCTATGCAGTGAAACTCCTGGATCCAGAAGACAGCTATTCCACTAGAGGAGCAGCATCAGGACCCGGAGGCAGAGCATGGAACAGAGTGATTGATTCCCAACCCACAGAGCCAGTTAAGATGAGTGCTTTTGGCCAGGAAGCTGGCCTTTGGGCACTTAATTTAGGGAGTTGGACATGCTGACCACCAAATATGAGCTGAAAGCCTTTGGGTTGAGGCACAACAAAGTGGTAGGCTCCTTTGGACATTTATTAGCACACCTGAAAGTTTGTAACATGTCCTGGTAAACAACTTCCCAGAGATTTTCTCACTGGCATTACAACCTGTTCACTTCCTTAATTAATAAACCCTTTATGTTGCGGTTCTGCATAGCCATTGCAATGATTATTAGAACCTACAGATCAAGCAAAGAAGTAAAATCAAGACTATTATGACTTTACACTTCAGATCTCAAATGGCTGACCATTCTAACTGAAGTGTATACCCTCCCATTGTTATTTTCCCTTATAGACCTATCTGTTGCTTCATAGTCTTTTCAATCACCTTGTATGCTTGCAAAAGCTAGACAATGAAAAATACCAAAGAATGGAAGACTTTGAACTAATTTGTTGGCAAATAATATTACATCTACCATGGGCTGCTAGAAGAACAAACACATCTGTGTTGGAAGACATACAGTCAGAATGTCCCTTAGAAGCAAGGATGGTGAGACTTTGTCTCGTGTGCTTTGGACATGCTATCGAGAGGGGCTGGTCTAAGAAGAAGGACATCCGTCTTGGTAAAATAAAGGGTCAAGGAGAACGTCTCAGGGAAATGGGCTGACACAGTAGCTGTAACAATGGACTCAAACAGAGCAACAATTACGAAGATGGAGCAGTGTTTCCTTCTACTGTACATAAGGTCACTATGAGTTGGAACCGACTCAATGACACCCAACAATAACAAAGGTCAGAGAAAAAAACAAAGTTATTGTTCTTTAATTGAGTAACCGCAATTTTCTCTAGGGCTCATTGGGAATTTTGATAGCCTAAAAAGTTTATGTATATACGTATACATACAAGGGGATTTAAAAAGTTTATAGAAAAATTCTATTGCTTTTTTATCTACTTTTCCAAACTTTTTGAAGCTCGTGTGTGTGTGTGTGTGTGTGTATGTGTGTGTGTAAAATCAAGAAATGCTATTAAGAAATTTATGTGCACATCAATAAAAGATAACATCTCTGAATAAGATAGAGAACCTGATCAGTCATTAGTAAGCAAGTAATTGCTCTACAAAATTCAGTGCTATCAAAGCAATCCAATTACCCCAAGTAACACGACACCCTGATAAAAAGTGGGACAGTGACTTTCAAAGACTACACAGACATTTGAGACCTTAGTTCAAGTGTTAGGGTGAGTCATATATGAGGAATGTAAAATGAATGAATGAATACAGTCTTCAGGTTAAAGGTCCTCCTTATGCACAACTGGAAGATAGGAGTCAGCCCCCACAGAGCCTATGACCTTAGATATTCAAGGTACCTACGACGCTTCCTAATAGCAAATACGCACTGCTTTGTGTCATACATCAAACCACTGCTGCTATTATTATTAGTTTTATGCTAACAACGTTTTAGTGTATTGGGAAGTATTTGTTTAATATCTCATGCATAAAAATGTACACTATATGTAAGACAAACACATGACTAGTATTAGCTATAAACTATATCTAACTATTCTGCCTTGCAAATTTGACTTAAGGACAGATTTAACCACATAACTCGTTCCATTCATAATCCAGGAGCTGCTTGTAATAACAGTTTCCTTGAGGTTTACAAAGAGATGGCTCAGGTTCAGAGAAATAATCTATCATAACAGTCAGGGGAAATCTCGGGACAATCACCAGACAAAGAAGACTGCAGTGAAGAGGAGGCTTTAAAGCGAGAGCAGGAGAGACAGCACCGGGGACAGGCTGGGTGGAGAGCACAGAGTGTCAGGGCTCTGCTGTCAGGGCGGGGGCAGATGTTGGGATTGAACACTCACTCGCTGCATAAGACACAAGTTCAATCATCCAAACTTAAAAAAAAAAAAAAAAAAGGTTCCCAGAAAGTATCTGAAATGCATTTTCCTCTCCATTCACTGGTCACATCAAAACCATCTGATAAATCTCTCCACTGGGCCAGCAGCAGCCCTGGGCGGAAAGCACTAGGTAAATAATGAAACTCCTTGGCCTCCGGAGTCTTTTGCCTGTCACAGCACTACTTGCTGAAAAAGATTTGACAAATAGCCTATGAACCTTGAAGGTTCTGTGCGTCGCCAAATCCCAATTCTGGCCTGTTTGATATCTGAAGAGAATTCATAATAATTAAATCCATGCATCTGAATACAGAACTAGAGTCCCAAGCTAAATTTTATTCCCAGTGTTTTAAATATGACATCTTTTATTTTGGTGGTAACAAAGGGGATCTGAGAAAGCCATAACCCAGGCAAATGAATCATCCCGGGCAGCCATGGGCCAAATGGAACCTAATGACACTGCCTTAAGATGGGGTTGAACAGATGCAAAATAAGGTGTTTCTAAAGGCATTAGCAGAAACTCATCATAAGCAGGATTAATGGGAGATGTGCAAGACTCCTCACCTTGTCCAACAAGCAATCATGAAAATGTAGCAGCCGATCAAAATTTCCAATCACGGTCCAGTCAGAGTTCTATAAATATGTAACTATTGAATCTGGGAAGGTAATTCTTCCACTTACTCACATGATTAAGACCCAATAGGAAGGTGGGCAATTCCTTCTGGCAATTGTGTTCAGAGAAACTCAATGAGGTGTTCTCTTACAAGGGTACAACTTTTCTCAAATGATTACGTTGCTTTACCCCAGAAACAGGGACAATTTCTCAGACTAAAGAAATCCTGGCAGATTCGATTCCACTGCTTTTCACAATCTTAACTATCTCTTCCAAATAGTTAACAAGATCCTATTTCTCAAAGATGCTTTTGAAAAGTCAGCTTAGAAGACTGGAGCCCAATTTTCTGTAACCTACTGCCTAACAGACTTTATATTTTAGTGAGTAAAGAAAAACAAATGACCCAAGTCCCCATATGACCAGCTATTCCGGGGATAGTAACAGCTATGTATTGGCCTTTCTCCTCTTAAAAGTGCAAGGAAAATAACTAGGGCAGAGTAGAAAGAAGTCTCAATTCTAAAACTCACTGGAAAGAAAACTGAAGGGTTTTTTTTGTGATAGCTATTGATGAGCCTGGTGGTGCTGTCAGGTAAACCCTGGACTGTTAGCCACAGGCCGATGGCTGAAACCCATCTGTGAGGCTGTCTTCTCCTGAAACCCAGATATATAAGTATTTACATATTCTCTATGAGTCAGAATCTACTCAAAGGCGGTGCAGGCTTTTATTACTTAGATTTTTCTGTTACTCTATTTTAGACAGGAGCCCTAGAAACACAGTGGGCTACTCGCTGGCTGCAATTCAAAACCACAGGCTGCTATGCAGGAAAAAAAGGAGGCTTTCTACTCCGGTGAAGAGTTACAGTCTCAGAAGCCCCTGGGAGCAGGTCTACCCTGTCCTACAGGGTCACTCTGAGTCAGAATTGACTCAATGGCAGGAGGTGAGTGATTTTAGACATAAACACATACCCAAGTATATAGCATATGATCACCCTTACCTAGAAAGGTACTTGACACATAGTGAATACTCAACAAATAGTGACTATTCATACACTATTTTTATTTGTGTATTTTTAAAGAAACTAAATGGGTGAAGAATTAAACTCTCTTTTCTTCCTTAGCTTCTGTAATACATTAGCTAGTTCTTCGGCTTTCCCCTCAGATGTTGCTTCCCTTGGGTTTCTTCTTCCCATTCCTAAGTACACAAATTCCCCACAGGTCAGACCGCGTCTTCTGCTCCTCCAACAAGGGGGGAAGCTCGAATCACAGAATCATTCATCCAAGCAGGGTGGCTGTACAGGAAAGGGTGATTGCGATATCCTTCTCTTCCTGGGGCCCTCATAGGATAGTGTGGGAGAAATGTCCGGTAAGAATTTGAAGAAGATAGCAGTCGCGTGTAGTTGCTGTCCTCACTGCGAGAGTAACACGTGATGTGAGCACCAAGGGTGCGGACATTCTGACAGGGCCGACCTCACAGAGGAAGTGACATCTGCGCTGAACCTTGGAGGATTAAGAGGGTTTTACCAGGTCCAGAAGAGCAAATGGGCAATCCAGCCAGAGAGAACAACATGAACAAAAGCTCATGAAGAATGATCAGGAAGACTGTCCAACTCTTTTCAATATGACTGAACTATGAGAGTGTATGATAAGTGAACGGTATGTCAATAAAACTACCTTACAAATAATATCCTCAAGAATACAGATACACGGGAGGGGGGAGGGGAGGGAGGGGGGAGCGGGGAGGGAGGGGGGAGCGGGGAGGGAGGGGGGAGCGGGGAGGGAGGGGGGAGCGGAGAGGGAGGGGGGAGCGGAGAGGGAGGGGGGAGCGGGGAGGGAGGGGAAAAAAAAGAGGACCTGATGCAAGGGGCTTAAGTGGAGAGCAAATGCCTTGAGAATGATTGGGGCGGGGAGTGTATGGATGTGCTTTATACAATTGATGTATGTATATGTATGGATTGTGGTAAGAGTTGTATGAGCCCCTAATAAAATGTTTAATTAAAAAAATCAACAAAAAAAAAGAATACAGATACACACAACCCATCAGAAATGACTACAGCTAATAAATTCAATCAATCCAACAGTAAGTTGGTGAGATAAACAATGATGATGTTTGAACAATATGAATGCCATTAATGCCACTGAATTATACATGTAAAATCAAATATCTTGTCAAAAATATATGTACCACTGTCACACAGATATTACTACAATAAAAATACTACCAATTAAAAATAAAATATATAAAAAGAGTTGTACAATCATAAATTTAAAACCAAAAAGAATCATCAGGAAATGGCCAGTAATCAGTGTACAGGTGTGACACCAGAGAGTGATGGGAAAGAAACTAGTAGGAGGGCATTTCAGATGCCAAGCAGGAATCAGACTTTTCGGTCTTCATATCAATCATTGCCCAGTGCAAAACGGCCTCAGCGTCATTGAGAATTCACGGTCAAAACAAACGTCCACACTCCACCCTGGATCTTCCAGAATTTCCAGACATAGGGTCCAGGTTTGGCAACCATGGATGGATTCCCCTGCCCGCCCCCAGCCCCACCCCAAGAAAAGTTACACGATTAGATTGGTATTTTAAAGATAACTCTATGGGCATTATTAAAAATAGACTGCGGAGCTGGAAATAGAGAGGCTTGTAGAGAACTAGGGAAGTGATGAATGTGTATTTTAAAATATCTGCTGTGTACCTACTAGTTCACAGGAGAGATGGAAGCTATGTGGAGAAGGAAAGAGAGCTACGGAGTGCTTGCAAAGTGATCGTTGACAAATCTTTCTGACTTAGTAGATTTAGAGTGGAAATGGGAAGGTATATTCCACTTCTTAGCAATGGTTCCCAAACTTGGCTATCAGAATAAAAGGTGCCTAAGCTGTGCCTTGGACCTGCCGCTGCCAAGTCTATGCAGACTAATGGCATTCCACAGGGTTCCCACAGCCGGAACCTGTACAGAAGGAGACTGCCACATCTTTCTCTTGCTGGGTGACTGACTAGAACATTTGAACTGCCAACATTTTCAGTACCAGGCGGGCGAGTTTAAGCACAGCCCCAGACGTACTGCATCAGGTTCTTTGTAGAGTGGGGCTTAGGAATCTCTATTTTTAACATGTGCCCCAAGATCATTCCTGTGCAGTCAGCCTGGCACCAGTCCTGGGATTGGCATTTGCGAACCAATGCCTTAGATGACTGAATGGCTAAAGATACTCTTCTGCATGAAAAGAACACAGGAGGAGGAAGAACAGGTTTGTGTCTGGGATGGGAATAGCTTTTGTTCGGAAAATACTGAGACTAAGATCAAGCTGTAGGGCAACTAGATCAAGACAAACAGTAGACAGTTGGACATGCACACCTGAGGTCCAGAAGAAAAGTCAAAGCTGGAGGAGTCAAGGTTGGATAGATTTGGACATCATTAGTACAAAAGGAAACAACGAGGCCATGAGAGTAAGGAAGGTCCGAAACGGAAAGGGCAGAGCGAGGAACAATGTTTACCTAGGAAACATTGTTTACCTAGTAAGGGGATCAAGTAGATAAAATGGCATAAAACAATGGTTCTCAACCTTCCTAATGCCACGACCCGTTAATACAGTTCCTCATGTTGTGGTGACACCCAACCATAACGTTATTTTCATTGCTACTTCATCACTGTAATGTTGTTACTGTTATCAATTGGGTGACCCCTGTGAAAGAGTCGTTTGACCCCCAAAGGAGTTGTGACCCACAGGTTGAGAACCAGTGGTATAAAATAATCCAAAAGGATAAAAACTGAGAAGAATGACCAGGTGTGATATTTAGAAAATCTGTGATGACCTTTGGAAAGCAGTTTCAGAAGAATGCCAGAAATCAAAGCAAAATAATGGGCATATACCACTCCCGAAGGAGAATTTGAGAAAAGGTGAGGGGGAGGCAGGAGGGAGGTTGTTAAGAAAGAGAAAGATAACTGGGTGGTTTGAAAGGGAAAAGAAGGGCAGGGAAAAGCTCTTCAGATTCAGATCTCCATTTTAAGAATGGAGACAACTTAAGGTATTTCAATGCAAAGAAGACGAGAGCAGGGGAGAAAGAGTAGAGACAGTGAAAAGAGATCACTGGTCTAGTAAGATACTCCAAGAGAGGCCAGGAGGGGCAGTAACAGCTTCCCAAAGAGACCACTGAAGAGGCCAGACAGCAGAGGACAGTGAAGGATGAATGGAAACCATAAGCAGTGGGAAGGGCTGCTACACTGTGGGAACTGTAACCGATGTCATGAAACAAGACGTTGAATGGAAAACCAACTTGCTCTGTAAACTGTCACTCAGATTACAACACAAAATTACCCAAAAGGGTGGGGGGGTCTAAGACAAGCACGCTATGATCTGTTATAAACTAGGTAAGCCAAGCTGTGAGGTAACCAGGGAAAACCAAAGAGAAGCACATCACATGAGAAGCACAGATGGGGTAGAGCTGTGGGAAGCTTCTTTGAGAGGGTCATGTTCAACCTAAATGAGACTCGATGGTGGGCAGGCAATGAAGACACATGATAAAGGTTGGGGGTATGGGAAAGAACTGTGCTTAAACATGGAAACAAGAAAATATATACTACGATGGAAGAGATGAAAAAATGATCAAGGTGGCCGAGATACAGAATTCAAAGCTGGAAAAGGCAAGAAATGAAATTGGAGAACAGGGCAATGAGTAGTCTTGAGGATTTGGGGGAAAGGAGTGAAATGTCCAGCGCTTCCTGGGTAAAGAATAGAAAATGATGGAAGAGACAAGAATAGAAGGCATTCACGAGACCAAGCAATCCAAGTGAGAGATGGAGATGACTTGGACTAGCGTGGTGTTCAAGGGAACAAATGATAGTAGGAGCGGGAGCCATAGGGCTTGGCTTTTGTAAGTCCCTGAGAAGACAATGTCTGTGCTGTGCCGTAATGTCCTTGCAGTGCGAGTGATGATGTAGCAAGTACACACTGTCTGCTGGGTAGACACTGCTCGACAAACGCATCAGGAAAACTGGAGAGTCACAGAGGTTAGCCCAGTTTGTGGCACCACAACAGAACCGAGGAAGGTGCTATTGACTGAGATAGAAAAGGCAGGAACAATACTTCATTTGAAATGTGATGAGTTTGGGGTACCTGTAGGCTCTCCATGGAGAGAGAATAAAACACAGTTGGATAGATAGTTATAAAGCTAAGGCGAAAGTGGATCTCTCTGGAAATGAAATATATAACAGCAGCCTCAGTGCCTCAGTTAAAACTAAGGTTGATAATTGGCACTTTGTAAGCAGACTATGTGAGACAGTGTCCTGGCAAACTTCTCTACCTCCCTAGGGTTTTTATCAGTGTGCTTAAAAGCCAAACCAAAAAAAAAAAAAAAAAACTCACTGCCACTGAGCCAATGTCAGCTCACAGAGACTCTAGAAGACAGGATAGAACTGCCCCTGTGGGTTTCCAAGAGTAGAACTCTTGCAGTGTTTCCACTGGTGGTTTTGAACTGCTGACCTTTGGGATGCAGCCCAATGTGTAACCACTACAAATGGGGCTAGAACAACGAAACATTCTCATGCAAAGAGTTAAGTTGGTCTCTGACCTTGTTCTATATAAAAAAAATGTAAAAAGTAAAAATCTAAATGTAAGAGTTTTATAACGCTTAGAAGAAAAGATGTCAGCCTTTGTGACTTTGGCTTAAGCAACGGTTTCTTAGATATAATATCAAAAGCACAAGCAACAACAGAAAAAGCAGGAAAATTAGAATAATCAAACGTTAAAGTTTTCTGCTTCAAAAGTTTATGCCTTGGGGGAAAAGACGAACACAAAAAGGGGATCTTCAAAAATGTTTGTGGGAAAACTCCATTCTCTTTTAATTCCATGAAACGTTGAAGCCCCCTCATGTGTGCCTATTTATGGGAATCCAATGTTCATAGAAAACTTCCATCATCTTTCAAGTCTATCTTTGCCACAAACTTTCTGAAACCCTTTCATGATTATATGTATGTAAGATGCCATTATCTTTCAATTGTGCTTCCCCCCCCCAATTTTTAAGCATCCTCTTGTCTGTGTGTATATTATCATGAATAGAGTGATACTATCTAATTGGAAATCCAGTCTGGTAAACTTGATAATAAACAAGATAGTTCATTAAGACAATCAAATTAATACTACTACTGTGAGGCTAGGTTTTCATAACTCAATAATGGAAAAGTGGGAAAGAGCTCAGTTTATTCTCTCACTGCTACCCAGGCATTTCCAACTCAGCAACCCTACAGGAGAGACCAAGGCCTGCCCCAGTGGGTTCAGAATAGTTTAAATCTTCCAGGGCGCTAACAGCCTCATGGTTCTCAAGGGGAGGGATTGGTGAGTTCGGATTGCTGGCCTTGACCTGCAACTCAATGCGTAGCCCACTTCACCCCCAAAGCTCCTTTCCCTTCAGCACTTTAACCATTCGTCGACCACGGTGGGTGGGTTCATTTACTCTTATTACCTATACCGTGTGACGGCTGTACAAGCACAGATCTGAGACGCTGCAAACAAACACCACTGGGTAACAGTAACTTAGCTAGAAGAATGATGCTGTCAAATCATTTCCAAAGGAAAGTAATACGTTAATTTACTTAATATTTGTCTTTTTTGAAACATCTCATTCCTAACTTTTAAAACCACTTCAGAGTCCCTTATACAGGAGTCAGCAAAATATTCTGAGCTCTAGCTAAGCAGCGTCTGGGAAGCCTAAATGGGGAATCTAAACAGCCAAAGCACTTGTAACTTGCTTCGTAAATTTCAATACTTATTTTCCATTTTTGACACCGTGAAGTGCATTTTCTGTCGACTGTGTGCCAGTTTCCTTTTTGCCTTTAATACAAATAGTGAAGTCAGTAGCCAGTTGCTGTAAAATTATGAAACACGTTAGCTAAAGAGCCCACACTGGACTCCCAGGAAAGAAACCAGCAGCACGCGGACGACAGTCACCGGTGGTCTGGCCCCAGGAAGAGCGAGCCGGGGCCGATGCACGCCACTCCGGTATTGCCAAGCGGGCCTTCAATTAAGAACATCTCTACATTTTTCCCCTGCAGATGGAGTTAGCATTTGGGGAAGGGATCGGGACAGGGGCTTTGGGGTTAAACTATCTGGCGATCCCACCAAAGAAGCCACCTTAATTAAAATGACATAAATTTGAGACCCGTTTATTTGCTAAAATAATTATCAAAGAAAATTTTTTTTCAAACTCTGCCAGTCTTACTTTGAAGTAAGAACAAAGTATGTTCTATGCATCTAGTCTGGCCTGTGTACATCACGAACCAGTTTGCTGGTAGTCTTTGCATTCTCTGTGCAAGTATTGAGTCTGCACTTAAAGGAAAAACAATGGCTGTTATTTTTCTGGCATTACTACAATAATTACTAAGATAAGTTGGAGGGGGAAAGAGAAAAATGCCCTTAAAGAAACAACTTTGCTAGGTCCCACTACTGAACTCTCATCCTAAGTGAAGAGAACAAGGGTGAAGAAAACTGAAGACCTATGGAAACAATTAGTCTGAAGAACTAACGGACCCCAAGAACCTCAGCTTCCATGATCCCGAGGCCAGAAAACCTAGTCAATGCCTGACAACCGCTGTTAACCCATCTGAAAGAGGTGATCACAGAGGATCCCAGACAGCGTCGGAAAAACAAGGAGCGAACCTCAAAATCATAAAAAAGACAAAGCTTACTAGTCAGCTAGAGACTGATGGAACTCTAAGACTGTGTGTGGTCACCCTTCGGGCCTGGAACTGAACTCACCCCTGTGACTCATCTTTCAACCAAGCAATAAGATCAACCAGGTCTATAAGGTGAACAGTCACACTAGGGAGGTACACACACCTTAATCAACCATTTGCCTTAATCAATCAAAGCAAAAGGGCAGCATTTGCCAAAGAACAAAATTCAGAAGGCAGGAAGGCTAAGGAAGAGGGAGGAAAAGAAATGGGAAACCCAGAGAGGAAGTAGGACCAAGTGATGTTACACAATGGGGATTACAATCTGACACGAGACAAAAATGTGTATGAATTACTGAATGGAATGCTGTCAAGCTCTTCACCTAGTCACAACAAAAAGTAGGAGGGAAGGAAATAGCTTTTCTAATACAAGTGAAAAACAGGCAATGCAAAGGAAATGCCACTCAGAGTATCAGATTCTTGTTTTGACAAGAATATGCAAGATATAACATTAAGGGAAGCGAGAGAAAATATACAAGAACGCTCTAAACTACCTTTGAAACTTTTTTGTACAACCTAAAATTATTCCAAAATATAAGGATTGTTAAGAAGATGAAAAACTAAGTCATATAATAGGAGAAAATATTCCATATTTAGTCAGCATTTATCTAAGAACCTGAATCCAGAAGATATCAAGAATGCCTACACATCAATAATAAACAGACCTTAAAAGTACAAAAGACATGAAGCAGCCACAACTCAGAATCCAAAAGGGCAATAAACAGGTGGAAAGGTCCTCGACATTAGGGAGATAAGATAACTCTATTGTTACACAGCATTTACGTCCTTCCCAAATAGCCACCCTCCGAAACTGTAACTATAACTGTTTAGAAATAGGGAGTTTTGTTTGTTTCAGAAATGAAGGTATAACAGGAGTGAGTGAGTCCTAAACATAGTTACTTGTGTATCATGAAGAGCAGAACAGTCAAACAAACCAAAGCAAAAAAGGGCAGAATAGGCACAGAGCACAAAGAAGGGGAAGACAGATGGCAAAGAATGCCAAGGAACTCCAAGATATTTCTGGGGCTACCAACAGAAAAGCCACATTTGGACCCACATCTTGAAGTCTGTCTTCTGCCCCTAAACTGTGACCTTTCAGACCCCCGCTGCAGTATTTCGGTGTTGTTCATGCTGTCACAGCAGCACTGGGTAACTCGGATAACTAAACAAATGCCCGAACGGGGCACAGTGAAAACACTGCCAATACTAAACATCAGCTGAGTGCGGAGCAAACAGCTTGCTATTTCATTGCCTGTGTCAGTGTGAAAATTATAAAAACGCTGAAAAACTGGAAGTTGCTAATAAAGTCGGAGTTTTATTTTTATTTTTTAAACTACCCTGTGAATTTCCAGGAATGTAAATCTTCACGGGAAGAGAGAGCCTCATAAAGTTGAAGTTTTAATCTAAAAGGAAAACGTATGTCTACCACAAAACTTGCCAATGTTTACAGCAGTTGTATTCATAAAAGAAAACAATTGGAAATGATCTGATGTCAACCAACAAGAGAAAGATGATCAAAATGGAAAGTCTTTACACACTAGAATACTACTCATCCATAAAAGGAACAACTATTGATTCACTAAATATGAATAAACCTCAGTAAGAGATGATAAATCTAAAATAATATTATATATTCCATTTCTCAACCGTGTTTTAAATTCCATACCACTGACCAAATTAATGACACTATCGATAGAATTAGGAGACCTGGTGTCACAGTGGTTGTGCTTTGGCCTGCTAGCCGCAAGGTCAGTAGTTCGAGACCACCAGCCATAGCAAGGAGAAAAAAATGGGGTTTTCTACCTCAGTAAAGGCCAGGTCCTTGACGAAATAGACAGACACAATGGCTGCCTCAATGGGCTCAGGCATAGGAACAATTGTGAGGATGGCACAGGATTGTGCAGTGTGTTGTTCTTTTGTGCACAGGGTTTCTATGGGGTGGAGCTGACTCGATGGCACCTAACAATGAGTTACAGTCTCCGAAACCCATAGTCAGTTCTACGCTGTCCTATAGGGCCACTATTAAGTCAAAAACAACTTGATGACCGTGAGTTTGAGTTTCAGCAATAGAATTACCTCATGCCCCAGGGAGATGAAAATGTTCGCTATCATGAAGTGATAATGACTCAAAAGTGAACCAGGGATATAGATAAACCATAAATATATGAACAGATTTTAGGTTCACACTTCATCGTAGCCTAATTTTAAAACAATCCATTCTAATGACATGGCCCTACTAGACACTTGCCCTCATGAAAAGATCACTGAAGACACAGGTGCTATAGCAAAGTGTAGTGAAGAAACTAGAAAGGGTCTGCTTATCAGAAGGAATACCATCTGGGGCCTTAAAGGCTCCAAACAAGACATCAACTAAGTCCACATAGAAGAAGTACACCAGCCTGTGTGAACTAAGAATTGTAACTAATAAAATCCAAATCCAAAAAGCTATAGATTACAATGGAAGCCCAAAATCCATTTGCAGGGTCCCCACAAGAATTAAGCTTCTGATAAATCCCTCTGACCATAGTCCAAGGACAGAAACAGTTCTGCTATCGGACAGAGAGCATATAATGTCAGTTGTGGAAGATTTAATTAGGTTAAAATGTAGCGCCTTCTCATTTGATCTCCCTTTTAACTTATTTAAAAATTATTTCATTTTTTATTATCTTCTGCTTTCTTTTCATTTGAGGTTTTATTCAGTTGTGTTTTGTCATTGTTGTTGGGTTTTTTTTGTTATTGTTTATTTGTTTCTCGTGGTATTCTGTATGATGTGTTTGTAAATGAAATCCAAGCTAGGCAAATCTATAGAGACACTAACTGGATTAATAATTACCTAGGAGCATGGCAGGGGAACCTGGCGGGAAAAGGTAACTAACAACAATGAGTACTATAAAGAAGAAAATGTTCTGAAAGTGATTGTGGTGATGATTGCAAAACTATTCTTAATAAGATTGAACTATTATATGATATATGAATTATATACCAATAAAACTATTAAAAATATATACCAAAAAAGAGTCAAAGCTAATCAAAAGCCAAAAAGCATTGCTGTCAAGTCAATTCCAATTTAGGAAAATATATCATATATAGTCCATTTAAGAACAAAAAGTTTAATCTGAAACATTTTGCTCAAAATAGTCCCTTTCTTGATATTTCTCTTGAATCATTTTAATCTAGAGTTCATTTTAGTCTTGATTTTTAACATCCAAGAAGCTCAAGGGTTTGCAAGCACATGTAAAATATGCTGCTGCTTTCCCAGTTAATTTGCTCTAATTTTTCTAATCATAGCTCTCATGACTCTCAACATTATTATAAACATTAGCTAGCATCAGCCAGCTACGTAAAACATAATGATCTGTGTTAACATCTTGATTGTCACTTCTTGACCTACTTATTTATTAATAGATTTGATGCTAACAATTAGTCCAAGTCTCATTTTCAATAAATTTTCTTACCAGGATTAAGAAAATACAATGAATCTTTATAACAGCTTGTGTAAGTATGGTGGTGAATGTTATGTGTCAACTTGGTTAAGCTATGGTTCCCAGTATTGGGTATCCTTCAGTTTACAACCTGATAGATTATCCTCCACTTTTTGATATTATGTAACTAACCTCCATTTCATGTGTTGTAAATCGTAGCCTCTATGTGTTAATACCAAAACCAAACGTACTGCCATTGAGTTGATTACAACTAAGCATAGGGTCACAGCCTTGCAAGAAGGGGTGCCTCAAGTCCCACCCTGACTCTGATGAAGAGGAACTACCTTAGGGATGTGACTGGCCTGGCAATCCTCGTGACTGACAAGCCAGCAGATTATGGTAGCCAATTTTGGGATCCCTCAACTTCTGTAGCCCATCACCTGACCTGTTGATTGTGGGCTTGTCAGCCTCTGCAACCATGTGAGTCAGAAACCTCCAGCCTGACGTCTGATTTTGGGACTTGCCAACCTCCACAACTGTGTGGACCATTTCTTTGATCTGAAGATTAAGGCATGGGGGCGGGGGCACACAGGGAGAGGGGCTCCAAAAAATTCATGGAAAAAAAGAATAAAATCAAAAGATAATGGAATTTTTCCATAATTCTTTAAGAGCAAGGTCCAATCAGAGCAGTGACTTCCTAGGGGATCTGCTGAGCCCACTGCGCGTAAAGACAGAGAAGTAAGCTCAGAAGGAAATGGAGGCTGTTTTTAAGGATTCCAAGAGTCGTCTTTATAGATTTCCTGGAGGACATAACATGACGAGAGGAGCTTATTAGGAAGAAGTGTGAAGAAAACTGTAATACTGAGAGAAAGGTCAAGACAGTTGCATCAAAGACTTGTTTCCATCACAACAATGAACCTGCTGAGTCTTGGAGGGTAGCAGACTCGCCTAGGAGAACTGTGCTGGGAAATGCTACCCCATCCACTCTACAACCCTGATTTTGGCCCTTTTGTTCCAGAATCTCAAAGAACATTGAAAAGAAACACAATTTGCGTCCCTTGAGGATGCCTAAACTGCCATTTTGATGTGGTGAAAACTGAAGAATGGTTGTGGTTGGTTACGGTCAAGTCAGTTCTGACTCCCAGCAACCCCACCCGTAGCAGCACGAAACCCTGCCTGGCCCTGCACCATCCTCTCACCTGTGCGTATGTTTGCGCCCACCTTCAGAAGTGTGCACACCCGGACAAAGGAGATGTCGAGAAACAACAGTTTGACACCTGTGTTTAATGAAAGTTTCTATGATATTGTAGCAATAGGTACACTTTAGGGGGCTTCAAGAAGTTCTAGAGAAAAACAGAAAACTAATGGAATTTTTTTCACAAACTTTGTGAAGCCCTCTTACATACAAATATACATGTAGATAAACAGAGATATATATACATGTCTACACCTGCCATCGAGTCAACTCTTGACTTATAGTGACTCTAAGGGTAGAACTGTCCTGTGGATTTTCAAGACTGCATTTTTTCATAGAAGTAGAAAGCCTCATCTTTCTCCCTTGGAGTGGCTGGTGGTTTTGAACTGTTGACCTTGTGGTTAGCACCCAATGCAAAAACCACTACACCACCAGGGCTCTCACATACACACAAACACCTATACGTCGCTAGAGAACTCAGCCTTAGACAGGGTTCTCCTTAAATAATGTTGGATGTGCAGGACATGAAAGAGGGTAGGAAGAAATGCTGTAGGCACTTCCATATGCTGAGTAGGAATAGAATTCTACAAATATAAAAATTGAAGGCACAGTAGAATTCTAGAATAAACCTTCCACAGAGTGAAAGGTCGAGGTGACTAGGTGAGCCAGGACTTCAGAAAAGCACTACAACCTTGGTAGAAAACTCCTGGGTTAGGTAGGCTAGGTTCAAAGCCAAAGTGGTCTGCAACTCTGAAGTAAGGAAAATTTACCAACTTTTCTGATTCTACTTCCTAATCATTAAATGGAATAATATGGCACACTTGGTAGCACTGTTGATATACTGAACTTCAAAAAGCAAAAATGAACAGTGAAACCACTGGTACACAGGGAACACCCAGTAAACAATTCTTCCTGTTATTGTGACATAGCGTAAGTTCAACTATGCTAAATTATTTTTAATTTAACATGGTTGATAAAGAAAAAATAATGGTTAATGAGTTAAGCATGGTAGATGTTGTAAATAACAGTTTTCTTTTTAAATAATTCTGTTTAATGTTATCACATTAAAGAACTGGTTCTGACTCATGGCAAGCCCACATGTGCAGAGTATAACTGTGCCGCATCAGGTCTGAACGACTGACTCTCCAGCAGTAGATGCCAGGCCTCTCGCAAGCCGCCAACTTTTCAGTTAGCAGCTGAACACGTTAACCATGCGTACCATCCGGGGACTCCTAGTGGGTATATATGTTGCTCTTGTGTGCCTCAAGTCGATTCTGACACACAGTCATGCTATATGACAGAGGACAAATGACTCATTGTTAAGGCTCAATGGTTACGGGTCTGGCTAAAAATCTTAAAGGTTGGAAGTTAAACTCACCAGCCACTTCTCAGGAGAAAGATGAGGCTGCCTGTCTGCTCCTATAAATATTTAGAGCCTCAAAAGCCCCCACAGAATCCTTGTGAGTCAGAATCAATTCCATGGCAGTGTGTTTGTTTTGTTTTACACTGTAGGAGCAGAATACATTGGTTAACATATTAACCGATACATTTAGGGGAGCAGATCACCATCACCGGGTCTTTTCTCCTGTGGAGCAGCTGGTGGTTTCGATCACCACCCTTTAGATATTCAGCCAAGGCCTTAAGCACTGGGCCACCAGGGTTCCCTAACAGTATGCATTCACTCCTCAATGAAGGACAAGATTAGACATATGTGTATATACATAGTCGTTCTTGTAAAGGTTAAAACAAAACATAATAAAAATAAAACAAACCCAGTTCCATGGAGTCCATTCCCACTGCCCCTCTATGAGCTTTCAAGATTCTAAATCTTTATGGCAGCAGACAGACAGCCTTATCTTTCTGCTGTGAAATGTTGTTGAAATATTCCAATTGGTAGTCTGCCAACTCGTGGACCTTATTATTAAAGGTTCAACACTTCAACCTTTACAATGTTGAAGAACAAGATGTGATACCTGATACAAGCCATCATATTTTTAATTCCTTTACATGTTGTAAAAGTCCGACAATGAATAAGGAAGACTCTGAAAGAACAAATCAAGCTGTCCTGGAAAGAACTACAGTCAGAGTGCTCCTTAGGAGTGAAGACACCAAGACGTCTTCTCATATACTTTGGACACATTAGAGAGGCCAGTCCCTGGGAAAGGACCTTTGGGTAAAGTTGAGGGGCAAGGTAAAAGGAAAAGACTCTGGAAGGATATGGTGGCTGTAATCATGTGCTCACATAACAGGGTGAGGATGGCGCAGGACAGGGCGATGTTTCCTGCATAGGATTGCTGGGAGGATGACCTAACCGAGTGGCACCTAACAATGCCGAAGCTGGCACTGAGTGAAAATGAAGGCTGGTCACATCACATCACAAAGTGGAGGATGACTGGGTCATCACAGGACTGCCAAATTACATCATTACATAACTCCACAAAATTGTTACATGAAAAGTTTTTGCAATCTCTGTAAATGTAAATAAAATGTTGGTATATACAAGTAGGTGTATACAGAAATGAAAACATTCAAACCTGAAGCCAGAACTTAAAGAACCCTCAAGGGGCGCTGGGGGGGGCGGAGAAAGCAGCCCAATAGAAAGTAATGTCTAGAAAAGAATGAAGGCAACATATGGACAAAACCACCTGATGCAAGCAATGTACGGATTGTGACAAGAGTAGTAAGAGTCCCCAATAAAATGATCTTTAAACTATCAGATGATGATAGTTGTACAAAATGAACATAATGTCATTGAACTGCACATGTAAAAAATGTTGAAATGGCAAATGCATTGCTGTATATATGGAGGAGAGTCAAAAGTTCATAGAAAATGGATTTAAATATACTGGAAGTGTTCCTCCAATTTTTTTAAGCCCTCTGGTATTGTCACCAGACACACAAAAATAATTCTTAGGTTAGTTCTCTTAGAATGGAGCAATTATTCCAAGAAGCACTTGACTGAAATCTTAAAAGAAATATAATTGCAAGGTACCATCTATCTTCATAAGGTTTTCAAAAGAATTGTTTTCTCCCCCACAAAAATCTGACAAACAACTGTATTTTCAAATACAGAAAAAAAATCAAGTAGAAACGTGATCATTTATTTCTATAGACATATCTTTTCATTATACTATTTTTTTACATTAATGGTTCTTTTAGCTTTTTTATTTGTAAAATGACTGAGGTACCATATATACTTGAATAAAAGCCAAGCTTTTCAGCACATTTACTATGCAGTTTTTTTGTGATAAAATTAGGTGCTTCGGCTGATATTGGGTCTGCTGATACTCGAGTATATACGGTAGATCAGATGCTGTCCCCTAAGTTCCTTTCTCCTGTAATATCCCAAAACTTGATAATCCTCTAATTAAACAAATATATAAGGATAGTCCTACAATTCTGTAGCTTGAAGTGATCTTGTGATAGTTTTTTACCCTAGTGGGTGGTCCTCAGAGCAAAGATATTATTCCTAGCACTTTTCATTGAGCCAGTAGGCTCAAAGGGGTGCTAGAAAGCTTAGAAATCTTCAAGAGAGATGTCAAGACTGATTTAAAAACTGATCTTAAATTAAAAGGATGGTATGTTTGTCCTGAATTAGAGAAGACTGAGGATCAGGACTGATTATCTTTAAAAGACACAAGAGTAACAATATAGATGGTGATCATTACCCTTTCTCCATTTTTACTAACAAGAGGACAAGAAGAAATGGGTTCAATGCTAGGGGGATATGGACCAAATTATATCTTAAAAACTGTGTTTTCCAACAACTATGGGCATAGTGGGCTAGTATACACTGAGTTGCTAACCACAAGATCAATGGATCAGACCCACCAGCCACTCTGTAGAAGAAAAATGAGGCTGTCTATTCTCAGAAAGATTTAAAGTCTCAGAAACCCAAAGGAGCAGTTCTACCCTGTCCTATAGCGTCCTTAGGAGCCAATTCCAACCTGACGGCAGTAAGTAGGATCCCCGAAGGCAAGTCTCACTATATTCACCTGTGTATTTCAACTGTTTTTTAATTATCCTCCTTTTCACCATGCCTACTTCTGGATCTGGCGCTTAGAAACTAACTGCTCAATAGATATTTGGGGGATTTTTTTAAAAATAAAGGATCATTCAAACTTTGGCAGTCAAACCACAGAAACACATTATAGAGACAGGACAAGGAATTACTTTCCTCTTGATGTTTAAAAAAGAGAAAGATATTACCTTCCAAGACAACGTAGTGACTAGAAACAGGAAGCTTCATTATGATTCAAAGTTATTTCCCTATAAAAACTTTGAGGCTTGGTGATCCTGTCGTGGATTGGGTACCACAGACAAACGGAACCCGTCTCCGGGCTCATCTGAAAACTGGTGCCAATCACAAATACACTGCCTGCTGTGAGTATCCACTAAGCGTTGAGATTCCCCGCAGAATTCCCCTCCTAGGCCAGCAGGCAGTTGGGAAGCCTGGCATGGATGCTGGGAGCTTTCTCTCCAACAGATGGAATGCAACTCTGTCATCTTTCAAACTCATTTTCCATTGTCCCTAGTGATTTATAATGAGGTGAGTCATTCTTCTGACCTCATTTTTCATGCTGCTTACTGTCAAAGGGGAACAATCTAAACATGGAGAGGTAAATCAATAAAAGAGGCATGATTTAAAAAGTGAAGCTACTTCCACGGGACGCAAACACGATCTGCTTTGGTGGGTATAGTCCCATCCACGATGCCAACAATTAAGAGAGAGGGGGGGGACTTTAACCAGAAAAACAAAGAAACTTGGCAAAAATGGTGCCTGGATGCAGACAGAAAGTAAACCTGCCTCCCATGAAATGCCCTGATGCAAATAAAACAGTTCATAAAACCATACACCCTACTGTGAAATTCACATTCAATTAGAGGGGCAGAGCTCAGCTCAGCCTCAAAGAGCAAAACACAAAGCCAGCCAACCTGATCTCCATATGAATGCTCCAAATGCCACTTCTATTTTCTAAGACAAGCACATCACTTGTCTACAGAGGACTGATAAACGCAGAATGGACACTCATCTCTTCCTATTGGCTCCCTTACAAGACAGTGTCTGTAAAGAGAACCTCTCTTTTCCTTGGATATCCAAGGTACCATGATTTTTTAACGAGTTTTTCCTTTGACGTTTTATAACAAAATTCAAGGGCGGTAGTGATCTTTGGAGGCAACAAACCAAACTACCGAACTGGAATGTTGAAGAGCATTTCAAAATAAGGCAGGCTCCAGTTAAGAGTTACAGGGATAATAATCTTAATCAGAAGGGGGTGGCACTGAATTTCAAGGTCTCCTGGAGACTTTGTGGAACCACTGTAGTTGGATACAACACTGAAACTTGGCCCTGAAACAATCTTACAACCTTAAACCCAAACTAGCCCTTGACATCTTCTTTAAACCAAACAATAATTCCTTTTAATTAGTAAATAGTGTCTGCCTCGAGCACTGTGTGCTTTTAAAGAAAGGTCTATAAAGTATCAAATTAGCAACAGCAAACCAAAGTTGAGAAGCGAAGCTTGGGGAGCAGTGAGTTTACTTACATCAAGTGAGCAGGAAGGTCATGTTAATAGGAATCGAGGGTGAGAAAGGGTCCACAACTTGAAGAATGAATCAATATGACTAAACTGTATATGTGGACATGGCTGAACCGGTGTACTTCTGCTGTGTAAACCTTCAACAACACCCACAAAACAAGAGTAAGATTTTACAGAGGTAACCGAGCACATCTGAAACGACTGGAGACAGTTTATTTCCACTGTCATCACAACTGGCAAATATTTAGAGGAAGCACACTAACTAAATGATGGGCCTCATGTGACGCTTTCCAACAGTCAATACCTATACCAACGACGACAATAGCTACTTCCTTCACAACTTCCACAATTTACATTTATGTAACTGCTCACACAGTGAAAGAGAGAATTAGAATTACTCATGAACGGAATGCAGGCCTAGGCAATGCTGACTTGAAACTTCACAGTCCTTTAAGACCATGAGCATCAATGGCTACTAAACCACAAAGACATATAATTAGACATCATGAACCTCCTCCTAGAAGTATGGATGTCCTGTGGTGTAGTGGGTGACGCAATGGGCTGCTAACTGCAAGGTTAACAGTTTGAAACCACCAGTTGCTCTGAGGGAGAAAGATGAGACTGTCTGCTACTAGTTGGTCCTATGTGGTCACTATGAGTCAGAATCAACTTGATGGCAGTCAGTTTGGTTTGGGTTTTGATGGAAATAAACACCATCACCTGTAATGATGTACATATGCCGAAATTCAAACCTGAAGTTTCTAAGGCTAATGACCAGTTTATAGGAAATACAGAAGACAAAAGAACACGCTAAATACCAGTAGCATGCAGCTACTAAAAGGCAGATTGTGGGAAACTCTACAATACAAACCACCCATTTTCAACAGATAAGATGCAGAGGAAAATAAATAGGATGACACCATAGATGAAGAAGGTCAATACAGGACAATGCAGACCTTCTGGGAATCCTGATTTGAAGAACTAACTAATTATACATGTATAGTTATAGCTTTATATGGTCATATATACACACACATAATCAGGAAAATGTAAACCCTATTGGATGTTTAATGATATGTTCTATTAGGCATATTAGAATTGTGGGGTTTTAGTGTTTTGTTTTAAAATAAATGAAGAGAAGAAAATGCTTTAAAATTGATTCTCATGGTGATTACACAAATCTTAGTATGACTAAATGATTGAATTGTATAATATGTGAAGTACATGCCCATAAAATTTTTTAGTCACGTGTGATATTGGCTTCAAAATAACTCAGCATTATGAGAACAAGAGGCAGTATAAGCAGGAACCTATAGATGAAATAACACTGACCAGGAGTTCATAACTTTTGAGAACTTATCATACTATTCTCTCTGCTTTTGTATGTGTGAAGTATTCAGTAATAAAATGAGGCAAAAAGAAAGAAAAAGCGGGTCTCTAGGCCAAAAATTAAAAGCCAAGGTTCATTCAATGGGATTATAGGAACATTCCCAAATTTGTATTACAATAAGATTCCAATAGATTGTCCTGAGATTATGATGCTGAAGTACAAAATCATTCATAAATTATTGCAAAAACCTTATGAAATATAATATTTCATAGCTACAATGAAATATAATATTTCACTAAAAGCGACATGTAGCTCAAGTTTCAAAAAGAACTAAGGCTTCAGTTTTCCAATTTAATTGGCTCATGAAGCAAATATTCATTCCTGATAAAACTTCAAACTCAAAAAAATAAAATAAGCCCACCTTCCTGATATGATCACTGAAGACAAATGTGTACATAAGCAAATGTGGTGAAGAAAGCTGATGGTGCCCGGATATCAAAAGATATAGCGTCTGGGTTGTTAAAGGCTTGAAGATAAACAAGCGGCCATCTAGCTCAGAAACAACAAAGCCCACATAGAAGAAGCACACCAGCCTGTGTGATCATGAGGTGCCAAAGGGATCAGTTATCAGGCATCAAAGAACAAAAAATCCTATCATTGTAAATGACGGGGAGTGTGGAGTGGAGACCCAAAGCCCATCTGTAGGCAATTGGACATCCCCTTACAGAAGGGTTATGGGGAGGAGACAAGCCAGTCAGGGTGCAGTGTAGCAACAATGAAACATACAACTTTCCTCTAGTTCTTAAATGCTTCCTCCTCCCCACTATCATGATCCTAATTCTACCTTGCACATCTGGCTAGACCAGAGGATGTACACTGGTACACATAGGAACTGGAAACACAGGGAATGCAGGACAGATTATCCCTTCAGGACCAGTGGTGAGAGTGGTGATACTGGGAGGGTGGAGGGAAGGTAGGGTAGAAAGGGGGAACCGATTACAAGAATCTACATGTGACCTCCTCCCTGGGGGTCAGACAACAGAAAAGTGGGTGAAGGGAGACGTCGGACAGTGCAAGATATGACAAAATAATAATAATTTATAAATTATCAAGGGTTCGTGAGGGAGGGAGGGAGGAGCGGGGAGGGAGAGAGAAAATGAGGAGCTGATATCACGGGCTCAAGTAGAAAGCAAATGTTTTGAGAATGATGGTGGCAACAAATGTACAAATGTACTTGACACAATGGATGGATGGATGGATTGTGATAAGAGTTGTAGGAGTCCCCAATAAAATGATTTAAAAAAATAGAATATTTCACTAAAAGCCACATGTAGATCAATTTTCAAAAAGAACTAAGGCTTCAGTTTTCCACTTTAATTGGCTCATGAAACAAATATTCATTCCTGATAAAACAAAAAAATAAGAACTCCAGGCTATCGTATCAGCTGTGACTCAGGACCCTGCAGTTAGTTAGCAGTCCAACACACAGCCACCGAGTCACCAGCGCTCCCTGATAACATTTCAAGGCCCCCAAATTCACTTAAATTGGTTAGTCTACAATCTAATATCAACAAGGTTTATGAAACAATTTTTAAAATTACCCTCTAAAAGCACAGGAAGGTGGGATACATTCATGAGGGTACAGGATAGACATGGAACAAGCTTTCATTCAGCAGTCAGAATTTGAATTTGGAGATACTGCTACTGGGTATGACCGCTGAAAAATAATGATCCCAAACCTCCATCTTCTACCATCTAAGTAACAGCCTAAGTGTGATCATTTTTATCCGTAAACAGAGATGAAAAGAGTCACAAACACTGAGGAATGTAAGACTTCCCCAGACCAAGAAGACAGCTCTAGAGCAGAGAATCACTATCACTAGGTAGCTATTTTCGTATTATAAATAATAGAAACCAACAATGGAGACAATCCCCAAAATTCAAGTTCATTTCTAAACTGCATCAACTGCTAAGTAACAAGTAACAAAACGCAGAGTGCCTGGCACAGAGTGGGCATTCAACACAAGAATGCAAAGGATGAATGGCAGAAGAGACTAAAGGACTGTGGGTACTAACTTCCCTTTCAATGCTTCCCCAAGGCATCTTCCATGAAAGAGCTAATGATTGGGAAATGGGCCAAGCCAGAACTGGGGGATAAAGTAATCCAAACTAGCTACCCAGAGCATCAGTAATGAAGATGCAATCTTTCTGTCTACAGTGTCAAGTTTATTAACCAAACACCTTCTTACAAATAAAGAAAACACTCGAACTTACGAGAAATACCTTCTTTCTGGTTCTTCTCATATACGCTGGGGTCTAATTAAGAGTCATAATCATATTGATGGTAGAACTATTTCTTCCAAAAGTCAACAGAAAGACTATCCTTACTAGGGAAAAAACAACAACTTCATATTAGCTTCATGATCGTCTTCAAAAGCATCTTTCTACTGAAAATGCTCTTTCAAAGATTATTGTTGTTCTTTATACTCCCCGCTCTTCTTTCCATTAACTCAACTCTAACTGCTATGCTAATACCCAAGACGGAGACTCCTATCGCACCTTATAGTCTTATATTTCATACAATTTTAGAGCAAGAAAGAATCTTAAAGCAATCTAACTTCATCCTGTCATCTAAAGTAGGAGAAAGCTGAACAGACCAAAAGCAAGTAAAATCTTTCTCGGTTCTTGTTTCCATGACTCAATCTTTGCACCTAATTTAGCTGATCACCTTGCAATAAGGGACTCGGGTAGCCGATCTGACTCTTCATCCTTGGAGGCAACGCTCTTTTTCTAATTGAACAGCACTTCTATCCTTAAGTCTTGTCTACATGTTTCCTGCATTCTTGAAACTATGGACTTTCCTTGATCCACTTGTCAGTTTCCATCATTTCTACCTCTATCCCTCATGGTCTCCTACGAAGCTGTAAGTCTTTATGGGAAGGTATTTGATCGGTGGATAATCATTCAGGAGATGATTCTCTTGAACTAATACTGGGCATGCTTTATAACAACCAAACCATTTCATGGTTTAGCTAGGGGCGGGTGCCTTTTTAAGCCAGGTAAGAGGACCTGATACCCACGCTATAGGAACAGACAGCTAAAACCTTGACGTGGATTAGGCTGGGGAGGAGATCAGATACAAATCAAAAACAGCACGGGGGCGAGGGAAAGAGCAGAACTACTGCTAAGGATTTCACTTGCGCACCTTAATTTTAAGAAAAACATGGTTGTTGGTTAAAGAGGAGCTAAAGTTTCTCCTGGATCCCAGAATTCAAATCATATTTTGAATTAGTATTCCTTGACCCACATGGACTTGGATCAGTCTGGCACATGTTACAATTTTTACTATTTTCTAAAGAGCAAATATATTCCAAATAATCCAATGGACTTTTAAAATACACCCCAGTTTTAAGCTGGAGTAATCTGCACCGAACCCTCTACAATGGTACATAAAATGCAGTGTCTCACTGTAAAATTGAGTTGATGTATAAAATGCAGATTTGAACCACAATAAAGACACTAATGCTTAATAAAAATAAAAGAGAAGAAGACTGGAGCCGGCTGTGGGCCTGCCGAGCGAGACTGGACTCACGCAGATGCCTGCAGTATATTCCCACTCGGACGTCTGCAGAGCACCTCAGTTCAATGTTGGACTGAGTCCTGATTTTATCTGAATAGCGCGATTCTTTCAGACTCCCAGGCTGGAACTGTATTATACTTTTCCTTCATCTCCATTCTCTCAACTAGTCCTTTCATCTCTGTCCCTCCATTCTTTCTGAAATCCAATGGCAACTTCATAGTCCTAAAATACTGTTTTGGTTGGGTCATTTCCCCGTTCACATCCAATCCACACAAGTTCTTGACCAAGGACTTCATCAAGCCTCTCTGGCCTGATGTTCACAAAGCCCCACAGACTGTCAACTCGAGGCCTATCCCTCCCCCTCGAAATACATCCATTTTGACCCGCTGCTCCACTCTATCCTTGGCCTTATTAAAAATTCCAAACCTCAATCTTACTTTTCTGCCCACATTGTTCTACCATCCAGCACTGATTGCCTTTGTCCCTCTACTTAAGAGTATATCCTTACTATTTCTCACAGAAATTAGCACTCTAAAAGTAATTGCTTTTTATCTGTCTCCAAGTCCCACTGTGATTTTTGAATAGAACCTATCAACAAACATATATACCTTAATGTGAGATTATAAAGAGATTTTTCCCCTGCTTTGTCTCCCCCAAAGACATGCCAAACATTAGGGTTTATTTTGCTAGCATATGGGGGGAGGTCAGATGCTCAGAGACATCCCCCCTGAAGGCAGTCAGTCACCAGACTACTGTAGGCCTGCTCCCTGCTGCTAAGGACAATGGGCTACTTCTCCCTAAAGGCTGGCAGTCATGGATTTGGTTCCTGTAAGTAGAGTTACACCCTACTGATAAAGGTTCCTATGGAGCCTCAGAGAACAGAACAAACCAACTCAGTGACATCCAAAGTTAGGCTGCCATCCTGGATCTAGGATTCGCCCTTCTTGTCACATGTGTACCCCCAATCCCTCCTCTTCCTATTGTGTGTATATCCCTAGACTGTCCCTCTCTCATTGCTGTATAACCTATAGGGCAACCCCTTCCTGTGATGTATGACTTTACCTTTAATTAGTGGGCTTGCACTCCCCTCAAAGATATATAGGCCTGGATTAGTAATAAAAGGTTTTCTCTCAGGCTCCCAACCTCTGCTGTCCTCGCTCCCCTGTTCCCTTTCCCCTTGTCCTCCTTCCCGTCCCCCCTTCTCCACAGGGACCAAGTGGGGCTGAGGTGAGCATTGCTACCATGAAATGTGTCTGACTCCATTATTTCAATCTCTCTCATGCTCTCTAGGACTTTAATATAATATTTATATATCTCAACCACTCAACCATACAATTGTGCCCATCGAACCCGTGATTAGTGGTGGGGGGCTGGCACCCCTGCAAACCACACCTTAACACAATCTACCATTAGGTAGTCATTATCAATTGTGAATTAAGAATCTAACAGAGCCTCTAATAACAACAACAAAATATATATGCAAGCACATGCAAATGATGATATATTATCCAAATATCAAAAAAATGCTATAAAGGCCTATTTGATGATATGAGAAAATGATTCCAAAGAAAGTGAAAAAAATCTGGAACCAAATTGCATTCATGTATACATATTCATAAACACGCGAACACAAACACCCTCAGGCACATAGGAGTGCTGGTGGTACAATGGTTAGAGCACTCCAAGGGAGAAAACACGCAGTTTGCTTCTGTAAAGATGACAGCCTTGGACCCCCTATGGGGCAGTTCTACTCTGTCCCACAGGATCACAATGATCTGAAATCAAGTCACCGGCACTGAGGTTATTCTGGTTGTGTTGTTGTTAAGTGCCACTGCATTGGTTCTGTCTCATCGAGACCCTATGCATAACAGAACAGAGATATAAACTTGATAAATGGTTGATATTGGCTCGGGGTGGTAGGTGGGGCTGCTTACAAAAGGGGCGCAAAGAAATTAGAGAGAGAAATGATGGTGGGGTTGGTGTGGTTAGTTACCCTCATATTGACTCCGTAAAAGGCAGCCCCAAGTATAATGGAGGGAAAGGCATGATCTCTAGTCGTTGGTATGCACGAATCCAGTGCTGCAGCCGCTGTGCATGCGAGCGCCCTCCAAAGGGGGCACTCGTCCTCCAGCACTATGCCAGACAATAGTCTGATGATCTAGAGCAGTGGTTCTCCACCTTGCTCATGCTGCCACTCTTTCGTACAGTGCCTCATGGGGTGGGGACCCCCAACCATAAAATGATTTTCGGTGCTACTTCACCACTGTCATTTTGCTACTGTTATGAATAGTCATGTAAATATCTGATATGCAGGATGTATTTCCATTGTCACAAATTGAACATCATTAAAGCATAGTGATTAATCACAAAACACTATGTGATTATATATTGTGAAATATTTATTTCTAATGACAAATGAAATGTTGTCTTGAAGCATGGTGTAGCGTGGGTAAACAGTCTTCACGCTGGTACTCGTATGTGGGTGTATCTGCATGTATGTGGGCGGACCCGCCTGGAGACGGATAGAGGAGCGGTTTCTCACTTCTTAAGACCACCAGGACTATGGGTTTTCCGATGGTCTTAGGCGATCCCTGTGAAAGGGTCGTTAGACCCCCTCACCCCCACCCAAAGGGGTTGCAGACCACAGGCCAAGGGTTTTCCTTGGCTGTTGTGGAAGTAGATTGCCAAGCCCTTCTTCCTAGTTTGTCTTCCTTGGGAACCAGTCTACCAGGGGTGGCTCTGCTAGTATTTGGCTTAGAGCATCGCAGCAATACACAAGGCACCACGCTGCAACAGAATGACAGGTGATGCTGGTGCTGCCCTGTAGCCTGACTGTTTATCATTTATATCATGTTGATCGTTTTTCTCAAGTCAGAGAACTCTACACTAGCATGGGTGGATTTCATTGTATATGAAACAAACCTTAAAGACATTTAAAAATTAGAAATCAGCAATGACTCAATTTTAAGTTACCAACAAGACCTGTTTAATGTCCTCGATTTAGCAAAATTGTGTTGAATCTACTCATATTACCTACCATCCTGCTTATTTTAAAACACAAAGAATATTCTATAAGCACAACTAGTGGTACGCACAACTAGTGGTACAAAGCTACTCAGCAGGGCTTTTGCAAAATGGAAAAGGAAAATTTGGCTAGGGAACAAATAAAATTCATTTGAAGCTAACCTGGGGTAATTAAAACCAAACCACCCCCTAACCCACTGCCACTGAGTGCATACAAACAACACAACATAGCCATCAAAATAAAATCAGTGTCATTTCCAAATCTGGCTGTGAGGGCCATTCGAGTGTGGAAACTTGGGACTAACACTCATAAGGCAAGAGGCCAGGTGCCCAACATAGTCTGATGCATCATATTAACCAATCTCAAGAGGTAAGCTACTAAGATGACCCAGGATGACTGTCCTAGCGCTACAGTAATGAAGAAATCAGTAAGATTTTTAAAAAACGTTTTATTAGGGGTTCATACAACTCTTATCACAATCCATACATATATCAATTGTGTAAAGCGCATCTGTACATTCATTGCCCTCATCGTTTCAAAGCATTTGCTCTCCACTTAAGCCCTTTGCATCAGGTCCTCTTTTTATTCCTCTCCCTCCCTGCTCCCCTCTCCCTCATGAGCCCTTGATAATTTATAAATTGTTATTTTATCATATCTTGCCCTGTCCGATGTCTCCCTTCACCCATTTTCTGTTAGTAAGATCTTCTGATGCCTACTTTTCCATGCGTCTCAACATTAAAAACGGATTCATCAATACACAGGATAATGCAGTCTATTCACAGAAGGAGCTACTAAAGGAGTAATGAACTTAGGATAATAAAAGAGAAAGGTTAAGAAGACATGTGTTCTTGTATTTACCATGCAAGGTACCATACAGTGACATATTAGTCTATGTTAAATGAACACACTGCCATCTTGCTCTTTGACTCAACGGGGATTGCTATCTCACTCTTTCTTCTTCTGTCCATCTGCCCTATCTCCAAATCCCTTCCAGGAAAATAGTCTTTCTGAGGCTACAGGGTCAGACTGAGGCAGTTCTAGGAGTAGGGGATTCCGTCTGGGGTGACCTGAGCATCTCAGCTTGGACCCTGAGATCTGAATTTCGGAGACAAGCTCAGCATCATTCTGCTCTCCTAGGTGTCTCTAGGACTGATCAGACAGCGTCAGTGGCAAGATCTGAGCAGAAAAATATCAGTCTCCCCCACCACACTCAGCACAGACAGATAAGCCGATGATAATGTACGCAGCATTAGCAGGCCTTCACTTTAGCAAATCCCAGAAAAAAATTTCCTTTCCAAGATCCTGTCTTGAGATCTGCTGTTGTTAGGGGCCATCACGTTGGTTCCAACCGGCAGCGACCCTCTGCGCAGCAGAATGAAACATCGCCCGAGTCTGCACATGCTCACAACTGTTCTCATCGCTCTTGACCTGACCGAGAGCAGCGGTGCTCCGCCTTCCTCGTGCCACCACCTGTTCACACAGTGCCTCATGGGGTGGGGACCCCCAACCACCAAATTATTTTCGTGGCTACTTCATCACTGTCATTTTGCTACTGTTATGAATCGTCATGTAAATATCTGACATGCAGGATATATTTTCATTGTTACAAATTGAACATCATTAAAGCACAGGGATTAAACACAAAAACAATAAATATGTAATTATATATTGTGAAATATTTACTTCTAATAACAAATCAATGAAATTTTGTCTTGAAGCATGGTGTAGCATGGGTAAACAGTCTTCATGTTGGGTACTCGTATGTGGGCATATCTGCATGTGGGCAAACCCACCTGGAGACGGATAGAGGAGCAGTGTCTCAGTTCCTAAAACCATTGGAAATATGTGTTTCCCAATGGTTTTAGGCGGCCCCTGTGAAAGAGTCATTTGATTCCCCCAAAGGGGTCGTGACCCACAGAGGTTGAGAACCTCTGCTTTAGAGGGTTTCTGAGACTATAATCTTTATGTGAGCTGCCAGTCTCACCTTTTCTCAAGGAGCGGTTTGTGGGTTTGAACCAGTGACATTGTGGCTAGAAGCCCCATGTCTGACTCACAGCGCTACCGGGACACCTTACAGATACAAAACTCTCCAAACCCACTGCCACTGAGTCAACTCTGACTCATAGTGCCCCTTGTGACAGGGTAGAACTGACTCTGTGGGTTTCCAAGACTGTCATTCTTTATTTTTTAAATCATTTTATTGGGAGCTCTTACAGATATCATAACATTCCATCATTCAATCACATCTGGCAGTATTGGACAGCTGCTCTTACAATCCGTTTCAAAACATTTTCTTTCTTCTTGAACTCCTTGATATCAGCCCCCCTAAGACTGTAATTCTTTAAGGAGCTGATAGCCTCATTTTCCTCCCAAGGAATGGTTGGTGGGTTTGAACCGCCAACACTGTGGTTGGCAGCCCACAGTGAAACCCACTACACCCCCAGGGCTACTTAAAGGGTACAAAGACAAGTGCTAATAATCAATTTTAGACATTTTTTTCAAGCACCCACACACAAAGAATTATTAACCCACACTTCCTGCCTA
This sequence comes from Tenrec ecaudatus, assembly GCF_050624435.1. Lineage (NCBI taxonomy): Eukaryota > Metazoa > Chordata > Mammalia > Afrosoricida > Tenrecidae > Tenrec > Tenrec ecaudatus. Next base: position 219,986,646 of record NC_134530.1, on the reverse strand, counting down.
TAAAATATATACACAGAATTGAAACGGGGAGTCTTTGTGAGCAAATAAGTGCTTTCAAGAGTTCCATAAGCAGATGAAGCCCCTGTTCCTTTTAAGGACCCCAGGACAACAAGCCCATGCACACCAAATTTTAATCCATTCACCGACATGCGGCTTAGTCTGCATCATTTTCCTCCGCTTTCCTCGGCGCCTGTCTAACCTTTGAGATACTTCTTATCCCAGTCTATTTCCAGTATTATTAATAGGCCCCCTGGAGCTTGTTATCTTTGACTCAAGCACCTCGTGGTCTAAGCAAAGGCTGCCAAGAAAGAAAGGTCTCCACGTCCAAAGTAACACCAAGGCACCACAACCCCCAAGTCTGACCTTGTAGCTGAGGAGACAACCCATCCCCCACATCAATGAAGAAAACCCACTGCTGGTCAAATGCTCATGGTCAAATAATGAGTAGTGATTATCAGGAGGGGAAGGGGAAAGGGAGGGGAGAAAGGGGGGCCCAATCACAATGATCTACATATAACCTCCTCCCAATGGGGGCAACAGAAAAGTGGGTGAAGGGAAACATTGGTCAGTGTAAGACATGAAAAAATATATATAAATTATCAAGGATTCATGAGGGAGGGAGGGGAGGGGAAGGAAAGGAAAAAATGAGGAGCTGATACCAAGGGCTCAAGTAGAAAGAAAATGTTTTAAAAATTATGACGGCAACAAATGTACAAATGTGCTTGACACAATGGATGGATGTATGGATTGTGATAAGAGTTGAACCAGCCACCAATAAAAATATTTTTTTTAAAAGGCTTATGGTCTAAGCAAAGGCGTGAAAGGAAGCAATTACCCAGATAACGCTTACCATGCTTATATAACAAATGAGTATTTTAATGAAATAATTCATATACTGCATTTTTTCCTCCAATTGATAGCAGGGGGATTTGCCATAAAATATATTGGTCAGCTACTGGCGGCACCCGTCTCATATTTTGAAAACAAATGTTCACAGATCTTAGGAGAATTAGTTATCCAGACCCTGGAGAACTTACTGTAACTCTGAGAAAGGCTAACTTATGAAAGAGTGCCTGGGCCAAAAGGCTCCTTGTCCTGAGTCAAGGGGATGTGCCTCTAATGCGAGTCCTCTGGGCTCAGTCTTGAGGAGCTTTATCTTTAGCTGGAGTTGCTTGGTGTGTTGTGCTGGCTGGTACTATCTAATCGCTTCACCTCATTACCAGGCCTGTGAATGAAAGGGGTGGCGGGGAGAATGCTTATAATGCATCTGCAGCCATGAAAAGCAAAAAAATGATTCCAGAGCTGTCATCCCCTTCTTCTCCGATTTCAAGAGATGACCGAATGTAGGGAGGGAAGGATCGGAGAGAAGTTGCGCACTTCCCAGTCTGGGGTTGGTAATGAACAGACAAGGCACGGCACTCGGGAGGGCAGGCTCAGAAGGGACCAGACAGTGCTTACCTGGTGTGAGAAAAGGAGAGCAACCGCCAGAGGCCTCTACGTAGATGCTTTCCTGGGGGCATTATCAAACTGTGCGTGGCTTGCAGAGTCAGCTTTCAAAAGCAGGGTGATTAAGTTACCCTGACAAAATGGTGCTTTCATCGCAGCCAGTGTTGTTCAGCACATGTGTCCCTTTATGGTCTCTACCTTCTACGAAACCATTAGATGATTTCCTCCAGAATGCACTCAAGCACCTTCACACCCCAAATTACACGTGAAAAATAAGATCTCGTCTTTCCAAAAGCCTAGGAATCAGAAGTAACAGATGGGGCTCTCTTGGTGTCTACCCTATTTTATATTCTGCTTCTTTTTAGGCAGCATGGTTGATTGAGTGTTGGGCTGCTGACCAGCAGGTAGACAGTTCAAACCAACTAGCTGCTCTACAGAAGAAAGATGAGGGCAATCTGCTTTTCTAAAGCTTTACAACTTTGGAAATCCCATGGAGCAGTTCGACTTTGGCTTTAGGGTCACTGTGAATCAGAATTGACTCACCGATGGGTGAGTTTTTATAGAGATCTGGAGGTCCCTGGTGGCAGTGGTTATAAATTGGGCTACTAACCACAAGGTCAGCACTTTGAAACAGCAGGCCCCACTCCTCAGGGGAAAGACAGCGCTTTCTACCCTCATAAAGAGTTACAATCTCAGAAACTCACAGGGGCAGTTCAACCCTGTCTGATAGGGTCTCTGTGAGTCAGCATCGACTCGATGGCAGGGAGTTTGGTTTGGGGTTTGGAGGACCCTGGATTCAATTGACTACTAACAAAAAAAGTCAAACCCGCCCACGGGTATCACAGAACGAAGGCTTGGCCATCTTCTCAAAAACATGAAAGGCAAGAAAATTCCAACGGCACGGTTCTACGCTGAAACACGTGGGTCACCAAAAGTCAGAATCAAACTCAAGGGCAACAGGTTCGACAGAACTCTGGACATCAATGCCCCAAATGCCATGCCTACAAACAATTTCCCTCCTTTCTAACCTTGCCCCACTAACAATCTCTCTGAGCTACAGTTTCCTGGTCTGTGAAGTAGGAATAAGAATACCACCTTCCCTACCTACTTCAAGGGTTCAATTCTGAGAAACACGATGAGACAGGAGGTGTACCAAATAAGTTTTTCAAACAGACGCATTACTAAACAAATTTTGGGTGCTACCTTCCGCGGGGCACTGTTCTGCACAGAAAAGTCTGGGTGTAAATAGGGTCAACAGAGGACAAAGCGCCTCCATCGGAAAGAGACGGGGTGCACACATGACAAGGAGTAATTTTAAACTACTGGCTAAGATATTAGGAAAGTGGTTTGATATAAAGTTGAGTCATTATTTAGAAGTGGATTTTCATGGCAACACATTCGTTTTGCCCAGACAGCAGAAGAAGGAAAATGACAAGGATAAAGAGTGGGAGTCCAGCTCTCAGCTCACCAAAATAACCCAACAAGTTCCACTGGGGAAGTGGAGTTGGTTATGACAGTACACACAGAACAGTGTTGCATAAGGCAAGAGCAGCAAAGGTGTTATTACCAAGCGCAAAACTACCAGGCCATCCACAATCCCTACGCTCGAGCCTTACAGACAAGGGGGCTTCCAAAAGTTCGTGGGGGGAATGCAATTATCTCTTCATTCCATTTTCCACAGACTGTTTTTTAACTCCCTCCCTACCGCTCTACACACACACACACACACACACACACACGAGGGAGCTTCGAAAGTGTGGAAAAGCGGAGTAAAATGATAACGGAATTTTCCCTCAAACTTTTAAAATAACATACAGCTGGCATGCAATTGTTACAGCGGGCCTTAAGCAAAGCTAAGTGATCCCGTGGGTGGGTTCTCAGAGGAAGTCCTTAGGCAGGTCAGCACTGCTGGGCAGCAGCGGGGAAGGGCACCGCCGACAATGCCATCGGGCACTCTAGAAGGCAGGGCCCAGGGGAGGCACAAACTGGTATGGAAGCACTACATATGAGCAAAATGAAGGGCGTGGTTGCAAAAGATCTGCTTCTCTCCCGTTGATTTTATAATAGAGACACAAACAGAAGACAGAATTTTCTGAAAGGCCGTCAGGCAAAAGACGTTGACCATTGCAGTTGATTGACGTGGTGTACAGGCACACCGCGAGACAGAAGAGGGCTAATCTATAGGGATAACGCAGGGGCCCGGTCTCCAGTAACCATGACAACCCGAGGAGGTGGAGGGAAATACAAACACTGACCAGGCAGCTGGGTGACACTATTCCTTGAGGCACAGACCCTGGGGTCGCCAAGACGCTTGCTCAGCGGAGGAAAGGGACCAAGAATGAAACTGACTAGTCCACGCGGGCCAGTGTCTATGCCGGGGGCCGGGGACCCACCGGGACAATAACCCTCCCCAGGGGGTAGCTCATCCGCAGGAGACTGGACGCCGGCCGCAAGAAGGGAGTTACCTGGTGCAGCGCTGTCAAGCCGTCCACGTTGACCGTGTTGATGTCGGCGCCTCTGGCTAGAAGCTTTTTCACCTCGTCGGTGTCCCCGCTGGAGCAGGCAGCCAGGAAGACAGCACCGTCCTCGAAGCGCACCCTGGGGCTCCCGCGACGGCTCTGCGGCTGCCGTCCCGCGCCGCGCCGCTCCGCGGGCTCCTGTTCAGTCAGCGAGCCCCGCCAGCGCCGAAGCTGCTCAGCCCGCCGCATTCGCGCCGACTCTGCCCGCTTCCCGCCTATGTGCTCCAGCTCCGCCATCGCTCCGGCCTCAACAGCTGCGGCCGCCGAAAGTATCGCTGCTAGATGGCTGTTGCTACTCCCGCAGCCGCGGTCGCCTCCCTCACAGCGTTTCAGCCCGGCGCAGAAGGCGGAGACCCTCGCGCGGCCATCTTTACTTCTCCCGCCACTAGCACCGCCCGCAGTCTCCCCAGACCTCAACGCGCAGGCGCTGCCCGGGCCCCGGGTCATCACGGGACTTGTAGTAAAACTACCGGCCCTAAGCGCAAGCTGTGGCCTTCAGGGAACTACAAATCCCTGGATGCAGCAGAAAAGAGGCGAGGACTACCTGGTGACTGCTGGCCGCTGTTCCCTGCGGGGTCACCTTTGCCCTAAAGGGTGGGTTGTGCCCTGAATTGGTGTCAGCAGCTTCCACCGAGGGTTTTGGGAGTCGTAGTTTTTTGTGTTATGACTTCTAATCTTAGCTCCTAAATCATCCCATCGTTCTTTTGACTGGGAAAGGGGTAGTAATTGTCCCTATTTTCTACGTGGGGAAAACAAACATAGAGTACCTGAAAAACTTGGAATCATTATCCCAAATCTACATTTAGTAAATGTAAATATTTGGGGGGGGTGGGGGCGTGAAGAAGCATATGTATGCATACAATATTACACGTCACATTCTTATGTAAATAGTTTCAACAGGACATTTATTCTAGACACACACCCCCAAAAAAAAGGTCTTGAAAATACTAGAGAAGTAGAGTGGGCAGAGTATAAGCTTTAAATCCAAATATCCATTCATTGACTCTTCTGTAGAAGTGAGCCTGTTTCCTTATGTGTAAAAATGTGAGTAATAATAGATCACAGCGTAGTCATGCGGGTCAAATGATGTACTATGTGACTGGTACCAACCCTGGCACATATCAAAACCCAAAGCAAGCTTGCTACCACCCAGTTGACTCAAGGCAGCCCTCAGCGACTGCACATCGTTATAGGAGCAGCCAGCCTCCTCTGCCTCTTGGGAAGGAACTAGTAGTTTGGAACTGCCAACCAATTAGCAACCCAATGCCTAACCCATATATCAGCTCACAAGAAATTGTTGTTGTTAGGGAGTCCTGGTGGCGTAGTGGTTACAAGTTGGACTGCTAATCACAAAGTCAGCAGTTCAAACCCACCAGCCAGTTCCACTAGAGACATGAGGCTTTCTATTCCCCAAAAGTGTTTCAGGCTTGGAAGCTCACAGGGGCAGTCTACCCTGTCCTGTTTGGTCACAATGAGCCAGAATTGTGTGTTTGAGGCAGTGAGTTTGAGAGTTATTGTTAGGTGCTCGCTGTTGAATCTGTTCCAAGTCAGAGCCGGCCTCTGCACAACAGAACAAAATGCGGCCCCATGCGTCAACATCCTGCTTGTGCCCGTTGTTGGAGCCATTGTGTCAATCCATCCCATTAAGAGTCTTTCTCTTTTTCTCTCTCTACTTTACCAAGGATTAATGGCCTTTACTAAGGACAGATGTCTCCTGATAACATGACAAAATATGTGTAGTATTGTACAAGAGGGAGACGTGGGGAAAAGGGAGTGCGGGGCAGGGAGAGGGGGAATAGGGCAAGCCATTGGGAGGTTTGATACGTTAAGTTGCTGAATTTTTTTTAATTGCAAGTAAAACGTTAAAAAAAAGGCTCAAATAACAAGTGCATGAGACAAAGTCTCTTCATCCTAGCTGTTAAGGAGCATTTTCTGGCTGTAGTTCTTTCAAGATAAATGTGTTTGTTCCTCTGGCAATCCATAGGATGTTATGTTCTTTTCCTTTTTATTTAATGGGAGCATTTATTCATCCTTAAATAGGACAAGGACAAGACAACTAGAGAGACCTACCATCTGGATAAGAGAGAACATCAGCACAAGGGGATACTGGTGTCCAAGGAGGTTTGCTGAGATCCAGAGCTTTAAAAAGGGCATGAGAGGTCAGAAGAATCTGTCACCAAAACATGGTTGGTGGCAATTAATACATCCTCGTTAAAAGTGGGACTCCTGAAGTGGGCTCTGAGCCATGATTGAGACATATACACTGTTAGACAGAAGGGCTTACGGTATGTGTCCTGGGGCTTCCCCAAGGTCAAGGATTTCATTTGACTTAGCTCCACAGTCAACACTCATGGGACCAGCAGTCAAAGAAGTGAAAGGACATGTTGCATTGGGAAAATCTGCTACACAAGACCTCTTTCAAGTGTTGAAGAGCCAAGCTGTCACTCTGAGGACTAAGGTGCGCATGAACCAAGCCATGGTATTTCCTTTTTTGTTTTGCTTCCAAGCCATGGCATTTCAGTCACCTCATATGTATGTGCAAGTGGACAATGAATAAGGAAGACTGCAGAAGGATTGGTGCATTTGAATTCAGGTGTTTGCAAAAAAAATAATAATGAAAGTACCGTGGATCACCAGAAGAACAAATAATCTGTCTTGGATGATGTATAAGCAGCATGCTCTTTAGAAATGAGGATGAAGAGCTTTGTCTCATGTATTTTGGACATGTTACCAGGACAGACAAGTCCCTGGAGAGGAACATTACACTTGCTAAGGCAGTGGGGTCAGTGCAAAAAGAAGAAGGAGGAGGAGAACCTACAGGAGACCCTCCAGGAGACCCTCCAGGAGATGGCTGGGCACAGTGGCTGTGACAATGGGCTCTCGCATAACAACAATGACATTGTGCAGGACTGGGCAGTGTTTCATTTTGTTGTGCAAAGGGTCGCTATGAGTCAGAGCTTTCTCAGTGGCAACTACAGGCAGCATCTAACGGATGCATTCATTGGATTCTCTCCAATGCTTTATAAATACTATTTAAGCCTTAGAGCAGCATTGCAAACAGTGGGTAACAACATGCATAAAATAATCAAGGTATAGTCAACACACAACATGCTTCCTCATTTATTGCAATTAAAGTTCTTGATGACCACCCCCTCACCCCCTATCCAGGGGGACGAACAACAGAAACTGTGGATGAAGGGAGACAGTGGTTGGTGTAAGATATGAACATAATAATAATTTATTGTGTATCAAGAGGTAACGGGGAGGGGGGGGAAGAGGAGCTGATACCAAGGGCTCAACTAGAATGTAAATGTTTGTAAAATAATGATGGCAATTTATAAAATTACCAAGGGCACATGAGGGAGGGGGGAAAGGAGAGGGAGGGGAAAAAAAAGAGGACCTGATGCAAGGGGCTTAAGTGGAGAGCAAATGCCTTGAGAATGATTGGGGCAGGGAATGTATGGATGTGCTTTATACAATTGATGTATGTATAAGTATGGATGGTGATAAGAGTAGTATGGGTCCCTAATAAAATGTAAAAAAAGAAAAGAGGAGAAAAAAATGATTAGGGCAAAGACTGTACAGATGTGCTTTATACAATTGATGTATGTATATGTATGAACTGTGATAAGAATTGTATGAGCCCTTAATAAATTATTAAAATTAAAAAAAAATGATGGCAACATATCTACAAATATGCTTGAGCCAATTCATGTATGTTATAGGAGTTGTGAGAGCCCCCAATAAAATTATCTTTTAAAAAAATTCTTAATGAGATTGACTTTGTCACTTGTCGACACAGTACCTCTTCTTATTGCAAGTTAAACTTGTGGACAATTAAACTTACCCGCCAGCTTCCAAATAGAATTCTCCCTACAGGGTAGAAGAAATATTGATGTTCACTCAGATAGGAAAGAAGGTTGGTTGAAGCCTGACCCTTTTCGAGAAACCACTCTTAGCTAAACTCTACCAATCTGACAAAGAAATGAACAAGGAAGAGCCTGTTGCAGCATAACCCACACAACAACTGCTAGGGTGTCCAGAGACGCCCTCAGCTAGTCACCCAAATGCCCCACATTCACAGATTGCTCCTTTAAAAATACACACAATCGGGCTGTATCTTTCATGGCTAGCTGGCCTTCAAATGGGCACATTTTTAAACAGAGGCACATCTTTCAGGGGCAATTGTATTTTCCATGTCTCTATGATCTTTGATTCAGCCTCAGGAAATAAAAAATAATTAGTTCTCATCATACAAACAGGCTATGAGCAAGTATAAGTTAAATCTTTATTCTCCCAAGAGATAGCACCTTAAATTTCAACAAGAAGACTTCGGTGTCAATTATAGGACATTGCAGGAAGTATTTTTTTTTACCACACCTATTAGAGTTCTTATTTTTGTTGTGTTTTTTTTACTTGAAACTTCTTTTCCCCCTTGACCAAAGCTCTCTGAAAATAAACTCACACACTCATCTCGCCAAGCGAACATTGTGACTCAAAGTTTAAAATAAATATTTTAAAGAAAAAATATTTTTATACTTGGACATATACTGTTTAAAAGCCCTCACTGCCATCAAGTCGAATCCCATTCACAGTGACCCTAGAGGGCAAGGTTGGACTGTCCTTGTAGGTTTCTGAGACTGTGCTCTGTATGGGGCTGGAAATCCCTCTTTCTCTCCAGGAGTGGATGGGAATTTCAACCGGCGAATACATCTTGTTAAATTCCACATACACAAATTGCAATTTGTTGTACTAGGCGAGACGGTTCTGGTGTGTTCTTTAATTAAGCCCAGACGGTCTATGAAGCAGCAATTCCCTATGCCCACGCTTTAGAAAACTAGGTGGCCAGGTTGGAGCACGCTGCTTTCGGAAGCCAGGACACCTGTGCGTGCGGTACCTGCACGCACCCCGCGGAGCGCGGCCCCGCCAGCTGGCTCTATGCCGCCCTCTGGTGGACGCGCGGACGCCGCGCCTTCGCCCTGGAGTTCGCTTTCCATTGGTCACGCTACCTGCTTCCACCAGACGCCACACGGTCCCTGCCTTTTCCTAGACATGGTTTTACAGATCTGCTTCTGAGAGAATCACCTAGGAAGTACTCCACGTGCGTGCTGGGGATAGAGCAAGAATTGAGGCACGGTGACGGTTAGGGAGGCATCGAAGGGAGTAAAGCGGAGGAAACACTTCGGTAAAAGGAGTCGCCGGTCCAGAACTCCGACAAAAAGCTCTTGGCTGCAATGGGTGCATGCTCACATTGAATGCGAAACCCTAGCAGCTCTCTGCAAAGGGGACTGCACAGCGACAGGAGTCTTTGTACGTAAACCCGTCAGGACGTCAGTTGGTCTATCTCTAAAGCGATGGACTGGCACCTCGGGGTAGAATCGTGGGCAGTTCTGGTGGATCTGCGTGTCTGAATGAGGGCTCACAGACCGCACAGTGCTCACGGGGAAGCAGTTACTCCTTAGCACCAATTTGAATGAACTGCAGAAAGTGCTGCAGTGGCCAAAAGAACGCTTACCAATTTAGCCATTGCTCCTACTATTCCAAAGTCACGAAATGAGGTAAGAAGAGTGAAATGACGTCATTTGCTTCCCCCTGCCGACTCCTCCCCCACTCTACCCATGCAATCAGCTAGCATTCCCAAAGGCTAGTCCAGTTTCAGCCACATCCTTCAGATTCGAGGCTGGTCCGAGCCATCCCCGAGCTCATTGGAGCATTTGCTTCGGGTACAGGCAGCTCTGAGAATCAAGGTTGGCTTAGCTATAAATAGGCATTTCTTTGGTCAGGAAGTACAGTTTTAGAGTTGAACCCAAAGCCCAAACCAAACCCACTGGCTTTCAGTTGATTCACACTCACAGAATACAGCTGTTCCTTTTGGTTTCGGAGACGAAATCTTGACAAAATCCGGCTGCTACATCCTTCTTCCACAGAACAGCTGGTGGGCTTGAATAGCCGACCTTTTGGTTAGCAGTCAAGTGCATCAACCACTCTGTCACCAGAGCTCCTTTTGAGAGTTGGAAAGGGGCTTAAAAGTCATCTATGTCTATCTTCAAGCCTTTAAGACCTCAGACCCTATATCTTTTGATAGCCGGGCACCATCAGCTTTCTTCACCACATTTGCTTATGCCCACATGGAAGAAGCATACCAGCCTGTGTGACCATTAGGTGTTGAAGGGATCAGGTATCGTGCATCAAAGAATAAAAAAAGCATATCATTGTAAATGAGGGTGAATTTAGAGTGGAGACCCAAAGCTCATTTGTAGGCAACTGGACACCCCCTTACAGAAGGGTCGCAGGGAGGAGACAAGCCAGTCAGGGTGCAGTGTATCAACAATGAAACATATAACTTTCCTCTAATTTTTAAATGTTTCCTTTCCCTACTATCATGATCCCAATTCTATCTTACAAGTCTGGCTAGACCAAAGGATGTACACTGGTACAGATACGAACTGGAAACACAGGGAATCCAGAACAGATGATCCCTTCAGGACCAGTGGTGAGAGTGACAATACTGGGAGGGTAGAAGGAAGGTGGGGTAGAAAGGGGGAACCGATTACAGGATCTACATATAACCTCCTCCCTGGGGGATGGACAACAAAAATGTAGGTGAAGGGAGACATCGGACAGTATAAGATATGACAAAATAATTTATAAATTATCAAGGGTTCATGGGGGGGTGGCAGGGAGGAAGGGGAAAAATGAGGAGCTGATAACAAGGGCTCAAGTAGAAAGCAAAGGTTTTGAAAATGATGATGACAACAAATGTACAAATGTGCTTGACACCATGGATGGATGGATGGATTGTGCTAAGAATTGTATGAGCCCCAACAAAATGATTAAAAAGAATAAATTTTTAAAAAGTCATCTATGTCTTCTAAATGCCCACTCAATGGAAGGCTCCGTTTGCACTACCCCTAGCAAGTAATTGCCTACTGTTCCAAAGTCTTCACCGACTGCCAAAGTTAGGAAGTGACTGTTATTAAACTTCTACTTAAACCCTTCCAAACCAATACCAAATTCACTGCGAGCGGGTCAATTTTGATTCACTTCAACGCTAACGGGCAGGGTAGAACAGCTCTTGTGGGTTTCTGAGGTTGTAACTCTTTACAATACAAAACCCTGTCTTTCTCCCTCAGAGTGGTTTTGAGCTGCTGACCTTGTGGTTAACAGTCCAACATGCAAAATAAAATGCATCTCTAAGCACATTTATGGAATGAAGGGTTGGTAGAGAAGCTGCCAAGCAGAAATTTTCTTTCTCAGGGAGCCGGGGGATTGTCTCCAGAGGTTGGTCCTACTCTATTTGGGGAAACCCAACTAGGCCATCAAATTTGAATCACAGTCAAGTGAGGAAATGACAAATTGCATTGAGTAAATTTGCTGCACAAGAGCTCTTCCACCGTTGGAAATCAAGGATGTTAATTTGAGGACTAAAGTGTGCTATGGTGGTTTCAATTCCTTCCTGTGCCTGTGAGAGTTGGACATCGAATAAGGAAGGCAAAGAAGAATGGACGCATTTGAATCACGGTGCTGACAGAGAATACTGAAAAGGGCCATGGTGTGCCAAAAGAACAAACAGAGCCGGCTTGGAAGAAGTTCAGCCAGACTGCTCCTTAAAGGAGAGTGCTTGTCTCACATAATTAGTCCCTGGAGAAGGTCGTCTGCTTGGTACGGTGGAGGGACGGTGAAAAGGGGCAAGGCCCCGGACAAGATGGAAGGACACATGGCTGGCACAATGGGCTCAAACTTGGTCACTGTGAAGATGGTACGGAACCCGGGAGTGCTTCATTCTGTTGTCGATAATAGGGTCGCTGTAAGACAACCCGATTTTTCAGCACCTCACAACTGTAACAAGCAGGGCACGCCATCCCATTTAACCAACTCTCCCCTGAGCGGTTGTGAGAATCGGTGATGAGACATACGAATAACCGTATGGTGATGTTATCACCACCGCCGAGGCGGAAGATCTCCGTCAACCACGGGAACGCGCCGACTCGCCGCCCGCAGCCGCGGGCTTCCTCTCCTTCCCGGCAGCAACGCGGCGCTCCAGGGCGAGCGGGAGAGGGCGCGCGCTCCCATTCGAATGCCGCGGGGGCGGAAGTGAGGCTCGGGCGCTGGCCAATGGGCGGCCGCGCCTCGCTCACCGGGCGCGCTGCGCACCAATCGCAGGGCGCGCAGGGCGGGGGGCGGAGCGACGCCCGTAGGCCGGCGGCCCGCGAGCTGTTGGCGTGGGGCGAGCGAGCGCAGGTAAGCAGGGCGCCTCTCCCGGTTTCCCAGCCGAGGATGCATCCGCGAGGAGGGCCCCGGCGCCCCGAGGGAACGCAGCGTGGGAAAGGAGCCCCGTTTCTGTCAGAGTAGAGCGCGGGAGGAGAGCCGCGACTGCAGGGCCCTTGACAGGCTGCGTCTTCGGCCGGGGCGCCAAGGTCAAGCGGGGTCCCGTGGGGGCGCCGTGGCTGCAGCTCTGGGCTGCCCGCCGGGGCGTCGGCCTTCCACCCCACGGCCGCCCCGAGGGCGGAAGAGGAGGCGACAACCTCGGAAACCCCGCGGAGCGGTTCGGCTCGGTGGAGGGTCGCTTGGAGCCCCCGGAGTGGGGCTTTGCTTTGTTTTCTTCGACGGTCATTGAAACCACTTTTAACACAACAGCTGCCTCCTGTTAGGAATTCTAGGGCTTCAAAGTACACAAGGTGGTTGGGCCGCAGTTTCAGGTGTTTCTGCAGCAGCCGATAAATGGCATCTTCATAAATGTAAGTGTGCTAAACACCGGTTAGATTAGATCCGTTTAGTTAGAACACTGGGTTTTTAAAGGCACACTTAGAGTTCAAGGATGCAGAAAGACGAAACGTAATAGGATGGAAAGTCTTATCCCAGGCAATTGCCAACCAGAGGAGGGCTTTATGGGAAAAGTTCTATGAAGAACAAGCGTTAGTACAGTTCTCATATGACAAAAGCCATAATTTACTAGGACTATGTAGGAATTCTGAACTTGTCTGTTCACCCTAAAATATATGAGAGAAGCTACTAGAAATAAAGGACCTATCCACTATCATAGTGGTCTACTGCCAATTAAACATCACAATAATTGATAAATCAATCACATGAAAGAAAAAGATCAATAGGTTATAAAAGAGTCAGACACTACAATTAACAGACTTGTCTAATGGGACATTGCCCCCAGTAACTTGGGATAGACATTTGTGTTAAGCACCCATGGGCCATCCAGGCATGCGATGAACATTATGAAACAAGACAGCACATGGCAAAGGCTGTACAAGTGTTCCCTAATCACGCATTAAAAATCAATAGCAAATATAACTAGAAAGCCTCCATGTGATTGACAATCGAGAAACTAAATAACTGATGCCATAAGAAATCATAATGGAGACATAAATCACTGAGGAGAGAAGCATAAAGAATATTGTACACAGCCAACTGGGATGCAGCAATACCTGGAAGGCAGTTTACGGTCTGAAAAATAACCTCAAAGAGACATGCGACTTCCAAAAAGGTGGGAAAGTAAAGGTAGAAGCAGAAATTGCCAAAAGAGAAAATTCCCACTAAAGGACTTCGCTGGTCTTGGACAAGGTTAATAAAATTGACGCTGCTTGATGAGTTGAGAAAAAAGATGGTTGAGATAAACGTAAGGAATGAAAATGGAAGCATGATCACAGATGGTGCAGATGTGAGACAGATTGCTTTCTGCGAATTGAAAGTGGATGTTTTTAACGTGCCAAATGGACTAAGGCAGAAATGGAGACCTTGACTAGCATGATGTTTCAGGAAATTAGATTTGTAGTTAAGAGGAAAAAGAATCGATGTTCTAAAATTGTAATGATTGTACAACTCTTCTTGATATGATTGAACTATTGAACTGTATGACATATGGATTATGTCCCAATAACACTGTTTAGAGAGAGAAAGAATTGCAGGCCAGTCTTACCCATAGCATAGTATAGAAAGCTTTCCCTTTAAGTTTAGACAGGGGGAGAATACCAGCTGTCGGCTCTTCTAGTCATCATTGTACTGCAATCTGTTACCAGAATAGAAATCAAGGGAACGGACAGGAAAGGAAGAAATAATGTAGAATTGTGACTTAATCCACCCATCACTAAGATTTTAGTTATGAAATCAACTATTTATGTATGCTAGTAAGAAAACAAAATAGAATTCTTTAAAAGATAACAAAAACATAAACTATCAATCCAACAAAAGGTAAGATCAATATAACAAAAATTATTAAACTTACAAGCATCTAAAAAAGACATAAGTACAAAACTGTATCACACGCAGGACTTAACAGACATAATATCACAAAGATGTCCATTCTTCCCAGATAGGCCCATGGAGTCCATGGGATTACAATTGAAATCAAAACACAGTTCTGTATGCTTGCACATATATGTGTGACTTGTTTTGGGTTTTTTTTTTAGACAATTCTAAAATCCATAGGCAAGAATAACAGGACATGCCTGAAGAAGAAAAAACAAAGTGGAGGGACTTGACTTACAGTAACTGTGACTGACTATTGGTTTTTTTTTAAAATTTATTTTTTATTTATTTTTAATTTTAACAATTTATTAAGGGCTCATACAATTCTTATCACAGTTCATACATATACATACATCAATTGTATAAAGCACATCTGTACAGTCTTTGCCCTAATCATTTTTTTCTCCTCTTTTCTTTTTTTACATTTTATTAGGGACCCATACAACTCTTATCACCATCCATACTTATACATACATCAATTGTATAAAGCACATCCATACATTCCCTGCCCCAATCATTCTCAAGGCATTTGCTCTCCACTTAAGCCCCTTGCATCAGGTCCTCTTCCCCCCCCCTCCCTCCCCATTCCCCCCTCCCTCATATGCCCTTGGTAATTTATACATCGTTATTTTGTCATATCTTGCCCTATCTGGAGTCTCCCCCCCTTCTCTGCTGTCCCTCTCCCAGGGAAGAGGTCACATGTGGATCCTTGTAATCAGTTCCCCGTTTCCAACCCACTCACCCTCCACTCTCCCAGCATCGTCCCTCACACCCTTGGTCCTGAAGGTATCATCCACCCTGGATTCCCTGTACCTCCAGCCCTCATATGTACTAGTGTACAGCCTCTGTCCTATCCAGGCCTGCAAGGTAGAATTCGGATCATGGTAGTTGGGGGGAGGAAGCATCCAGGATCTGGGGGAAAGCTGTGTTCTTCATTGGTACTACCTCGCACCCTAATTAACCCATCTCCTCTCCTAAACACCTCTATGAGGGGACTTATGGGCGCCTCTTTTCTGCTCCAGTGAGTCCCAGCTGCTGGGAGTACAGAGTGGGGAGCTGTGTGTGGTTCCCTTTACCGGGCGATCATGCAGAGAGCCACGCGTCTGAAGAGGGAGCTGAGCCTGTTAGCCACAGAGCCACCCCCAGGCATCACCTGCTGGCAAGAGGACCAGATGGACGACCTTCGAGCTCGTGGGTATCGTTGTCTGAAGCCTGGGATGAGAGTCAGGGTCCTGTTGGATCCCATGCTGACAGCCATCATTTGTATCTTCTAAAGTAGGGAGCCGCTGCCCCGACAACGGGCCAGACCACCTTTATGTCCTTACTGGCTTCAATCATGAAAGTTGTACTTGACATTTCTTGCCTCTCTGGCCTTTATTATAACTTTCGCTAATTTATAGCCAGGATTTGGGCATCAGCTCTGAAGTAATGGTGAGGCCAGAGGTCACCATCTAAAAAGGGTGACCCCAGGCAGGAAGTGTAAATGATTAGAACATCGCAGAGGGGTCGGGGAACCCCACCAAATCTGCGGGGTGGTATTTGGTGTGTGGCCAGCATTTCTTGATCCTGGCTGTGACACCATCAGCTTGTTGAGGCCATCAGCTTCACGGTGCATTGCAGGCCTTGTCAGCACCCAGAGAGAGACGAGCTGATCTAGACCCTGCTTCTTTACTGGAACAGTAGACCTCAGTAGGTCCACGTGGTGTGATGATGATTCAAGTCATCTGAGTCCCCTTTACTTTTTTCTTTTAAGAAATATTAGGTGGGGCCAACACACCGTATGCAAAAGGTGTTTTCAAGCTGGAAGTGATCATTCCCGAGAGGTGAGTGTAAGTTTGATTCTATTGGGAGAGAGAGCAATGTAGGAAATAAGAGCATTCTACCTGGAGGTTAAAGGACCTGAGGTTATAATCCTAGGTTTTGTCATGACTCAGTGCAACTTAGAGGTCTCTGGGTGACTCAGAAACGGTTTGCACTGAACTCCTAAGCGAAATACAGGCCTAGTGAGTTGTCAAGATTACAGGCAAGAGAGCCCAACGGAGCAGTTCTACTCTGTCACACACAGGGTTTTGAACCAGCTTGATGGGAACGGTGTTTAGTGAAGAAAGCAGTTTGAGCATCCTGGAGAGACTCAGACTGTGTTTTGTTTTGTTTTTTCTTCATTGTTCTGTGAGTTTAAGGAACAAAAGGAAGTCTGAGGAGCAAAATTAGGACTGTGGGCGGCTGGGGCAAGGTGTCCAATGGCATTCCCATTGGACAGCCCTTGGAGAATAAGCCAGGGGACTGTTGTGATGGAGAGAAATCCCTGGATACAGCTTTTTGGCCCTTTGCTCATCAAGGGAATCTTCTGCTTTCTTCAAACTGCTTCAAAATAAGCCCCTGCATTCAAGAATAGCTATCGATATATGTATAATTTTTTTTGCAGTCCCCCCAGAACAGTTACCCTAACTTTCTAAGCAGACTTCTCTGCTTTAAATTTAACTGGTCCAGATCCTCTCGGGGGCGATGGTTTTCTTGGGCTGTTTTTGAAGGCACCCCGATGAGACTAAAGTAGCTTGCTGAGAGAACTTGTCTGCAGCCGTCTACTGATTGCGACACGTATTTACACGGGGTTTGAATAAACGCACGCGTGTATGAACTAGACCTCTAGCGGCAATACTTTTTGACTTACCTGTGTATGGTAGATTTGTTCATAAAGTAGGAAGTATTTAGGGCGTGAAATGGCTTGAGTCCAGGCAGTGGTATATGAATAGTCAATTTAAATGGATGAGTTCGATACCATGGTTTTAACTTTGCTGACAGTTTGAAAATGCCATGATGAAAAGTTGGAAGTTGGACAGAGGAAAGGTTCGCCTCCCAAAGATCGTCTTTGCGATATGTCCATAATACCAACATTTTCCCCGTCATATTTGTGATTGTGTATGATGTACTAAAAAGCTGTCTTTCAGTGAAAATATGTCCACTGATCTGTATTTTCAAAGGTACCCATTTGAGCCGCCTCAGATCCGATTTCTGACTCCAATCTATCATCCCAACATTGATTCTGCTGGAAGGATTTGTCTGGATGTTCTCAAACTGCCACCAAAAGTGAGTGGTGGGGAGAGGGTTGGCTACAGCTTTCTCGGGTCCTCACTGGCTCCTTCAAGCTTGCATTAGAATGTCGCCTTTGTAGTAATACCAAAACAACGGCCTCTCTGTCCGTAGGGTGCCTGGAGGCCATCCCTCAACCTGGCCACTGTGCTGACTTCCATTCAGCTGCTTATGTCAGAGCCCAACCCTGACGACCCACTCATGGCTGACATAGTAAGTGTTCTGCTTCGCTGCCCAGCCTCTGGAGGTTCTCTACTCCTGCGCAGACAGTTCCACCCTGACCTGGAGGGTCGCCGCGAGTCAAAGTCGACTTGATGGCAGTGAGTTTGGTGTTGAGAGCTGTCTCCAGCTGCTGGAGCTAATGTTACAAATCATTTTTCTCTCCATGGACTCTCTTTATTTCCTCTCAGTCCTCAGAATATAAATATAATAAGCCGATCTTCCTCAAGAATGCCAGGGACTGGACGGAGAAGCATGCAAGACAGAGGCAGAAGGTATGAACTTTGTACAGCTTCCCTCCCACTGCTGTTGTCTGTCTCTCAAGTGTACAAGGGAGTACCCCCTGAAAACCAGAATTGTGCTGGGCAGAGCAGAGTTTTTGTAGTACTTGCTTTTCCCGCTAGGTGAACGTTGAGCAACTCACTCTGAGTTAGTGCACCCAGTGGCGTCGCCTGGGAAGGTTCTCTCTGGTCACAGTGTATTTTTCTGTGCTCGAGTCTTTTTTTGTGTGGGCCGGTTTCAGAGAACAGTGTGCAGCTGTGAGGTTGAGCATAGCTTACAAGGACAGCACTCTGGGAAAAACTCCCGGGTACAGATGGTTTTCTCATTTCAAAAAAAGTGAAATGCCGATTGATGGCACACCTCGTTCTGGACATCCCTCAACTTCCCGAACTGATGAAAATGTCAACTGTCAACTCATAGTGCATTTGGAGTTTGTTAGTCAAGCTTTCTAGTCAGAGGTTCTAAAAAGATTGCATAATAATGTGTGACAAAAGGCAGACGGGGGACTGGTCTTGCCACCACAACAATGCACCTGCTCACACACCCATTTCAGTGCTCCAGTTTTTGCCAAAAAACAGCATGCCTCTCTTGCCCCACACACCTGACTCACCTGACCTCACTCCGTGCAACTTCTTTTTGCTTCTGTGAATAAGAGGGACATAAAAGGACAGTGATTCCACCACGTAGACGAGGTGAAGGAAAAACCAAGGGCAGTGCCGTCAGCCATCCAAACAGATGAGCTTGAAAATGCTTCCAAAAATGGAATCGCAGATTTGACAAGTGTATTAAGTGTAATGGAGAGTACTTTGAAGGTGATAAGGTTGTTTTGGGGAAAAAAATTAAAATACATAGCTTTGAAAAAAGTTCTGGTTTGGGGGGGTACCATCTCATATATGTACATAACTATATAGGTATAAATCGTGTTTATTAGCTTTGCTACATTGGTGCTGCACTCTGGAGTGGCTGGTTGATTCTTGTCTACTACAAGTTCCTAAGAAACTTCGCAGCAAAATAGCCTGGTAGCTCAGCTGCGAGGCTGTCCCAGCAGCCAGCGCCTTTTGACGGCACTAGAGGACACATTGCCACTGCTTCCGTGGTTCCTACTCCTTGGGGCTAGTCGGCAAAGAGGGAAGTGGCTCAGGTCGTCTTCCCTCGTTTTTCTTTTCCTTTAACACCAAGAAGGGACTCCACTGGGACTGCGGGGGCCAGGGTAGGGGCCGGGAATGGGCCATCCCAAGTACGGATTGCAGAGATGGAGCGATGACCCGCCCTGGTTCTTGCTCACTCACAATGTCCTTCAGACTACGCAGCAGTTACGTTACATAACGTAAGGGAAAGAAAAACCTACACGAGGTTGACAGAAATGCTTTGGGAGGGCATGTGAAGTACAAAGGGCCCCAAAGACCCGGGGAGATGGTTGAGCTTGCTTGCTTTCTCACCGTGCTCCTTGTCTCTCTGCTCTCTCGAAGGCTGATGAGGAGGAGCGCCTGGACAGTCCACCAGAGGCCGGCGGTGAGCCAGAAACAAACAACGAAACTCGGAAAAGGAAAGCCAGCCGCCTGGGGGGCACAGAAAAGAAGTTTCACCCTGACGTTTAGGGGGTTCCTCTCGGTCTGTCTCAGTTAACGTGTCCTCGTTCCTTGCCACGGTGGTCTCATTTGCCTTGATTGTTTTTCTTGGTGTTTGATGACACAGTTTTTGTATCCCAGGAAACAGACCCTGTATATTTACGTACTCTGCACTACAGTGATTCTCGGAGCCTCATTTGTTTTATTTATCTTGTACATACGTGCTCGGAAACCTCTTAACCTGGAAAATAAATCATCATTAAATGTGGAGTATGTGTTTATCCTCTATGTGTGTCTGGGAGTCAACCGGCCGGATAGACGACAATCAAAATGTTAACATACTTGGAATTGTTGTCCTTTATTTGGCTGGCGTACCACCTCACTGGGGACCCTGATGTTTGACACGTAAAGCTGCTGCTGGACACAAAGCAATTACCACTAGGCTTTGGGGGGGTCTAGGTTTTTTAAGAGTCTTGGCAGTAATGGGATGAAAGTAATGTGACACACTCGCCTCTCCCCCCACCCTCCTTTTCTTCCCCAGGCAGCTTTTACATCTTGTGACTCACATACCGGCCACAGTGACCATGGCGGGACCTCATTCAGCAAGTAGTTCTTGAACCACTACAATGTGCATCCGTTGTGCTAGTGTTGCAAATATAATGGTGTGGGCGAACTCGGTAATCACACAAGGGTCAAGGAGGGATCGCTACGAGCCTCTGGCCTCTCTCTAGCTTTGTTTCAGGGCAAGGTCTGCTCTTAACTCGGAGGTGCCAGACTGGAATCCTGACTCAGGATCTTGTAGTATCCTCAACTTGTCTTTGTTATCCTGTTTCACTGACAACCGATTTGAGTTGAAGGGGGCTGAGGTTGCCCGTGCCTGGTGAGAGGCATTATGGAATGTAGCTCTTGGGACCCACTAGACCAGGGATAACAGGCTCTTGAGACGGATGCAGCTCTTTCGGTACTACATGTGGCTCTTAAGTAAAAATTGGACATTTTAATGGTGATTTCATTTGTTAATAAAAATGTATTTATGGCTCTTTAATAGTCTTTAAATTGTGAGAGACAGGGTTGGCTCTTCTGTCTCGAAAGTGTGCCAACCGCTGGCCTAAACTGTAGGTGGGAGGCTCAGGTGGCATAGTAGGTTGGGAGTTGGCCTGCTAACTAAAGTCAGTGGTTCAAAACCACCAGCCTCTAGAGAAAGATGCTGCTTTCCACACCTCTACTTTGTACTCTAGGAGTTGGAATCAACTCAGTGGCAATAAATTTGAGTTTGAGACCTTAGGTTCCCAAATGTAATGGCCTACCCCCTTCTGTTCAAAATAAATAACCAGGGCCCACTGACAATGAAAAGCTTTTGTGCTCTTAGAGCCATGATCTAGGCTCAAGTGGAGGGGTCTGATTTCACAGCTGCTTGCATCCTTCCAGGCGCCCCCAGGGGGCGGTATGGCCCACGTTGGGAAACACTGGTCGAGACAAGCACTGACTAATGTCCTTGCCCACTCCCCAGCAGAGAATGATGTCAGAATAGGTTAGGTAGAATCGTACACAGCGCATCTCTGCGTGTGCATTTTCCCTTCATCCGCCTGTGAATTGCTCTTTACACTTCACTCAGCAGCAGCCTGCCTTAGCAGCAGGCTTATAGCCTGTGTGATGGTGAACTTGTGCAAGAAGAGGGCAAAATAAGTGGATTTATGCAACTTCTTAAAGACAGGCATTGGCAGATATGGAAAATAGCACATTTCTTAAATTTTCCCAACATAAATTTCCAACTTCTACATTCTTAGTTATTTTTGGTAAATGAAGTTGGGTTTTTTGTTGTTTTGTTTTTCGCTGTAAAAAACATTGCCAATTCCACCAGAAAGTCTTAGAATCCACTGTTACGTGCCATCCTAAATTAAACGAGGGTTGAAGAATAGGGTTGCTGTAATTGGCATGGGCCAATCATGTCGCCTTCACCTGGCCTTGGGTGGTGATGGGAAGTCCACCTCTGATATATTGCTGCTCCAACGTGAATAAAATCACCAAAGAGCACGTGTAATGGCTGCTGAACAAGTGGTGGATAGTGGACAAGATCCTTACCCAAACCAACAATCCCAACTATGTGGAGAGCCCCACCCCACCCCCCCGCACACATGCAGAAGAATTCACTTCAGAGGACAGCACAAGCTGCAGCTCAGGGAGAGGGGCATGTCTGATCAGAGCACACAGGAGCAAATGGGAGAGAAAGAGTGGAACACATCCTGGCCCACCAAGCCTTGAGGATGATATTCCCACTCAGAGCAGCGAAAGCACAGAGAGGACACAGGCCCAGCCCCACTACAAGACGCAACATCCCTCACTGACCCATAGCAGTAGGAGACAACATTGGAGACAGTGTGGGAATTGTGCCCTTTGTGACGCCAGCACACGGAGGCAAAAAAAAAAAAAAAAAGGTGTGCAACAGAACAGCAAGGGGAACAGAGCAATGAAGATCCCAGGGAATACCAAAAATAGACTTTAGGGACAGGGCTTGACACCCCATCAGATTCAACTGGAAAACACTCCTAAAGGTCAACAAACAGACGACCTAGTTACAGGTTTTCTTTTTGTTATCTTTTGTTGCTTTGTTTTGCTCTGTCTTGTTTTTTGTGCACACTATTATCTCTGCCGGTATATCTAGATAAGATAGGCGGGATAAAGAATCTAGAGGAGAAAAACGGGACCCACGGTTCCGGGGACACATGGGAGAGGAGGAGGCAGGGGAAAGGAAGTGGGAGTTAAACCCAGAGACAAGGGAACAACAAGTGATCCAAAATCGGTGGTGAGGAGGATGTAGGAGGCCTCGTAGGCCTTGATCAAGGGCAATGTAACTGAGGAATTACTGAAACCCAAATGAAGGCTGAGCATAAAAGTGGGACAAGAGGAAAGTAAAAGGAAATAGAGGAAAGAACTAGGAGGCAAAGGGCATTTATAGAGGTCTAAATACAGGCATGTACATATGTAAATATATATGAGGATGGGGAAATAGATCTATGTGCATATATTTATAGGTTTCGTATTAAGGTAGCAGATGGACATTGGGCCTCTACTCAAGTACTCCCTCAATGGAAGAACACTTTATTGTATTAAACTGGCATTCCATAATGCTCACCTTCCCGACATTATCAATGAAGACAAAGCGGGTACATAAGCAAATGTGAAGAAAGCTGATGGTTCCCGGCTATCAAAAGATACAGCATCTGGGGTCTTAAAGGCTTGAAGATAAACAAGCAGCCATCTAGCTGAGAAGCAACAAAGTCCACATGGAAGAAGCACACCAACCTATGTGATCATGAGGCGTCCGTAGGATCAGGTATCAGACATCAAAGAACAAAAAACGATATCATTGTCAAGGAGGGGGAGTGCAGAGTGGAGACCCAAAACCCTTCTGTAGGCAACTGGACATCCCCTTACAGAAGGGTTATAAGGGGAGAAGACAAGCCAGTTAGGGTGTAACACACACCTTTCTAATTCCAATTCTACCATCCAAATCTGGCTAGGATGCATACTGGCACAGATAAGAGCTGGAAACACAGGAAATCCAGGACAGATAAGCCTCTCAGGATCAATAATGAGTAGTGATATCAGGAGGGTGAGGAGAAGGTGGAGAAAGGGAGAACCGATCACAATGATCTGCCTATAACCCCCCCCCCCCCCCCGGGAGACAGACAACAGAAAAGTGGGTGAAGGGAGACATTAGACAGTATAAGACATGAAAAAATAATAATGTATAAATTATCAAGGGTTCATGAGGGAGGGAGAATGGAGGAAAGAGGGAGGGGAAAATGAGCTGATACCAAGGGCTCAAACAAAGCAAATGTTTTGAGAATGATGATGGCAACAAATATACACATGTGCTTGACACAATGGATGCATGTTTGGAATGTGATGAGTTGTATGAGCCCCCAATAAAATGATTTGAAAAAAATGAGACAAAAAAACATTGCCAATTCAACCACTGTGACACATATTACTTAGCGACATCAATTACATTCATCTTGTGCAACCAGGACAACTATCGTTTTTCGTGTCCTCCGTCACTATTAGCAGAAACCCCATGCCCATAGTCCCCCCGTTCCCCTTCCCTCCCACCAGGAAGCTTTGGTTTCAACCTCCTTGCCTAGTTCCTGTCAGTGAGATCCTCCAGCACTGGTCCTCTCGCTGAGCAGAGGGCCTGCATCGGCATCATTTCGCGCCAGGGCTGAGTGGCGCCCGCTGTGGGATGCGCCACGTTTATCCACTCATTGGCAGGGGCCGCTCGCTGACTCCCTTGACCTTGGAGAGCAGCGTGGCCGTGAACACCGGTGTGCGCGATTCTGTTTGCTTTCCTGCTCTAGGGTTGGGATCGCTGGGCCAGACCGGAGGCAGCTCCCAGGCTGTTAACTCACTGCGCTACTGCCGGACGTTTCCACAGCAGCTGTACCGTGTGTCCCCAGACCCATCGCTGAGGATTCTAACTTCGCTGCCTCTGCCAACACCTGCTGCTGCGGTTTCTCCCGAATCATCTGATTAGGAGCGAAGGCAGACAGACATCCTATCATTCTGGTTCAGCCGCCCTGCTGTTGTTTCCTAGGATAGCCATCCTGGCGGCAGGCATGAGATGGCATTGTGTGTTACTACGTTTGCTGTGGGCAGTATACCAGCGGCACATGCTCTGTCTCAACCATTTAGAATTCAAAGACGTTGATGACATGCTTCAAGCGGTGCGGGCATCCTCGTCTCCCTCCTCCCCCGCCAACGTGAACTCACTGCCCCCAAACTTCCTCTCTCACCTTTCATGTTGCTGTGGGAAGCTTCACCCAGCAGCTAGATGGATCTGTGCCGCCGAAGCAAGCACGAAAGGAGTGCTGCTCTCAAAGCGGACAACTTCTGTCGAATTCTTGAGTTCACAATGACGCTCCTCCGTGTAAAGCCCGGGGATTCACTTCAGATTTGTTT
This sequence comes from Tenrec ecaudatus, assembly GCF_050624435.1. Classification (NCBI taxonomy): domain Eukaryota; kingdom Metazoa; phylum Chordata; class Mammalia; order Afrosoricida; family Tenrecidae; genus Tenrec; species Tenrec ecaudatus. The sequence continues at coordinate 219,962,303 of NC_134530.1, read as the reverse complement.
CTCATACATTCTTAAGTCAGATTTGGGGTCCCTAGATACCAAATCTATTCATCGGGATGCTTCCAAGTAGGAGGCAAATAAGGAACTGGGAAGTCCAGGGAGAGACAAGCGTCCCCGCCCTCCCCTCCCTGGTATCAGCTCTCCAGCAGGCAGTTTGCTCTCTACATTTCTTGCCCTCCAGCAGCAATGAGGTCATGGGCGTCTGACTTGCGTCCAGCAGGCCAGAGGGTTCTGCTTTCCATGGGACAGAAAATCCTGAGACTGGGCTGCCCTGAAGCCAGTCACGGGTCAGCGAAATGCCAAGTGCTCCTTGGTCTGGGTTAAGCCCAGATATGCAGTAAGAGATGGATTTAGGGAGTAGCTGGAGGAAGGGAGCGCCTCAGTTTCCTCATCTACACATCAGAACCTCTCATCTACACGCCCACACACAAGTCTGGCCATCCCTGCCAGCGGTACCCCCGCCCAAGCTGCCGTGATCTCTCGTCTGCACTGTGCACCCAGCCTTCTTGTCTTGTCCCTCGGCCTCCACCCTTGACCCGTCACAGACGCCACCTCCCACACGGCAAGGGTCATCTCTGGACAGTGTAAGCCACAGGGTGGTTCCTCCCGTACAACCTTCCAGGACCTTCCTTAAAGTCCTCCGAATGGCTTCCTTTTGCAAGGAGGAAAAAAAATCCCGCCGCCTTCCCTGGCTCATGAGACCTGCCCAGTCGGCCCCTGCTGGCTTTATCCACCTCTAACTCTTGCAGGCTCCTCCTCCTTCCAAACACATGGCTCTGCGTTTAATCCCACGGCCACACCTGCTCCGGAGCTTTGTTATTTTCTCCACCTCTCTCGTTTGCACCGCCAAGTCCTTGTCTGTCCCATCTGACGGAGCACCCAGGCCCCCGTCACATGATGACACAGGACCCCGATTCATGTTCATAGCATGGGTGTGTACCTATCTGGGGATCAGTGATTCGTGTCTGTCTGTGTGTGCTGTCTGACTCCTGGGGATACAGTAGCCACAAGGGACTTCTCTAACCTCAAAGAAACACCTGAGCCAAACATTACTAGAAGTTAGCCATCCATGTCCCCGCTTCAATAAGCACCAAGGACAGAAGGGAGGTGGGCTGACAATCACAAGTGCCCAGGTACCTACTCGCAGTCTAGGGAAGGTGGAGACCGGACATTCGTTCCAGTCCCACCACGTATGGCCTTGGGGCATGTTTCAATCTCCCTGTGCTTCCGTTTACTTCTCCATGTAATGAAGAATGGTACCACCTATGTCCACCCCGAGCTGCTTGGGACCGTGATGATGCTTATAAAGCCTCTGACATCGGGGATGGCGGGACGCTAACACCGACTGCGCAGGGCCCTGGAGGATGGAGACTGCAGTCCGGCCCTAGGTGCTCCCTACAGAGCCAGCCTGCTATGAACTATGACAAGCAAGTGGGGTGAAGTTTCTCAGCTCCGCTCTCCTAATTAAAGAGGAGAGATGACATCCATGAGTGATCGTATAAACATTTCAGATTCCAAGCTCCCCTCTCCGCCTGCCCCCAGCCTCCTTCTCCACCTCTCCCCCAAAACTATCTAAATAAGAACAGATTGTACCACCCACCTTGTGGGCAGTCCCTGAGCTAAGGTTGGGGACCAGCTGTTTACCCTTCTGCTGCAGAGGGAATTCAACACACACAAATAAAGCCCCTTTCCTGGCTCCAGTGTGTATTTTTCCATCAGCGTGTTGCCCCCCCTGCCCAGGTTGTCTTATTTAGGTAGGGGCTGCCTGAGGGAGGGAAAGGCGGCGGAGTGGGGGTGTGGGGCTGTGACTTCAGAATCTACTCCCCGGAAGGATGGCTGGCTGCGGAGCAGCTTGGAGTCCCGGACTCCAGCGCTCCCGATGAAACCCGACAGAGGCCGGTGCCGGATGAATCCACTCTCTCCTTGCCTCTTGCCTTGGCCCCAGTGCCCACCCTTCTCCACTCTCTGTTTATACCAGGAGGGCTGGCTCTCAGAGTGTAGTGCCCTGCCCCCTCACTCCAGGGGTCTCCCCTGCAGATGCTTGGTGCTCATCTTTTCCTCTCCCTGTGCCCCTCTAGATCGTGCCCCCTGGCCCCACCACCACCACCTCCCTGTCTTTCCACTGCCTCCCTCCTGTAAGCAGGACCCTGTGCTTCAAACAAGGGGCTCCTTCCCCACAAATCCACACCAGACACAACTTCCTCTGGTGAGAGCTTGCGTTTCTCAGCTTGCTCTTCTCTCTAGACCTGGGAGGATGCCTGAGCACAGGCAGGCTGGAGAGGGAGAGGTGTCCTCTGAGCCAGGCAGCTTTCCCTTTCCCTACCCCTGGACCTCACCAGAGAGGCTCGGAGCCGGGCTCAGGCTCCCGCCCCCACCCTCAGACACCAGCATAGGCTCCTCAAAGAACCCCACGCTGTCTTGCTAAGCCCTCAATCAATTTCTCAGACGTAGTCAGCTCTCCCTCTTTCCTCATGTTCTCAAGGAGGAGCAGAAAGGCAGCTCGGCGCCCACAGGCAGTTCCCTCCTATCACGGAGGGAGGAGAGCTGTTGGGTTTCTCATGTACGTGCTGTGTCCCAGGTACTGTGAGTTGGAATTGACTGGCTGGCAGTGAGTTGATGGTTGTTTTTTAAAAATTATTGTTATTTAGAGTAAACTAAGCTCTTGGTAAGAAAAAGCTAGTTTAATCTCAATAACCGTCAGAGTCTAGGTACTGTCCTTATGGTGACACTGAGACCCAGAGCAGGTAAAGGAACCCCAAAAGGCCAGCTGGCTGCTAATGGTCTGTCTGATATCCTTCGCATCCTATTCACCGGGCTCATTGATCCAGTCACTCACTCACTCACTGCCATCGAGTCAACTCTGACTCAGTGTCCCTGTAGGGCACGGCAGAACGGCCCTGTGTGTTTCTAAGACTGAAACTCTATGGGAGTAGAAAGCCCCGTCTTTCTCCCTTGGAGAGGCTGGGGGTTTCGAACTGCTAACCTTGGGGTTAACAGCCCATCAGGAATTCTGGGATGAGTACTCATTCACCAGAGCTCCAGTGTTTGATTTCCTTAACCTGTTGCTCTCGAGCCGACTTCTGACTCATGTTGGCGCCCATATGTTACGGAGGAAAATTGCCCCCTAGTGTTTCCTTAGCTGTGACGTTTAAGAAACAGATCGTCAGGCCTCTTCCCTTGGCATCGCTGGGTGAGTTTGAACTGCTAAGCTTTAGGTTAGCAGCCCAATCATGTGTACCACCCAGGGACCAGGGGTCTCATAGGGGTCTCAAGAACTTGAGCAAGGAACCTGCCCTTGGACTAGACACTTGGAACCTGGAGTGCAGTCGACGCCCCCTGCAGCCATTGTCTTAGAGAGCAGTTGGGGTAGTTGTCTGGGAGAGTCAAGCCGATGCATTCAGAAGGGACATGGAGACTGGGCAGACCAAGGCAACCGACACTCTCAGCAACATAGAAGCAACTACAGTGAAGCCTGCCAAAGCCGGAGCCTGTGCCGAGCGGAAGCATGAAATGCTCTCCAGGCATAGGGAGCCACGGGGAAGTGGTAAGAGTGCGTGCACCCTGTAAATGGCAGGTCATTTTGGAGACTCAGGAAAACAAGCCAGGCTGCTGAATCCTGCTCCCACAGGCTCCCCTGTGGAGTGGTGGCACTTCACCGCTGTGGTAGCCCAGGGAGGAGATTCCACAGGCAACACAACGGCCTTTCAGTCTTCCCATAGCGGCGTCCACTGCTTTCTCCTAAACAGGAGGCCAGGAGGCCTGCTGGACTTAGTGTGGGCAGGTTGTGCTCGAGGTCTCTGTTGCTCTGCACTGTTTGCACTTCCCAGCCACATGGCAGGAGCCTTGGTGGTGGTTTGGGGGTCAGCATTGACCTGCTAACTGTCAAGTAAGAGGTTCAAACCCACCAGGGGCTCTGCAGGACGAAGACAAGGCCATTTGCTCCCCTAATGATGAATCGGATCACCTGCGTGGGGTTGCGGTGAGTCTGAATGCATTTGATGGCAGTGGGTTTTAGTCGGGGGGCACCCTTAGCGGGGGAAATGGGATCTCCAAGGTTGCCCTTAGATATGCTCATCTCTGAAATCTTTTGTTTTTGTGCTTTGTGGTAGTGATTCACTGCCCTTGTGACCCCCCGCCCCCAACAAACTGGGGCGGGGGGCAGGGGATGCACAGTGGAATGAGTGCTTCACGGTCGTGTGTCAGCCTCTTTTTAGTTGTGCCAGGTCACATCACAGAGTTTTAATGGCTGCTTTTCAGAAGTGGATCGAGAAGACTTTCTTCCTGGCTCCATCTAGAAGTTCTACCGACACCTGCTTAGCATAATAGCAACACACGAGCCTCCCCTGATGGATGTGCAGTGTTGGGGACTGAACTCCTGTCTCCTCCATGGAGGGCGAGAATTCCATCACTGAGCCACCACTCAAGGGTTGAGGAGGAGACAACAATGAGCAAGACCAACGTGGCCCCTGCTCTCTGCCACGCCCACTGCCCAATCTGAGACAGGTCGTCCTGCTCACATGCCATCCTATTGTTTGAGCAACCTGATTCCACACAGACATCCCGACACACACAGTGGCACTTAATGGAGCAGGGCAGGGACCTGGCCTAAGAGTGGCTTACCAGTAGTTGACTATTGACCTTGTGCAGAAAAAGGGTGCTTGGCTAGTCAGAGTCTCTTTCGGTTTCCGAACATGACCCTGGGCACGGACACTGAAAGGATGAACGGAGGCTTTGGGAAAGAGCGGGGCCATAAGGAGGCGCATGTAAGCAAAAGTGGAAAATAAACATAGACTGTGAGTCAGAAGAACCCGTGAGGTAAAGAGAAGATATAATTACTTTGAATTACTCTTTTGGCCCAGCAATTCCACTTCTGGGAATTTATCTTACAGATATACTTACACATGTGCCAAATGACATATATACCAGTCTACTTGTTGCTCTATTGTTTGTAAGAGCAAATGATTAAGCAACCCACACGTCCATCAGCAGGGGAATGATGAAGGGGAGTTACACAGTGGGAGCTAAACAGTGATTTTAAAAATAAGGGTGCTTTCCTCACGGAAAATTCTTCGAGTGAGTCTCAGTTACTGCCATCAAGTCGATGCTGACACACAGTGACCCTATAGAACTGGGTAGATCTGACCCTGTGTGTTTCCTAGACTCCAACTCTTTGCAGAAGTAGAAAGCCTTGTCTGTCTCCTGAGGAGCAGCTGGTAGTTTAGAACCGGTGACCCTGTGGTTAGTAGTCCAATGTATAACCATTATGCCACCAGGGCTCCTTCTGGAAAAGGCAGAGGGCAGAATCGTGGTATGCAACATTTTGCTAAAAGAGAAAAATGAGAATGGCCAACAAACATATGAGAAAATGTTCCCGATCTTTAGCCATAAGAGAAATGCAAATTAAAACAACAATGAGGTACCACCTAACACCCTAAAAGGTAGCCCAATTCAAAAAATCAGAAAGCAACAAGTGTTGGAGGGGCTGTGGGGAGACAGGAACGCTCATCCACTGCTTTTGAACTTGTAAGTATGTACACCCACTATGAAAATCAATCTGGCGATATCTAAAACAGATGGAAATCAAGTTACCATATGACCCAGCAATCCCCCTACTGGGCATATACCCAGAAGAGGCAAGAAACAAACCAAGACCAGACATCTGTGTGCCAATGTTCATTACGGCACAGTTCACAATTGCCAGGAGTTGGAAGTAACCCAAAATTCCATCAACTGACGATTGGATTAAAAAACTGTGGTATAAACATACAATGGAGTACTACGCATCACTAAAAAGCAGTGATGAACGCATGAGGCACATAGCGGCATGGGAAGAACTGGAGGAAATCATGCTAAGCGAAGTAAGTCAGGCACAAAAGGACAAGTACAACATGAGTCCACTGAGGTAAGCATTTAAAAAAATGCAAAAGGGGCATAGGGACAAAGCTACTGTATACAAACATTCTTGGGGTGAGGACCATGTAGTATAGCAGGGACCAGACCAAATCCAGGGATGCACATGGCAGACAACTGGGGAGGGGTTGGGAAAGGAAAAAAAATGATGAAAATAAGGAAGAAATGGGTAGTGGGGGCATGGAGTGCTAACCCACCCAAGGGGAGGGTATTGTTTATATCTCCACAGGGAAAGAGGGACCAGACTTCAACCCAGTGCCACAAGGTGTGAATGCAACATTCCGGCGTGGAGTAGGGAACCAGTGGAGAGGTCTGGAGGGCTGGCCCCAGTACGAAATACTAAATGGACACATGGCCCTCCCCACAGAAGAATTTAATTCAAAGGACAGCATTGAATCTGCAGCTCAGGAAGAGAGACATATCTGATCAGAGCACATGGGAGCAGATGAAGGGGAGTAGGAGAGAGTGGAGCACATCCTGGCCCACCAGGCCCTGAGGACGATGACCTCAATTAAAGCAGCCAGTCCGGCCTTTCCCATTCTGCAGGTCTCTGTGTCCTCACACCCAAGAGATGACTCAAGAGGAGCTCAAGATGGGGGGGGGGGGCTGTGGACCCCATACCAGGCCGCCCCCATGCAGTCCACCGTGATCAACATCCAGAGTGAACCCCACGTGCCTGACCACGTCGTCTGGTCCCTCTTCAACATGCTCTTCCTCAACTGCTGCTGCCTGGGCTTCGTGGCCTATGTCTACTCTGTGAAGTCTAGGGGCCAGAAGATGGTGGGCAACATGATTGGGGCCCAGAGCCATGCGTCCACTGCCAAGTACTTGAACATCTTCTCTATGGTCCTCGGCCTCCTGGGAATCCTCATCTTCGTCATTCTTCTCACCACGGGCACAGGGATGAGTTTCCAAGCCCTGTCGCAGATGATGGGCCAGCAAGGCCACTAGCCATTGCACCATGCTGTGTCCCGAACCTGCTGGACGACCTGACCCCTGGCCTGCCTGCTGCCGCTCCTGTCCACAGCCGTTTGTGCATGTATCTCCATCTCTCAGCAAGCTCAATAAAGCGCCCTAGTTTGTAAATAAATAAATAAATAAAGCTGCCAGTCCACAGAGAGGACCACATGGCCAGCCCCACTATGAGACATGACGTCCCTCACTGACCCATGGCCCTGCGAAGGACAGCACCAGAGACACAGTGTGGGAATTGCACTCGACCTGATCCCGCCACACCGAGGCAAAGCACTGGGGGAGTGCAGTGGAACAGCAAGGGAATGGAGCAGCAAGGTCCCCAGGGAATGCTTAAAGTGGACTTTGGGGCCAGGTGTGGTGCCCCAACAGACTGGACTGGAAAACACTCCTAAAGGCCAACAAACGATCCTTGAACTAACTGCAAGCTTTTCTTTCTTGTGTTTTGTTCTTTGTCAGTGGTTTGCTGTTTTTGTTTTGTTGTATATTGTTGCTTGATTTTGCTCTGTCTTGTTTCTGTGCATGTTATTATCTCCACAGATCTATCTAAATAAGATAGGCTGGATGAACAATCTGGAGGAGAAAACAATGGGACCGACAGTTCCAGGGGGACAGGGGAAAGGCAGAAGTGAGGGGAAAGGTAGTGGTGTTAACAAACCCAGGGACAAGGGAACAACAGGTGATCCAAATTGGTGGTGAGGTGGGAGTAGGAGGCCTGGTAGGGCATGATCAAGGGTAATGTTACAAAGAGGTATTGCTGAAACCCTGGTGGGGACTGAGCATGATAGTGGGACAGGAGGAAAGTCAAGGGAAATAGAGGAAAGAGCTGGGAAGCAAAGGACATTTATAGAGGTCTAAATAAAGACATGTACATATGAAAATATATTTATATATGAGGATGGGGAAATAGATCTATGTGCATATATTTATAGGTTTAGTGTTAAGGTAGCAGAAGGACATTGGGCCTCCACTCAAGTACTTCCTCAATGCAAGAATACTTTCTTCTATTAAATTGGCATTCTATGGTGCTCACCTTCCCTAAACAACCGCTGAAGACAAAGCAAGTGAATAAGCAAATGTGGTGAAGAAAGCTGATGGTGCCCAACTATCAAGAGATATAGTGTTTGGGGTCTTAAAGGCTTGAAGGTAAACAAGTGGCCATCTAGCTCAGAAGAAACAAAGCCCACATGGAAGAACACACCAGCCTGTGTGATCACGAGGTGCCAAAGGAATCAGTTATCAGGCATCAAAGAACAAAAAATCATATCACTGGGTGCACACCTCCATGATACGACAGCTGAGGACAAATGGGTGCATAAGCAAATGTGGTGAAGAAAACTGATGGTGCCGGCTATCAAAAGGTATAGCGTCTGGGGTCTTAAAGGCTTGAAGGTAAACAAACGACCATTTAGCTCAGAAGCAACAAAGCCTACATGGAAGAAGCACACCAGCCTGTGTGATCATGAGGTATCGAAGGGATCAGTTATAAGGCATCATCAGAACAAAAATATCTTACCATAAGTGAGTGAGGGGGGAGTGCAGAGTGGAGACCCAAAGCCCATTTGTTGGCTACTGGAGATCCCCTTGCAGAGGGGTCTAGGGGAGGAGACGAGCCAGTCCAGGTGCGATGTAGCACTGATGAAAAATACAACTTTCCTCTAGTTCCTAAATGCTCCTCTCCCACCCCCCGCACTATCATGACCCAAATTCTACCTTACAAGTCTGGCTAGACCAGAGGATGTACACTGGTACAGATAGGAACTGGAAACAGGGAATCCAGGACAGATGATCCCTTCAGGACCCAGTGGTGTAAGTGGTGATACTGGGAGGGTAGAGGGAGAGTGGGTTGGAAAGAGAGAACCAATTACAAGGATCTACATGTGACCTCCTCTCTGGGGGATGGACAACAGAAAAGTGGGTGAAGGGAGACGTCGGACAGGGCAAGATATGACAAAATAATAATTTATAAATTATCAAGCGTTCATGAGGGAGGGGGGAGGGGGAGGGAGGGGTAAAAAATGAGGACCTGATGCCAAGGGCTTAAGTGGAGAACAAATGTTTTGAGAATGATGAGGGCAATCAATGTACAGATGTGCTTTACACAACTGATGTATGTATGGATTGTGATAAGAGTTGTATGAGCCCCTAATAAAATGATTTTTAAAAAGAGAGAAAAATGAGTATCTACATGCATTTTTCTTTTATTCAAATTCAAAACCCACTGCCCTGGAGCCTATTCTGACTCATACAACCCTCTAGGACAAGCTAGAGCTGCCCCTGTGAGTGTCCAGTCTTGTCATTGCGGATGGTAGTAGAAAGCTTCGTCTTCCTCCCAAAATGTGCTTATATAAGTAAAACCAAAAGCCAAACCAACCCTCTGGAATCATATGAAGTTGCTGCTGTTGACACCAACTCAGGGCAGGCCCTGTGTGGGTCGGAACTGAGCTGTGCTCATGGGTTCTTTCAGAGTTCCCATAAGGTCGCTACGAACCAGCACTGGCTTAGTGGCAGTGGGTTTGATTATTCTGCGGTTTCAACCCTGGACCACCAAGCCACCATGGTCCCATAAGGAGATATGGGTGAATGGAATTGATTTCTGATGCCTTCGCCCCAGAAGCCTCTTGGCTGTGATTCAGTTGCCCCCGATCTCAGAGGGCAGGTAAAGGGGCTGTGATGCTCTCAATGAGTCCTCTCTTCAACACCGCCCCGCCTCAGCCCCTGCCCACAGTGCCTGTCTTCTCTCGAGGCCCAGAAGCAACAGAGAGGAGCAGAGAGACACACGTGGTATTTCACTGGTGCTTTATTATACAGAAGAATCCAAATATTTACAACTTGACCATTCTTATACTTCACACAGCTGGGGAGGGCGGGCATGGGACTGGAAACCAGAGTGACGTCAGAGGTGGTGGGTGGTGGGTGGGAGCATTATGACACCAGAGCAGAGGTAGTTAGAGGAGATGGTCCCCAAGAGGAACAGAGATCCTAGCGGCCTCCCACCATCCTCACTTACTCAGGCCTACGATTGTTATCGGTTCTCCCTCCTGATCCTCCCTCAATCCCCAACCCTCTAGTCTTTCTGGAGGCTGGGAGGCGGGAGTTGGAGAGAGGAAGATAAGCAGAAGGTCTTGGGAGAGGCTTTGCCAATCTGTAGACTTCAAATCTTAAGCCTGGCTTAAGAGGTGCGCAGAGACCACACTTTCTCCCTAGGCAGTTCCTCGCCACAGGCTGGTCTTAGTGGAGACCGTGGGTAGCGCTGTGTACTGACAGAGGCGCAGCGTACAGAGCCTGGGGATCACATACCGGGTTAGTGGATTCAGCATTTCCACCGCCATAGCCCCCCCCACCCCCATGGGTTCTTCCCCTGTGAGCACTGTCTTGGGAGATTTTGTGAACCAAACGAAATCCATTTACATGCAGTTAATGATTTGCTTTGTGATGCTGTTTGTTTGATCAAAGACATGCACCATCTTCCCACAGAACTGCTGACCCCAGTGGAGCTAACCAAAGGGGTGACACACTGACTTGCTAGAAATTCAGTCCAAACCAAAGAGACTTCCCGACGCAGCCTCATTGTTGGGTAAATGTACATGGATGTGACTCTGACTGGGGGAAACATCTCATGGAAAATACCTGCACTCCCTTCTCCCTCTCCTCTTCCCTCCCAGAAGGTCCCAGCTCAGCCGAGGACTGATGGTCAGGAGCAGAAGATGACCGCGATGCTACTCAAGAGGCTAACAGAGCAGAGGCCACCTGACACCCGACTCCACTCAACACTGGCTCCAGGATTTCATCCAAACCCAAACCAAACCCACTGCCTTCGAGGTGGTCCTGGGTCGCAGTGACCTAGAGAGGGTTTCTCAGGCTGCCAATCTTTCTGGGAGCAGATGGCCTCAGCTTTTCCCCAGCGAGCCGCGGGTGGGTTTGAACCCCTATTAGCCACTTACGCGACAGCACCACTTGACTTCATGGGGGCCAGCACTGACAGGGAAGCGGAGGACCTGGGGACAAGATTCTTAACCAGTCCCTGAATGCCAGGGTTCCCACATTTTACACCAACTTTGGCATCCCTGGAACATCTCAGAAAACAGCTTTGTCTGATAAAAAATAAAAACCATCTTCGTTGAGTTGTTCCCAATGCATAATGACACTACAGCACAGAGCAGAACTGCCCCCACAGGGTTTCCAAAGACTGTGATCTTTGTGGAAGCAGATTGCCACACCTTGCTAACTCAGGGTTGCTGGTGGGCTTGAACTGCCGACCTTCTGGTTAGCAGCCCAGTTGCTTAACTGGTAGGCTACCAGGGTTCTCTTTTCCTTGGTACGGGTCACCAATTCTCAGTCCCCAGAGTAGAGAAGATCCCTTCCATCAAGCGTTCTCGATCACCTCCAGGTAAGTAGTGGTTTCTAGGCACATCGAGTCTGTTCCAACTCCTGTGACTCCATGCCTAGCAGACCCAACACAACACCCGGGCCTGCACATCCCCCCAGCTGTTGCTATGTTCAAGGTCAAATGACCAGTGGTAAATCAGCATCCCATCATGCAGTGAGTACCTCATCTAAGTTTGACCTTGCCCTAGGCCCCTAAGCTTCTTCTGGAATTCCAGGGCCAGCACATTCAACACCAGACCCTGCAAGAGTGTGGGCAACCCAGCCGGTCACATGAGATTTAGGACCATGCAGCATCCCACTATCTGGCTTCTGCAGCCACGCTCCCGGCTCTGCTCTGCTTGTCCCAGTGTAGGGTCAGGCTTTCTGTTAGGCATCGGTGGCAGAAGGGAGACAGTGGAGAAGCTTAGCTACAGGTCACAAAACTTGGAAGACTCCCCCAGTGCTCCCTGGGGTGGGGCTGGTAGAGGACCATGGAAAGATTCAGGAGACCTGCGCTTGGTTTCAGGATCCCAGACTCCTGTCCTCCCAGTGTAAAGCATGCTGGGACGCCCTAGAATCAATGGCACCTTCTTCTGAGCCTTGGAGTATTATTTGTTAGGAATCACGTTTCCTGTCTGTAAGGATATCCCAGCTCCCTCTTCCTTGATCTGAGATTACATGGGTGGGTAATGGGTACTCTGTGGACACTTGGAAGGGACTTGAAAACCATCCGGTAGAAAGTCACAAGGGAAAAGACAAAAGGATCTGTGGCCTATCGGGGGCACCCAGGGAACCTCAGATCCCATAATGCATCCTATAATACAAATATCCCTCCTCCGTGAGGGCTAAGGGCGCCCCATCCGCCCTTCCCACAGAGAAGGCAGGAGTGGGGCTGGGAAGGGAAGCTCAGGTTGGTGGGAGCAGGCAGCAGGGACACAGGCTCGAGAACCATCAGAAGGCTATTCCATGCCAGAGAGGATCCAGGTACCCCTGCCCTGGACACCTTGCTAGCACCTGGAGCCTCCTCCCCGCCCCCTTGCCGGAAGTGGAAGCTCCCGGCAGCTGGGCTTGAGGAGACAGTGGGAACAGGCACTTGAGGCCACATGGTGGGTTCCTCTTCACCCCTTCCAGGGTAGGATCAGAAAGGTAGAAGGCAGAGCTCCCTCCCTCTCCCTGGTCAAGGTCTCGGACTAGAGCTTCCTGGGATTACAATGTTACTGAGCAGGACCAGGGGATTCCCTGGGAGAGACCTGTGCTAAATTCCTTGAGATGTTACTAGGCAGTCCAGGAAAACAAGAAACCAACCAACCAACTAAAAAACCGTCGTCCAATAATGTGGTGACCGGCATGAACAAAGCTTACTGCTCGCTGCAGGGCTTCTCAGGGCCTTTACACACTCCAATGCCTGGCGAATCTCTCAGGAAGGGGCGCAGTGGCATTTCAAAACTTCTTTCCATGGGTGGTCTTTGTGCACCGCATACCCCAAGATCAGCGCCCCACCCAGCACATTTCGGCTTCCACCCACAGGTTCCAAGGGGAGGGCTCAGGCATCTTTGTAGTCCCCTGCTTGGCCTCTCTCCAGGAGGCTCCCTCCTCACGTGCCCCCCCCCACTGTCTTATTTTCTGCATTTCCCCTAGCAGACACATTTCCAGGCTGTGGTTCACTGGCTGAGATGTGGCAGTGAAGAGACTCGGCGTGGATGGGCGGAATCTGAGGATAGCCACGGGCAAGAAGCACCCATGGGTGACGGCCATGGGCCCATGGAGGGAGCTGGGGAGACCCCGTGGAGCCAGAGACCGGGCACCCTGCTAGGGATGGCACTGTGGACATTTGGGCTGTGTTTACTGGACAAGCAGCTATCGTTCTCGGAGGAGGGAGAGGGAAGAGGAGAGCGGAGAGGGACCTGCAGGGACCTTTATAAGTGGGAGGCAAAGGCGGAGCCCGAGGGCCGGAAGCCCCCGCCCACTGACAAGCCCTTGCCCACGGACGCGGCCCCCTCGGCCCGCAGCAGCAGTTCTCCGTCCGCGGCGGGCTGGGGGCTCCCGAAGGGGGTGCCCTCTGTGCCCGCAAACCGGCTTCCCTCCAGCCTGGGGCCTGCGGGCTGCTGGCAGGAGAGGAGGGTCACTGCGGGGAAGCCGTAGGTCTCCAGCCCAGGGGGCCGCCCAGCCTCAGAAGCTTCCAGAATGAGATCCACATCCGAGAAGGCCACGAGGGCCTGGGTGGAATCGCAAGAGCTCTTCTCCAGCTCGCTGCTGGCCGCCGCGTAGGCCAGGGGCCCCGGGGTGCGCGCCCGGGGCCGCAGGCGCCGCAGGTCCTCGCGGCAGTGGGGGTTGAAGAGCAGGTAGAGCAGCGGGTTGAGGCAGGCGGGCAGGGGCAGCACCACCAGCAGGACGGACTTGACGGCCTCGGGCGTCACGGGGAAGAGGCCCAGCATGGAGGCGAAGCTCAGGAAGGCCACGGGGCAGTAGAGGAGCCCGTCGGCGAAGATGAGCCAGGCCACGTGCCTGACCATGGCGCAGTCCCACACGGCCTCGAAGTCTCCCCGGGGCAGGTCGCAGTAGAGCTTGATGTAGGCGCCGGCCACCACCAGGAAGCAGAAGCAGTTCAGCATCACCAGGGCCACGGCGAAGCCCAGGGCCGCTGGCTGGCCCTCGGGCGGGGCGTAGGGCAGGCAGAGCGGGGAGGCCCCGTATTCGCCCACGGAGGCCAGGGGCAGGGCTGCTGCCAACCCCGCCAGCGCCAGGCAGCCCAGGGCCCCTGCACGGACGCTGCCCAGGGACGGGGCCTTCCCATAGGCCCGGACGCACGAGACGGACACGCTGCACTGCACGGCGGCCAATGTCAGCAACAGCACCGACGCCTCGGACCCAAGCACAGCCAGGAAGCCCGTGGCCCGGCAGCCCAGACCCATCTCCCAGCGGGCTCCATACTCGGCGAACTGGCCAAAGGTCAGGGCATCAACGGAGGCCAGGAGGCCACAGGAAATGCCCGTCAAGGTGTTGGCACCTGCAATCGCACCTACCACAAACTTGACCGGGGGCAGGGGGCCTGGCACCCCGGCAAACACCGTCAGCAGCACCAGCCCGTTGCAGAGGACCGAGAGCAGCACCATGGCCCACACGGCCAGGCGGAGAGCCCAGCTCTCAAACAGGTGCTCACAGGGCTTGAAGGGGCCTGTAGGAGAGAGGGCAAGACATTACCCCTCTGGGCCCGAGACTGCTCTGCAGGGTCCCCAGGGCACAGGCAGGGAAGCAGATTTGACCTCTGCATTCAGAGAACTCCTTGTCCAGGTCACTAGCCTCAGAAAACTCCCAGTCTGAGGGTGGCTATCAAGATCCTGCAGTCCAAGAGACAGAGACACAGTCTGGACCTCAGAGCACTCCTGGTCTCAGGAACAGACAAAGCCCCTGCCTTCAGAGGCCCGCCCATTGGGGGTTGCAGGAGGAGCCCTGCTGAGAGCCAATAGCTCTTCTTCCAAGGGGTAGCAAAGAGGGAGCACTAGCCCGCCTCCCAGTGCGGATGCTGTTGGTCGCCATTGAGGAGATGCCGGCTCAAGAGAAATGCATGGAAAGGCAGTGCAAATCAACACAGCACCGACCCACACGTTGAGAACATGTGGAACTCAGGGAGTGTTTCTAAAGGAGTGGCATTTGGGAGAAGGGAGGGGACAGGGCCACATAATGGACTGGAACAAGGACCCAAACTGGGCAGGTGGCTGGGAGAGGGACCCAGGAGCAGGAGGCGCTGCCCAACAATCGGCCATTCCGCAGTCGGAGGTTCCATGTGTTCAGCCAAGGCCCCGTGACATGACCCACATGGGACGCCACGGTGGAGGAGTCTTGGCCGGTGTCCTACAGGCTAGCCACGTTTACTATTTGCCGAGGCAGCCAGTATATGTGGGGCGAAGCACCCTGAGAAAATCAGATGACTGAAACCATGTGGGCCTTTCCTAGCAGTTCTTCAATGAATGGGGGAGAGAGATCCATGTGGTTCTCATCTCTCTCCCACGGTCTGTTCTTACATCACCTGTGATTTTGGATATATGATTTCTTGAAAATTGTTGGCTTCAGACTCCTGTTCTTCAATTCCTAGGTAGCTTAGGGAGTTGAGAGATTTTTGTGGGAGCTATTTTAAAAAAATATTTTTCCTGTTTACCAAATAACAGATGGTAATTGAGAAAATTTGGAAGATATGAGTGAGGTTCCAAAAAATTTGTGGAAAATGGAGTTGAAAGATAATGGAATTTTCCCCCCACAAGCATTTTGTTGCCCCTTCGTATAATGCAGATGAATAAAAATTGCTTATGATCTCACCTCTCAGAGAGAACTAATCATTTGGTGTATTTCCTTCCAGTAAAACAGACAGACAGATAGATCATCCCAAAACGAAATTTGGATTTTACTACATATGGTTTTCTAGTCTCTTTTTTTAAAGTTAAAAAATTCACCATGCACATATTCCCATATCCTTATATGCCTCAAAACATGTTTCCAATTGCTGTGTGATAAATCCTTCACCATATGGATGCTCCATGATTTATTTGACCATTTGTTTGAGCTATTCATTCGAAAAGCGAGTTCAAGTTGGACTCTGTCTTTCAGAATTTCCTGTTGTACCGCCACGCTGCTGAAGATTGGTTTTCAGAGACGCAATTTCGGAGGCTTTGTGAAACGTGTGGTTTTCCCGGTCAGGAAAAACACCACCTGTTTCCGCCCAGGTTTGGCCGGTGCTCTTGCCTGGGGCTGGCACTAGAGGGCGAATCATTGTCATGTAGTTGCTGAACGCAGACAGGATCAGACATGCGCTCTTTGGGCCTTAGGGAGGGCGAGTGGGGAAGACCAAGCAAAGATGGAAAGCTAGACCGTGACGGTGGCGTGAAACATAGGAGTAAAACTTCTCACTGTGTTTAAACCTTCTGAATAGTTTCTGTCTTGCCTTAAGCAGTTATTCTGCCGCTTTCTGGGCTGCCTCATTAGCATTTGATACTCAAAGGGAGGGATTTGCTTTGCTCGAAACACCTTTGGTTGGACTTACATCAAGGATAAAGAGAATTTTCTCTCTTTCCTCCCAACAAGATGAGTTAGGTTAGACCCGAAGGCTGCTTCCTTCGCGATCAGGATGAGACACTACTGTATGGAAGCACCAGGGATACTGGGAGCTTTAAGAAGGCTCGTCTTCAAATGAGCAGCCATCTAAGTGAGGTGCCCTCTAAGTCCACATGGAAGGAGCACAGCGGCCCATGAGAGCCAAGGATAGTAAACAATCGAAGCTAAGATCAGAGGAGGGGGTTGTATCAGAGTTGAAATTTTGAATATCCAGTTGATGGATGACAGCGAAAGCCCAAAATCCATTTGCAGTGACCTCACGTGGATGTGGTGTGGGAAGTCTTGCTCCCTGACAGTGCACAAGAGAGTGGATCACTGCAGATATAATTAGGTTAAAATATAACCTCAGGTATTTCCCTTTGACCCCTTTTAAATTTGCTCTAGTTTCTATTCTGCTTCCTTTTGGATTGAGGTTGCTCTGTGTTTTTATTTTGCTCTTGGTGGTGGTGGGGTTTTGAAATCCAGCAGAGGTAACCCATAGAGATAGTAACTAGATTCGTACTTCTTTAAGGTGATGGCCGAGGAGGTTGGGGGTAGTGGGGAGCTAATGATGGGTCCAGGGATGAAGAAAACACTCTAAAATTAATCGTGGTGATGGCCACACGCACAACTTTAAAAGATGTGTTTAAACCATTGACTTGTATGGTACTTGAGTTATAGTCAATAACTATTAAAAAAAGTTTAAGAAGCGAAAAAAAAAAACTTTAAGAAAGAGATTGCGACCACCCTGGCTGGAGGAGGTGCCCTGGCACAGCTCCTGCCCAGCTCTGAGATTCAAAGGGGGGGATCTGAGGCTGACGGAGCGCTTGGACCCCATGCAGAGTGCACTTCTCCAGGGAGGTGGCCTCGCCTCTAATCAACTGCCTCGCAAAGGCTGCTGGGACCCTCTTTGTAAGCAGCCACACCAGGGAAGGAACCCCAGCTTCTTCCCCAGGAATCATGAAAGAAGACTGGAAGTTTAACTGCAGACCCTGGCATCTCACCGAGGGGATATGAGCTCCTTCCTCAGGCCTGGCCCCCTAGCCAGGCACCCAGCTCACCTGGAATAGGACTGCACTGGACACTGGGGTGCGGCTTTGAGTCCTCCGTCTCCAGCTGGAGCTCATCCAGGTCCAGGTCATCTGAAAGGGAAGAGGAGAAAGTGGCTTGAGCCAGGTGTTAGCAACGTCCTGCCTTTCTCCCAAGACCCAGTCCTTTAAGGCAGGGCTGTCAAACTGGCGGCCCATGGGCCGCACGCGGCCCCCAAGGTAATTTTTTGTGGCCCACGATGGTCTGAAGTAAAATGTAACGAGGGAATTGTGTGTACAGTATTGCCTCGATCTCCCCTAAGCACTATTTTCTTCATAGCAATTTTTTCTAGTTTCATTTTATTTCAGAGCATTCTGGGAACTCTTGTATTCTGCCTGAGGATTCTGGGAACTCTTGTATTCTGCCCAGAGGTGACAGACACTCAGCTTTGTATTCCTAATGACAGACACATGGAGCTATATTAGAGCCCTGGAGCTAGAGGAGCCACATGGAGACCCATGCCAGCACTGAGATGCTTCCACCGCCACTGGATCCACAAGATTTCCCCCCACCAGCCTGTGATCTTCCTGCATTGGGCATCATTGCATGTGTTTCACGAGTCTGAAGAGAAATTTATACATTGGTATCGGACTTATGGGCTAATATTGGACTTTTGGACTTGATCTGGACTGGGCTGGGATGTTTTCTCAACATTCAACTTGCTCTTGTATATAAAGCTCTTTCTTATACACATATGAGTGCCTATGAATTTCTCTAGTCAACCCAGACTAACACAACATCCATTCTTCTTCAGCCTTCCTTATCGACTAGTTTTGACATGTATGTAAGACACTTGAAAACACCGTGGCTTGGGTCAGGTGCACCTTAGTCCTCAATGTGACATTTCATTTTTGAGCACCTTAAAGAGATCATTTGCAGCAAAATTCCCCCATGTAATACGCTGCTTGATTTCTTGATCACTGTTTTCATGGGCATTTATTACGGATCCAAATAAAATAAAACCAAACAATACGCTTCCTTAGCCTTAAGGGCTCGCTTTCTGGAGTGGTTCCTCTGCAGCAGCTGCCAGGCCCGGTATGACGGTATGACGTCACTCTCACAGTCTCATTAACCGTCGCAGCACCTGTATGCAGCAGGGGCCACTCCTCCTTCGACAGAGGAGGACACTGAGACCCAGAGAGCCCATGTCGTGGTCTGTGAGTGACATGGTGAAAGCAACACCCAGGGCTGTGTGCTTACAGAGCCTGGATGTTTCACCGTTGGTCACCCTCTCCCAGATGATGGACTGATTCTTTTGCTTGGGGGGTTGGGGGAGGGGTGAAGCTCGGGCAGAGGGAGGCTACAACTAGGAAAGCTTTACAGATGCATGAACTGGGCATAGCTTGGCACTGGAGCCAGGTCTTGAATGTGAGAGAGGGGGCACATCTACACTGAATCAGAGGTTGCGGCAGATCATCTTTAAGGTTCCTTCCAATTCTAAGTCTAGGCTCTATGACCCTGTGAGTCAGAGATGACAGAATTAGAAAGGTACATCTCGTCAAAGAAATACTGTAACAAGTCTGAGTCCAATGAGATTTTTGTTGTGGTTCTTGATTGCCGCGATTCGTAAAGTAGCTCACTGCCCTCTGGTGGGTCCACTTCACAGCGACCCGCGGGCCAGAGCTCAACTGCTTCATGGGCTTCTGAGGCTTGCGTCTCAGTGCGTGCAGCCCGCCTCCTCTGCTCCTGCAGAATGTTTAACCTCTGCCCCTGGGAGTCCTCCTTCCTTAAGCCAGGACCTGCAAACTGCAGTGGGGGCAGTGGGGGAGGGGACTGATGGTAAGGTGACCAGATTTCAACATTGGTAAAGCGGGACGCCATTGGTAAAACTCCTATCCTGGTGAAATAGCCACATGGTAGCTGAAAACCACATACCCTAGCTTGTCATGCATTCTTCCCCAAAATCGGGACTTTTAAAAAACACCGCGGGACATGGGAAAATTGTTAAAAATCGGGACTGTCCCGCCAAAAGCGGACGTCTGGTCACCTTATGATGGGCATCTTCTCAGGGGTCCACAAATCCTATAAGATTTTTGAAATAACAATCTTAACACATTTAGGCAGTATACAGAATGAGCTCCTTTGCGGTGATAATCCATTATTGAGAGATGAAAAGTTTTTATTAGTCATTTTCTTGGGCGGCTATTAATGATCTTATAACAACCCATCACTCAGTTGTATTAAGCACACTCGTACATATGCTGCCATCAGCATTTCGCAAACATTTCCTTTCTACTTAAGCCCTTGCTATCAGTTCCTCTTTTGCCCCCTCCCTCCCCCACTCTCCCACCCTCGAGAATCCTTGATCAATTATATAGTATTATTGCTATTTCGTATCTTACACCACCCATTGTCTCCCTTCACCCACATTTCTATTACTCGTCCCCCTCGGGGTGGGGGGTGGTATGTATCCAACCTTGAGATCAGTTCCCTCTTTCTCTCCCTTCCACTCCTCACTTGATAGATGTTGAAGAATCATGCTCTAGTTTCTCAAGTCAGTGTTTCCTGAGGCTCCAGGGCTGAGAAAGGTATCTGGGGCCCTCTGTGGTCCAAGGAAAGTGGTTTCCCAAGAGGGTCTTTCTACTCTTGTCCAGAGTGACAGCCTCAGACACCTGCAGGGGCAGCGCTCCCCTATCTGCCAGGGTCGCTGTGAGTCGGCGTCAACATTATTCAAGGAGTCTCTGGGTGGCTCGAAAGATGAGGTGTCCTAACTGAAAGTTCGAATCCACCCAGGATGCCTCTGAAGGAAGAGGTAGGATTCTGCTTCCCAAAGGCCAGAGCTGATGGAAACCCCTTAGAGCGGTGGTTCTCAACCTGTGGGTCGCGACCCCTTTGGGCGTGGACTGACCCTTTCACAGGGGTTGCTGAAGACTATCAGAAAACATACATATTTCACAATATATAATTACATATTGTTTTGTGATGAATCACTATGCTTTAATGATGTTTAATTATGCTCAATTTGTAACTATGAAAATACATCCTGCCTATCAGATATTTACATGACGATTCATAACAAGAGCAGAATGACAGTGATGAAGTAGCAACGAAAATCATTATATGGTTGGGGGTCCCCACCCCATGAGGCACTGTATGAAAGGGCCGTGCATGAGGAAGGCGGAGAACCGCTGCCCTAGAGTGTCATTTGTTCTCTGACCCACGGGGTTGGTTCTGAACAGCAACTGCGTGGGTCTGGTGCAGGCTCTGCCTCCATCATGCACGCAGTGGATGGGTGGCTCGGCCTCCATCTCGGGCTCCAATTCCCTGTTTCCTGGGTGGATCCTTCCTCCTACTCTACAGCTGGTATTTCCCCGGGACACTGGAGCTGGCCAGGGCTGGACACGGGGCGAGGCGTGCGCACAGGGCCCCAGCCTTTCCTCCCCGCAATCCCTCTCATTCCCTGCCCACTCCTGTTCTCCAGAACGGAGCACCGCCGTTCTCTGAAGTCAAAAGACATGAATGAACTACAAGGGTGAGTCCGGGGGACTCTGTCTGCGGCTGGGAAAGTCCCAGCCAAGGTGTTAAGTAACCACTCTTCAAACAAGGAGGAAATCGAAGCTGGCTGCAGCGCCCGCTCCTGGCCTCCTTCTCGGGGCTCATTAGCCCCACAGGAAGTGGGGGCCCTGCCCCTAGCTCCCGTTACAGGCGGCTGGCGGCCCTCAGGCCTGACGCCTGTGGTTCTCCAAGACCTAAGCCCGGTGGAAAGTTTCACCTTGAGGAAGGAAAGTTTCCATGGCTCCTTCCAGCCCTTGAGGGAGTGTACGGCAGACATCCGGGAACGTCCCCCAGGGACAGCTGTCTGCCGGCCCAGAGCCAGTGCGCCTGCCGGGCTCCCCTCCCATGGGTCCTCAGACACTCCCTGGGGAAGTACAGGCGGAGGGGGGCTCCCAGAGACCCCAGACTGCCCGGCCAACATTGGGTTTCTCAAAGCTGTGTCCAGGACCCCATTCTTCCCAAGCATGGCCACCAGAAGACGGCAGCATCCATGGAGGGTACCCTAGCAGTAGGGGAGTAATAACGTGTCTTGCCATTTATGGAATCCGTCAACATGACCAACAGCTTCTGGCATATGCCCAGTGGTCCCATTTTACAGAGCAGGAAACGGAGGCACAACACAGTTAAACAGCTTGTCCCAGGCAACCCAGGAGTCTGGTCTGTCTACACCGTAGGTTTCCAAAGTTATTTGGCCTACTGCCTTTCTTTTCCCCCCAGGAAACAAACAACCTCAGCGCCCCTGAGTTCTGGCAATGGAACTCGTTTGTCCTGGAGCCCGGCACCCAGGCTGGGGTGTGGGATCTACCTGCTCTGTCTCTTACACGGCCGCAGGGCACTCCTGCACCCCCAGGAGGGCAGAGGCAGCGACTCTTGGAAACACAGGTCTACCTGGCGGTGAGGGGCTTGTCTCACCTATTTAGATGGGATGTCTCTGTTCAGCGTCTCCGCTGAGATGTTACGCAGAGGGGGGGGACAAACGCCAACACCAAAAGCAGGGCCCTTCTCGGAACATGGGGCAGAGACAGATAGGAGCACTCTTCTCTGCCCCTGGTCTCTGACACCCACTAGCAGAGGAGTTGGCACAACTGCGCCCCAATTTTTGCCTTCTACTCCCACTGCTCCCGGGACCGAGGCGAGGCAGACTGTGCTGTGAAGGCCCTCTTGCCCTGAAGTCTCCCTTTGGGGTGCATCGGGCACGGCAAGCTAGACCAGGGGAGCTCTAGGACATACCGTGAGGGGATTATCAATTCCCCTGGAAATTGCTTGAATTCAAGTCATCTAGTGAAATCCCACTTGATTAAAACCTGGGCCTGTCTTCTCTGAGAATGCTCTCACGTTGAAGGACCGATGCCCGCGCGATGAGGGGGCAGCCATGAGAAGCAGCGTCTGAGTTCTGAGGGCAGGGGTACGAAGTGAGACGGTGCGGGCATTCCCACCCACGTGCTTGGTTTGGAAATAGAAGTGTCCTTTTGTTGTGAGACGAAACCTAATTGCTCCTGCATCATACAAAGGGCAGATTGGACACACACACACACACACACACACACACACACACACACGACACCATGTGGGCCTCGGCTACAAGCCCAGGAAAGCCAAAGAACTAAGGACCACTTGGGGCTACTGACGAGAGAGGAGCGAACATTCCCAAGGCCCTAGTTTGGGCCTTCGCCTCCAGAACTAAAAATAAAGCAGAAGAGAGAGAAAGATCTGCTCTCTAAAGCCACCCACTTGTGGTATTTGGCTTATTGGCACAAGGTAACAGAGTCAGTCATTGTTATTCTCAGTATGCCTTTGCCAGGCGCCCCTGGAGGGTGGGGAAGAGACCGCTTCCCTCATCGCTGCTTCTCCCCCCTGGAGGAGAGACGAGCGCAAACAGAGGTCGTTTTCTCTTGGGTCGGAGCAGTCCCTCCCTAGGATGCCCCTCAGCAGCCCCCCTTCAAAGTCCCCCAGGTGTCCGCTCCGCAGCCTCCCGCCCGGCCCTGCAGTCACTCACAGTGGTTCTCTGCTTGTCCAGCAAGGAGGCCCAAGGGTCTCTTTGGCGCCTCCTCCTCTTCCAGGTGAAAGTCCTCGGCCTCCCACTGCCCAGAGGACTTGAAGAAGCTTGTGCAGACCCCGTAGGCACAGCACTGGTAGGCATAGGGCACCTCCAGGACCCTAGGCGTGGGGAGAGAGAAGGGGCTTTAGTGTATCGGGTTCTAAGGCTTCAGTCTGAGCCAAGTGCTCAGCAACTGTGCTTCAGCCTCCAAGTGCACTGGCAAGCATGCAGGCAGCCCCTTCTTCCCAAGGGCTCCACCTGTCTGGTTCCTGCTTCCGAAGGGCTCTGGGCAGACCCCATCTCTGCCTGGTCAAGTTGGAAGCTGAGATGGGGAGGTAGACTTTCTGCCCATTGTTTAGGGAGCCCCCGCAGCAGACTCAGAGTGGGGAACAGCTTACCTGAGCAGACCCAGCACTCGGGGCTCTGCTCCCCTGCCCAGACAGCACCCCTTCCTTTTAGGTTGAAGAAGACGGGTTTTCCCAATCAGTGACTCTTTGCCCTGAGTGAGGTCCATGCCCAACTCTGCTCCTTGGGCACATCCAAAGGGAATTTAGTCCCCTCAGCGGGCTGGCCCCGGGCCTCTCGTTAGTCTGCAGCAGGCATGGGCCACACAGGCTGTGCTGCTGCCGCTGCTGTGTGTCAGAGGCCTGCATGTCATTAGCACCAAGACTGGTTTTGCAGCGTGTTTTCCACTCATCAGGGCCCTGGGCTCTGTCCTGATTCCAGGCCCCAGATGCTGCCTAAGTGGGGCTGGACAGGCAGAGTGCACAGAACTGGACAAAGAGCAAGGAGGCCCAGGGTGTGCACATGTGTCCAGGGGTTTGGTCCTACAGGTCCCAGGGGCTGAGGAGGAAGGGGAGGTGCCTAGCAGACCCTGGTGGACTGGTTGGAGGGCAGGACGAGGCCATCCACTTAGTCTTGGGCAAGCCATCGGCCACTGGGCCACCAGATGGTCCTCAGAGTGAGACCCTGCATCTTTCTCCCGGTCCCTCCACGGTCTTCCCCGCCACCTTGGGGCAAACATACCCAGGGGTGGGCGAAAGCTAGACCCTCACCTCAGTTTGGGGAAACTGTCCTTGGAGAAGGATTGAGAGAGAGCCAGGTTCCCCTTGAGCTTCAGGTGCATCAGGCCTCCAAGTCCGGCCAGGGGCAAGGTGGTCAGCTGATTGTCTGTCAGGTCCCTAGGACAGTGGACGGTCAGGGTTATGGGCAGTCCATGGGACTGCTGAGGGGGCTGTGCTGAGGGGGTGGCCAGGGTGCCTGGGATGGAGCAAGAGGAGGGGGCAAAGGACAGACGATGAGTAGGTAAAGAAGGGAGCCTGAGGCCGGGGAGGGGGCACCGGTGAGAGGCACCATCTAGAACACATTAGTTCACTCAACGAGCGACATGTACCAACGGAAGGTCTAAGACGACTCTGACTCCATGCCAGGCGTCCCTCTGCCGAGGCACCGGGGCCCCTGTGTGCCCAGACAGCCACGCTTCCTGCGTCTCAGCCTGAGCTGCTTCTGGGTCCCCTGCCCAACCAACCAGAGGACCTGCCTGCTATTGCTCGCAGCCATCTCCCGGGCCTTCCTCCCCCTTTCCTGGTGCTACCCGGGGCCAGAGGCAGGGATTGGACAGGGCTTCGGTCATTTCTTCCTCTGCACAGAGCCTGCTCTGTGGCCCGAGGTGAGGACATGCACAGAGCTCTCCTGGAGACGCCTCACAGGAAGCCGGGGCTCCAAACCAAACACCACCATTGCAGACGCTGCTGCTCCATGGGAGCAGGGCTGGCCTGGAAGGTGGGAGAGGTGGCGCCGTCAACTCACTGTGTCATCAAGGTGGGGGGGAGGTCATAAATCTGGGGCGTCTCGGATAAAAGTACCTACTCTACCTATCTGGCAGGAGTTGAGCAAACAGGAGAGTGAAGGCCGAGGTGAGAGATTTGCAAGGCTGCCGCCCAGCGCCAAAAACACCCCACATGCCCCCAAGGAGGCCTGGGCGCCCGCCGGCTTTAGGCTCTGGACCAGCTGTGCCTCCTTGGCTTTCATGATGTGAGGCTGGGGCTGGAGGCAGCCCGCTAGGAGGAAAAGGTTCCCTCTGGCACATGGGCCCCAAGGATGCGCAGCTTGGTGAGCAGGTAGGCATGCAGGTAGCTACCTTAGCTGGGGCGGAGCCCCTGTGTGTCATAGCGTGGGCAGCCCTGCTCTGGCATAACGACCACGTAGCCTGCACCACATGCTCCCTGCTTACAGCCCATGTCAGGAAGAAAGCCCATGTTCTCTTTCGGCCCCTCAGAATGGCAGCTCCTTAGAGTCAAGCCCCAAGCAGGAGAGCCCAGCTCTCGGAGCCTCGGGCTCCACTTGTCCTGAAGGGGGTCCCAAGCCTGCACATCCTCTTTATCAGTCTAAGCAGAGGCTGGGAGGGTGGCCAGGGAAACGGGGCAGTGGGGCACGGCTGGGCCGAGGTTGCCCAAGCCTTGCACACTATTAGCAGAGGATGTTCCAGAGCCTTCAGGAGGCAGGGTGACTGCTTAGGAGGCCCCACGGTCTGTCAACTGGACTGTCAGAATGATTGATGGGGCTGGGGCCCACCCTGGGACGTGGGACTTCCATATTTATGCATGCCCCTGCTTGGGGTGGGCCCTCCTGTCCCACTGTCCAGCCCAAAGTCCCCAGTGGGTTCCCAGCAGCCCAGAGGAAAGAGCAGCGGGCACTTACAGCTTGACCAGGGAGGGCAGAGTGGCGAAGGCCTCAGGGTGGATGGACCGAATAGCATTCCAGCTCAGGTCCCTGTGGGTAGAGGGTATGACAGGAGGGGGCAGTGACACATGCCGCATGCCCCTGTCAGCAGGGACCTCAGCCCGGGTGGCTCAGTGACTCAGGTCTCTGCAGGAGAAAAGGTCTGGCAACCTGTAACCGGCCTGTGAAGACCCCAGGGTGGGGGGTGGGGTGGGAGGAGGCTTCAATGGTCACACAGGGTTGCTGTGAGCTGTGAGTGACCTGATCGCACATAAGCACACCTGCTGCTTGGCTCCCCATCTGGATGTGGCCTCAGGAATGGAGACACTGACAACTGGGTTCTAGAGTCTAATGGCCCCCCCTGGGTGCCAGCTAGAGAAGCCGCCCCTATGTGTGTGTGAAGGGAGGGCATGGCAGGAGGGGATGGGGCACCCCCGAGCTGGGGATACTCACAGGGCACGCAGTGAGCTCAGCTGGCTGAAGGTGTCGGCTCTGATCTCCCAGATGCGGTTGTGTTGGAGGCCACTAGGGCAGCAAGAGAGGCAGAGGTGAGCAGGTAGTCTCAGACCCTGGCTCTGTTCCAGACCCCCCGTGTACTGGGAGGAAGAAGGGAGAGCCCCCCACTTCTCCTGGCACAGGAAGAAAGGGCCCGGACTGCCGAAGTCCCCAGAATTAAAGAGAGAATAAAGAATCTGGTTGCCTTGGGTAAGTGGGTCAGGAGACAAAGCCACAAAACCACCCCTGTGGCCCCAAAGGGAGTCCGCTTCCAGTCTTCCCACCCGGCCTGGCTCTTCGCCCAGCCACTCCCACCCCTACCCTCATGGGTCCTTCAGGCCCCAGCCCAGCAGCCCAGCACTGTCCTGGACTTGAGTGACCAGCTCCAAGCTGGGAATAGAGCTCAGAATGGGCAATGGGCTGTGAGCCTCGGGGGTGCTAAAGGCCCTGCCTGTGGCTTCCAGGCAAATAAGGTTGGATCCTCATGCCTCCACCTCGTCCTGGCCTCAGACGGCACTGCCCTGCTTAGGAGCAGGGGCTGGCACAAGGAGGCTGTGGAGGCCTGGCCAGCAGGTGGAAGCAGGAGCTGGTGTGAATGAGTCTAGAGAATTACTAAGAGATTTTTTTGCCCCCTTTGTGACACGTAAGGCCCAGGCTTGTTCTTCTATGTCCACGTGTGTGGGCTTGTGGGGACGTGGACGATGAGAGAGCATGCTTCAGACAACAGAGCCCACCTGGCCCCTCAGGAGCCTTCTCCTGCCCAGTCCGGCACTAGGCAGAGCAGTAGCAGAGCCCTGTGTGGACCTGCGCCTCCACTGGCCCTGATCATGACTGCGCTTCTGGGTGGATGCCGAAGGAGCCACCTTGAGACTCCATTTGGACACTAGCCTCTGAGCATGTGATCGGTGTGTCCCAGCGGCCTGGTCCAAGCCCCAACCTGCGCTCGTCAATCCCAGTGGACAGAGGAAGGTGGGAGTGGGCTCAGGTCTGCCCGGACACGCCCAGCATTGCCCAGAGTCTGACCGGTAGGCCTTTGCCCCACTCCAGCCCCTAGACTCACATTTCCTCCAACTTTTGACACCGGTGCAGGCTGGGCAGCTCCTCAATTAGATTATGAGACAGCTCCCTGTGGGGAGAGAAAGGCGGGGACAGGGGTGAAGCAGTGCCTGGGAGAGGGCTGTGGAGGGGTGCAGGAAACACAGCGCTGGCTTCTCCAGGGCCGGAGGGCCCATCTGTCCTCTCCAACAGCTGAGGGGCCTAAGGGACAGACCTAGCACCAGAATCCTTATTTGCTGAGCTAGACCTCCCTTCCTCCCCCTTGCCAGCCCTCCTTCTTTTATGCAAGGCCTGAATATTGTCTTTCCAGAAGGGCCATCTCAACCCTGTGAGGGACCCCTGGGGGACAGAGATGGAGATGGGGACGAGGAAAGCAACAGTGAATGGGGAACAAGGCCCCTCAGGACAGCCACAGTGTGTGCCCTCAGGACAGCCAGGGCACACGGAGCAAGCTGACCGGTGCTGACATGCACGGAGCTGGTGGGACACTGATGGGAGATCTTTGGACCATCCCTTCATTTATCCGATGGGGAAGCCCATGTCTAGAGACAGGGCAGGGCTGACCCAGGACCCATAGGCTGTCGGTCTAGCACTATTCCCATGTGTTGTGTGTCTGTCCACCCATCTTAGGCGAGTAGGGGGTCTCAGATTCCGATTAGAGCCAAGAGAGAAAGGAGAGCCTCTCCCCCTGCCCGCCACCCGCTGGCTTCATTAGCTGCATAAATGCCTCCACCATCCCAGAGAACACTGGTTGAATACACCAGAGTACCCATGCCATTACAGAGCACCTACTAGGTGCTAGCACGAGTCGAGAGCGCAGTGCCGTAATAGGTTCCAGGCACACTTTAACAATAAAGAGACAGAAGCTCAGAGACACTGAAGAGCTCAAGTCCACCCAGCCTGTCAGTGAAAGAGCTGAGCCTCAACCCCAGCTCTGACACCCCCCGCCCGCCCGCCCTGATCATTGCCTTTTGACCCTAAACAAGAGGGTACAGCTCTGTCCCTCTCAGGCAAACTCCCAGCAGGAGCCTAGGTTGTCCCGGTCTCCAGGCAGAGAGGGGAACAGTGGGGCAGAAGCAGGAGAGGTCTTTGTGGGGCCATGGGGGTGGGGACGGGCACAATGCCAGCACTGGAGAATGCCTGGGGGCCACTCACAGGACTCGGAGCCTGGGCAGCTGTTGGCACATCCCTGGTGGGAGCAACCGGATGCCTGCACGGGTCAGGGTCCTGCAGGGAGAACAGAGACAGACCTGGCACCAGGCCCAGGGCCCCAGCTCTGGGTCTGATACTGATGTGGGAGGAGAGAGTTGACAAAAGCGAAGTGGTGGGAGACGCAGGGGGTGGGGGGGACGGGGGGTAGAGCTGCAGACAGAGAAAGGAGCAGGCCTGGCATCAGAGCCTTTGGCTCCCCTGGGACTGGAGGAGGCGGAGGGTGGAAATGCAAAGAGACACCGCCCAGGGACCCTTGTTGGCAGAGAGACCTTACAGCCCTACCTGCAATCCACCGCAGTACCGGTCTCCTACAACACTGGGTCTTTAGTACAGAGACTAGAGATGTCCCTGTTCTAGGGGAACTTGGGGAGAGGGAGAAGAACCCAGGGTGGAGCCATGGGAACCATGCACAGGGTTTGCTCCCTGTGCCTCGAGGGAGGGCGAGGCATAAGAAAGCAGGGCTGGGGCGGAGAGGGCCGTGGGGGCAGGTTGCAGAGCATACTTGGCTTAGGGACAGAACGTCCCAGGAAAGACCCAAGGCCAAGGTCATCCTCGGGGAGCTGTTGCTTCCCTCATGGAAAATTTTCCAGATGCCAGTGAATTGAGGGGAGAGACAATGGAGGCACAGAAGCGGGTGCCCGTTCCATGCCATGAATGAGCAGTGTGCCTTGGGGCAGGACAGCTGACTTCCAGACACTCGCTCTGGGTGCTCGTCTGCTTGTTACATTCATTCTCTGAAAGCGTATGGAGTGCCTCTTATGCCCCACCCGTCCTCCCTTGTGCTACTCGGCAGGAACTAACAGCAGAAAATACGAGAAAGCCTTTGTGGGAACCAAGCTCCAGGAAGGCCAAGGAGGTGGATTTCCCCAGCCCTCCCCTCCCACTCAGCGGCCCACAGCTCACCGTGGCTTGGCCTTAGGGCCTCTCCAGTGTGCCAGAAAAGCTGAGCACTGTAAGGAGAGAAGCAAGGCTCCTGACTCCCATACTGCCTGCCACCCGCTGGACTACAGGCATGGCCTGTAAAGAGATGGCCATGCACCCTAGGGACAGAGCCTAGTGACCTCTGGGCGAGGCTGGAGCAGCAGTAGAGGTAGGCCAGACAAGAAGCAAATAACTTGACAGCCTTCAGGGATGGTGGTGGCGGCAATGATGGTAGTAGTAGTGGTGGTGGTCGTAGTATTGGAGATGGTGGTGGTGGTGGTGGTGATAGTGGTGGTGGTCGTAGTATTGGCGATGGTGGTGGTGGTGGTGGTGGTGATAGTGGGGGTGATGGTGATGGTGGTGGTGGTGATGGTGATGGTGATAGTGGGGGTGATGGTGATGGTGGAGATGGTGGTGATGGTGGTGGTAGTGGTGGTAGTGATGGTGATGGTGATAGTGGGGGTGATGGTGATGATGGTGGTAGTGGTGGTAGTGATGGTGGTGGTGATAATGGGGGTGATGGCAATGGTGGTGGTGATGTTGATGGTGATAGTGGGGGTGATGGTGATGGTGGAGATGGTGGTGATGGTGGTGGTAGTGGTGGTAGTGATGGTGATGGTGATAGTGGGGGTGATGGTGATGGTGATAGTGGGGGTGATGGTGATGGTGATGGTAGTGGTGGTGATGGTGATAGTGATAATGGGGGTGATGGTAATGGTAGTAGTGGTGATGGTGATGGTGATAGTGATAATGGGGGTGATGGTGATGGCGATGGTGGTGGTGGTGGTGGTGATAGTGGTGGTGGTCGTAGTATTGGCGATGGTGGTGGTGGTGGTGGTGATAGTGGGGGTGATGGTGATGGTGGTGGTGGTGATGGTGATGGTGATAGTGGGGGTGATGGTGATGGTGGAGATGGTGGTGATGGTGGTGGTAGTGGTGGTAGTGATGGTGATGGTGATAGTGGGGGTGATGGTGATGATGGTGGTAGTGGTGGTAGTGATGGTGGTGGTGATAATGGGGGTGATGGCAATGGTGGTGGTGATGTTGATGGTGATAGTGGGGGTGATGGTGATGGTGGAGATGGTGGTGATGGTGGTGGTAGTGGTGGTAGTGATGGTGATGGTGATAGTGGGGGTGATGGTGATAGTGGGGGTGATGGTAATGGTAGTAGTGGTGATGGTGATGGTGATAGTGATAATGGGGGTGATGGTGATGGCGATGGTGGTGGTGGTGGTGGTAGGATGCTGAAGAACTCCTTAGGGGCAAAGCTGGAGTACAGATGAGGTGGAGAGGAAGAGTACCCACTCACAGGATCTCCAGGCTGGTGGTGCCTTTGAGATCTGGGAACTCCTGGATGTCCGTAGCTCCATTCAGGGATCTGGAAATAGATGGTCAAAATATCCCTCTTTGTGCTCCAAGCTCCACCTTTTGGAAAATGTCATCTTCCCTAACCTCCCCCTCAGGCCACCCCCAGCAACTCGAGCCTCGGTGGAAGTTGAGCTTTGCTTAGTAGGGTCCATTCAGTCATTCTCTGAAATTCACTCAGCCTACTCTGGCCCAGACAGATCCCCATGACCTCAGCATTGGCACCCTGGCATGTGAAAAACACCCGCCAGGAACATGGGGATTGCCTCTGTTTACAAGGCAACAACTTAGGTGCTTCTGGATAAGTCCTTGGCTCCAAGGGGTTTGCTTATTAATTGTCAACCGCTATCAAGGAGTCCTGTTGGTCTTGTGAGCTAGCTTTGGGTTGCTAACCTCAAGATTGTCAGTTCAAACCCACCAGCTACTCCAAGGGAGAAAAAAAATGAGACTTTCTGTTTTCATAAAGATTTACAGTCTCAGAACCCCCATCTGGGGTCAATATGAGTCAGCAGTGACCGCCTGACCATGAGTTTGGTTGAGGGCTTTATCAGAACCTCTCCATTGGTTCACTCTCTCCCCACCTTTCTCTCTCTCTCTCTCCTTTCTTCCCCATCCTTCCTTCCTTTAACTTATCAATTGAGAATTGGATGAGGGTATACAGAGTAGATCAACTTTCCATTCAACAATTCATACATATTTTGTTTCATGTCATTGATTACAGGCCCTATCATGTGACATCACTTTTCCCACTTCCTCCTTTTGCTTCTTGTTTCCAGTCCCCATCCTTCCCTAACTCCCTGGACTTTGTCCTTGGATAAACACTGTCTTTTTGATCTCAAACCATTGTTTACTCTAAGGAGTGCATACCTCATAAAGCGTTTGTCCCTGGAGAGACCTGCCTGCTGTTTGGCTGAAAACTCAGTTCACTTCCAGACCTGAAGGCTAAGGATCCCCCTAGTCTTTTCTTAACAGTAAGCCCGGTCTCCTGGTGCTTTTGAGCTTTGTTCTACATTTTCTCTCACTTGAGCCAGGACCTTCCAATGTGATCCACCGGCTCTTTGAAACCACCCTCCGCATGAAACTCACTGCCATTGAGTCACTGCTGGGTTTCTGAGACTCACTGCCATCGAGTCAATGCTAGCTCAGAGGGACCTTCTGTGGTTTCCAAGGCTGCCAGGGTTCATGGGAATAGGAAAACCAGTCTTTCTCCAAGTGCTTTCGAACTGCCAACCATGCAGATCACAGCCCAGTGTGTAACTGCTATACCACGAGGGCTCCTCCGAGGACACCCCAATCTCATAGACCCAACACACCAAGCCTTCAATCAGCAGGTCTGTAGTGACCCCAAGGAGGCAGCACGGAACACAGAAGAGGGCCTAGAATCTGAAGTCAAGGTTCTGGGTTCGTGCTCCAACATGGCCTGGGAGCCTCCAATTGCACCTGTGAATTGGGTTAATGAAGCTATCTCGCAAGATTAGAATGAAGCTGAAATGTGATAACAGATATGTGTGTGTGGATTAAGTGCTCTAGGAGGTCAGTCAGTGATGCTCCTGAGTATACTGAGAGCTATCTGTGGAAGCTTTTTTGAAAAGGTGCAACACGAGGTGGGAGTTAAAAGAATGGAGGAGGGAGAACACAGGAGGTCCAGGGCAATGAAGACGACAAAGAAGGTTCCAGGGGCCCTGAGAACACTCAGCATTCAAAACCACAGCCCTATCATCTACTCTTCAGAGGTGTTTATGGAATAGCAACCATGAGCAGGATTCAAGAGACCAAATAAGACCAAATAAGATTCCTTGGCTCAGGAGAGCCACCTTCCCCCAGCTGAGATTTGGGAAGCAGTCATGGCTCCGGGAAGTGGAGCCTTAAGTCCAAGCAGATCTGGGATTCGGACTAATCGGAGGCCTCTCATAGGGGATGTACCCACAGGTGAGAGTATGTAGGTGAGGGTCTGCAGGTGGGGGGCAGCAGGTAGCCTTCCGTGCCAACTTACAGCGTGTGTAGCTTAGGCAGGTATTGGAACGCCGACCTTCCCACAAACTGGATCGGGTTGTCATAAAAGTGGCTGGAAGAAAAAGGCCCATGTAGCGGGGCGGTTAGCCAGACCTGCTAGCTGGGGGCAGGCAGCCAGCCCTCTTCTTTCTCCCAATAGCCACCCCCCAGGGGACAGCGTACCAGTGCTCTTGCCCCCTTGGCGCTTGCTAGGAAAGTCTCTCTGTCCTCCCCTCCATGCCTCCACTGCCAAGGGGCCAGAGCAAGTACTCACATGGTCTGCAGTAGAGGGTTCCCCATGAAGGCCTTTTCTGGGATGGCCTTGATGTTGTTGTTGTGGAAACCCCTGCAAGACAGCCCCCCCGGAGTCAGTGAGGACACGGGGAGGCGTGCGTGCACACTCTGGGTACATATACATATACAGCTCTCTTCTTGCTCGTTCTACCTTAGGGCTCTGCGCTTTCTCCCAGAGTCCTTTCAGAACCCCGGTCCCCAGGCCTTTGCGTGCCCTGCTCCCTCCTGGCCTGTTTCTCCAATCCCTTCCTGCTTTCGGATCTCAGCTCACAGGAGCAATCAGATCTTGGTGACACATTGGGTTTGGATGACTCCTATGGACCCTCCGCCAGGCGGCCCAGCCAACCTCCTCTAACACTCCCGTGGAGTTCACACCTCCACGTGTGGGGCCGAGGGGAAGGGCAGCGGGTGGCATGGGACTGATCCTACAGGTGCTAGGCTGCCTTTTGAACTGGAAAGAAACCGTAAGGCCAGAAGTTTGGGGCTGTGTTCACAAATCTTCAGGCCCCCTTAATCTGATCCCACTCTAGCCAGCTCCAGGGGAGACCACTCACTGTTTCCCATCACCCTTCCCTCTAGGAAGGCTGGTCTCCCTCCTGTGGTCATTCCTTGCCCTTGACCAGACATCCATCGTTCCACTGTCTGAAGGGCACCGCTCCACCCCCACCGCTGCCATTCTGAAGCCCGTCTGTCCATCCTTTGAGGAGGCTATTCTCAGGACACAATCGTACTCCGAGATCTTGCGATGCTGCCCTAAGGCCTACGACCATTTCAGCTAATGCTGTACAATGCAGGCTGGGAGTACGCCTGGCTTCCTCAGGGATCCTGTTTCACGTAGGTGACTTCCTCTCCTCAATAAGCCGGAAGGACTCTTGGGCACGGATCCGCCGTCTAGTTTACTCCTCATTGGTGTCTGGCCCCAAGCAGTGCTGGGCTCAGGGGGTGCTCTGCCAGGTGAATGCTTACCATACAATGCCATAACCAGGGGAGCTTGTGAGGGGGAGGTGGCACTCGGCAGCCGGCCCAAGGCTGGTGACTGGAGTCCCCCCTGGGAGGCGCCTTGGAAGAAAGGCCTGGCAATCTACTTCCAAGATCCACCACTGACAACTCTATGGGGCCCAGCTTCCACTCTGCACATGTGGGTACCGACTGGACAGCAACTGGTTGATGGGCAGAAACCAGAGCCCACAGAACCTGGGCCTCTCTTCAGTCTTCTCCGGGCACACCCCAGCCAAGGCGCACAGCTGCCCTGGGCCCAGACTAAGAGGAGGTGACTCGTGCTGTGCAGCTTTGGGACAGGGCCTTCTGGCTGATGACACACCCCTGGGAAATGCTCAAAGCCCTGTTAATGAGGCCTGTGACTACTCAGGCCTTTGCTGGGGGCAGGATGGGGCCTGCGGGGCCTGCTTTTACAACTACCACAAGAAGGGAGTCCCTGGGCCCGTTTCAGCCCAGGCCCCGTGGGAGAAAGGTCACCCACAAAAAACCAATGTAGGAACTTACAGTTCCTGCAGCCTGCCCAGGGTGCGGATGGCTACGGGGAAGTCCTGCAGCTCGTTATAGTTCAGGTCCCTGGAATGGAAAGCAGAGCGGTCATTAGAGGGGGGCTCTCTGGCCATGCCAGGGTCCCCCAGAACTGGAAACTTGGCTCTGGGTTTGGCCAGCAAGATGGGTTTTCCAATCTATTGGATCCAGCTGCCAGTGAATGTGTGGAAACACATTTTTGGAATGTTTGTACGCAACCCCACAAACCCCGAGGCTTGGAGGCTTGCAGACAGCAAAGTGTCTGGAGGGGACCCTTCCAGGGTGTTGGTGCCTGGAACTGATTTCCTCACAGAAGTCCACCACGAAGAGCTCCTCAGGCGGAGGCTGGGATCGCTCCCACCCTGTGCCCAGCACGGGCATTAGCATGAATTAGCAATTCCAGAAGGCGTCAACTTTGGCCACTTCGGTCTCTACTATAAAAAGGGTCAGACATTGTTTCTTATCTTTTCAGAGTTGGACCCAGCACCTGAGACCTTCAGACAACAGAAGGACAACTCAATGGGTGCAGTTCCAGACCCCGAGGCGAGAACATGGGGCCCAGGAATGAGCCCGGCTTTTGAAACGAACAGTGCTTGGTTTAATGCCACCGCAGATCTGTAGTTTTTCTCATTTTCTGTACTTTCTCTTTTTCCTTTACAATGAGCGTCAACCTTGGGCATAATCTGAAACCAGGGACAGCCATTTAAAAATGGGATAGCAATCCAAATTGGAGAGGATGTGGGGGTTCTAAGACACGATCGGCGAGTTTCAGTACTGCTCAACCTTCTGGAGTGTTTTGGGAATTGTGTCTCAATTGAAACGATTCTGCTCCAGTCACTCCACAGCCCGGAACCCACCCGACGTGCACGGGTGGAGGTGTTTGTACCAGGATGGTCATTGGTGCATTCAGGCACCGGGGGCAGCGGCTCGGCCCACAAGTAGTCATGCGTGTGCCCTCCTCGGGGACCTTCGGTATCTGTGCCACAGGTGGGACTCAGGAGGGCACTAGGATGGGGGACAAATGCAGGAGGACAAAGGGCGATTTGCATTTTGATGAGAGAAGGTCTAGACGTGCTTGTGGGAAAACTCCCTCCCCAACAAGGGGGTCCCACAGACAGAGGGGTAACTTGAGATGGAGGGGGGAGTAGACAGCAAGTCGTGATTGGGGAGTGGAGACTAAGCTCCAGAGGACTTGGAGAAAGGTGATGGGGTTGTCACCCCTGTAGGAGCACTGGTGTGTCGCGGTGAGGAGTGGGGCTGCGATCCACATGGCCAGTGGTTCAAGATCACCAGCAGCTCCTCGGAAGAAAGACTGGGCTTTCTAGCTCCGGTAGAGTTACTGTAAGAAATGTTACTGTAATTTTGCTGTAGGTGATTACTGTAGGCACTGTAGGTAAAAACCCTACAGGGGTCACTACGAGTCAGCACTGACATTTCATGGCAGCCCTTTTTTAAATTGAAGAGACGTCAACTTCCAGAATGTTTTCAGTTGATGTGGTTGTTGCAGGCTTAGTAGGGAAGTTGGCCCGGGTGGAAATGTTCTGGGAGGGGAGGGGTCTCAGCGCCTCCTGACTGTTCTTACTGGGGTGCACAGTCCCAGGCTTTGGCAATTGGAGCGACCCTATCTCAGATGCTCTCTTGGGTCTCCCGGAATGACCTCAGCCCATCTTCTCAGCCTCTAAAGCCACCCAACCCTGATGACCTTCAGAGAGGATGCTGTCCAATGCCAGGGCGAGGGGGGGCCCACGTGGAGGGCCTTCATTGCAGAGTGACTTGGCAGGTTTTGTGGGTAAATACCATGTTAACACAGAGATAATGACAGGCTCCTCTACATGACAGGGTCATTACACTTAATAGTCCACAGGTAGAGCCAGAAGCAGCCCAAAGGCCACGGAGCAGTGACAAGCGTCTGGCAGCCAGTGATCCAGATGATTGTTCCTCCTCCCTGACCCCTACCCGCAGCTCCTGCACTAATTACCCGATTTATCCCCTGCCTCCCCTGGTGATCTTGGGTAATTACAGCATCACTCCCTCTGCCCTGCCAGGCTCATTCTGCCTTGAGTCAGTTCTTTGCCCTCCAGGACAGCAGACCTATAGTCCCTAACGGAAAGACTCTCTTGGCTGCGGGGTGGGGTGGGGTGGGGGGGTCGTGAGGAATGGCGGGGGTGGGGGGGCAACGGGCAGGATGTGCATGGGGCACTTTCATTGGCACCGAAGCATTGGAGTTGGGAGCAGGAGGACTTTTCGAATTGGGAGGCTCCTGGGGTTCTACCGCCAGCTATAGCAGACACCTAGAAAATCAGGCGGGGGAGCTGAGGGCAGGGGCAGTGGGATGGAATAGAGGGGCTCCTTATGGACTTAAAGGACACAAAGCAATCGCCCTCACATTGCAGTGTCTCAAGTCTCAGTGTCCCCTGCTAACTCAGGTCTGCTTATTTAGGGATTTTCCATGGTCTCCCAAGGAGAACTAGATTTTCCCATATCTAGTGAAGTGGCTAACAGTTTGATTGTTACGTTCTCTCCCATGCAAAGAACTGCACTGGTTTGGTGTAAAGTATCAGTCATTACTTGATAGTCCACCTGCCTCGGGTGCTCCTCCTCAGATACAGGACTTACTCCCCCACGTCCCCCAAGTTCCTGCTCAAAGACCACTGCTTCAGAGACACCTTCTCTGACCACTCTGCCACCCTGTCATTCACTAGTCCCTTGACCTGCATGGGAGGTTGAAAGTGGCCACAAATCCCTCACAGCTTTTCTAAGAGGTGGTGTCAACCTCCTCTTCCTGTGGGCTTGGACTGGTCTTGCGAATGGCTTTGACCAATGAAAGGAGGCAAAAGTGACATGGTGAAACCTGGAACCTAGGTCACAGAGGCCTTGCTCTTTAGAGGCTCCCACACCGTGTAAAGCAGCCCAGGTTGGATTACTGAGTGACAAGAGCCATGGGAAAGGGCAGGACCAACCCGACCATCAGCACCAGACTCGCTAGCCCCCACAGAGCCTCCAGCTGCTTGCAACCTCACCAGGGAGCCCAGGGAGGGGCTCCAGCAGAAGAACCACTCAGCTGAGCTCAGCCAGTCTACAGAATCAGGAGGAAGAATCGTTTGCTCTTTTAAGCCAGGATGTTTTGGGGTAACTTTGTCATGTAGCATAGATAACTAAGATCACCTGGTTTGTTTGTTTTTTTCTTTTGTAGAAAATATCACCACCTAAGATATATTTCTGTAGGGTCTTCTCATGCAACTAAAATGAAGACACCTTGAAACTAGAAACTCTGCTTTGTACTCTAACCACTAGACCAGTACCTGGCACAGAACAGGCAAATACTTGTTGAGTGAATAAATGAAAAGGTGTCGATAAGTTGATGAATGAAAGACACTAATGGACTCTTTGGGGACTTGACAGTTTTGGGGGAACAGACCTAAGATTTTGAAGTTGGTGTCAAAAAGGACCTTGGGTTATCCCTGAGTGTCACCGTGAGGCAACGCCAGTACCATGGGGCTCCTGAAGTGGACCCCAAGTGGTTCTCTTATCATTGATCCCTCACACAGTTCACTGGACCCATGTCAAGGCAGCCAACTTGAGTGATTCCAGCCCTATCGGAAGTTTCTGGTCAGGAATTTTGCTAGGATTGATCTAAACGACAGTGGGAGAACACACAGCAAGAGGCATGTGCAGAGGAGGCTCTCTGTGTAGGGAAGGTGGGGGGAGAAAATGGTGCAAAAGCCAAAGAGAAGTCTGTAAACGACACACCTCTGAGGGGGGCCTGGATTTTCCCATTTGGGAGTCTACATAGAGTCAGTGATCTGGATCATGGCCAATGCTCTACTTCATTTGGTGCAGTGTAGATGTAATCTCTGGTGCTAAGTGTCCAGGGGACGTGTCTTTGCAATCTCTCTGCCCCAATTAATTCAGTTTATTGCCATGAACCTTTGTTGTCTGCCCAACATACACAAAGAACCCTGCTGGGTAAAATGGGAGGCAGGGAGATGGGCAAGAAACAAGTCCTGTCGAGACAGATACACAAGACAAGTAGACGAGTACCACGCTGTGGGCCGTGCTGGACAACACACAGTACACGCGGGAGATCCAGACCTTCTGAGGCAGCAGAGAGCACACCCAACTGGGACGATGAGGGTGGGGCTGCACGGAGATATTTGTATATTTGAACCAGGTCTGGATGGCAGGACAAGATGTTAGGCAGAGAGAGGAACTAGGTGCTGTGGAGTTGTGCTTGGAAACCAGCCAGTGATAGCATTTGGGTGGAGTACAGGACAATGGTGGAGGGCAAGGCTGGAGGATGTCCCTTCCCTGGACTGGACTGCTGCTGTCCACACTCCCTAGCTGGGCCAACCTCAACTTGGGATAGACCACACTGATGATGTGCCAGGCACCACGTGCTTGCTGGAATCATCTCTTTAATCATCTCACAGCTTTAAGAAGCTCCTCGATCCACATTCCTGATGGTTTACAGATACCCTTTCACAGCCGAGGAAAGGGAGACACGGATAAAGAAGTTGCCCCAAACACACCAAGGGCGGTGGGTGCAGACGCTGCCTTCTTTCTGCCCAACCCCACCCCTGGTCTATACTCGGGCCGTCCACTAGCCGCAGGGGCCGAAGTCAATTAAATGCAAGTAAAGAATGGGGAACGTTCAGCTCTGTTTCTCTCGCCACACTTCAAGGGCCCAGTAGCTGCCTGTGGCTCCCAGATGGGAAGCAGGACATGGAACATTCCCACCCTTGCCTGGGCAGCAGTAGCAGCGTCCTATATTAACCGGTGCAGGAGCTGGACTGCAGCTGAGGATCCAAGGAGGCCCCAGGAAAGTTCGTGGGAAATGGACTGAAAAGACACGTGCGTTTCTTCCACGAGCTATGTGAAGTCCTCGCGGCTCTCTCAGCCTCACTGGCAGTAGGTGTGGCCCCAGGGACGGTACGCTGTGCCTCGTGGAATGTGGATGAAAGCGGAGCATGCCACTTCTAGCCCAGGATTTACAAAAGAGCCACTGTGTCTCCTCCATGCGCTCTCTGTCCTGCCACCAGCTACAGTCAGAGACAAGGAGGCCCTGGGGATGGCGAGAGCCCAAAGAGCCGGGTCCCTGAGTCACCACCTGTAGGAGGGCCACCCGTGGAGCAAAAGCACCCTCCCTGGTCTGTGTTACATGATCCGGAAATAAGCTTCTATTGTGTGTGAGCCTTGATACATGTTTGGGTCGATTCGTCACAGCACCAGAGTCTACCTTAACGAATTCAGTGTCACAGCCAAGATTTGAACCCTCGTGCCTTGTGACTGGAGCCCAGGCTCTTAGCTACCGCACATCTGTCAGAAAGAGCTTTTTAAAAAGCAAAGCTGAGCCTGTCAGGCTCCTACTGAAAAAAAAAAATCTGAAAAGTCTTCCTCATGACTTACAAAGTTCAAACTCCTTTGTGGGCTCAGATACCTTAACTTGCCTTTCAGCTTCGGCTCCAGTTTCAACCCTCCATGTATTTTCACGCCCTCGCGGATTTGCTTGTGTCGCCTGCCCTCAGCCTGGCGTGCCCTTTCCCGCACCCTCAGCTGCTGAAACCCTAGTCACCCTTGGAAGTCCAGCTCAAGTATACCTTTCTCCATGCATCCAATCCCACTCGTGGGATTTTCTGGTGTTTGCTCCCTCAGTGGGTGCAATGTTAGATGGGTAATAATGCTGATGTTGGTGACATTAACGATAGTAGTAATTGCCACATAAGGAACCTTGCTTGGGGGCGGGGGGTTATAACCACTAAGCAATTGGCTGCTAACCGAAAAGCTGCTGGTTCAAAGCCACTCAGAGGATCTGCAGGAGAAAGACTTGCCCATCTGGTCCCAGCAAGACTACAGTCTAGAAAGTCCCATGGGACAGTTCAGTTCGGCCTTACTATGCATCAGAATTGAGCTGACACCTAACCCTAACAGCAAAGTACCGTGTGAAAGTCACGTATGGGTGCCTTACATACATTAACTCACTGAATTCCCGTGCCCACTCTGAAGAACAGAGGTGCTGAGGGCGGTCACTTGGCCCGGTTTCTGTGTCTAGGACTGAAGGACAGGCAGTTGGGCTCTGGGGGGGTGGGAGGGTGGAGGGGGGTTGTCAGTGGACTTGTCATCGTCCCCATGAAACAGGAAGCATATTGACCTCAGGAAGCAGGGGGTTCACGTGTGGACCACTCGGTCCAGGCACAGCCCCCTTTTGTGAATGCTCAATGTCAAAGAGGAGCATTCGAGCCCGCTATGCAAAGGGCTCCTTTGGCCTTGATCGCTGGTCATTTCAGGGCAGTGACTTGGCGCCTTGGACCGACTTACAATTGGCAGCATCTTGGCGGCTGCTGGGAAGTGTGTGTCCCCCCCTCTTCCCCCCCCACCCAGTCCCGGCACAAGTCTGTCTGATTCCTCTCGTGCAGGCTGGTTCATGACGCCCTCACCTTCAGCTGGAAAAGGTATCTATGGCTTTATAGTCTATTATCTTTAATAGCCCAGGATCCGCCAGAAGCCCAGGAAGAGTTCATGGTTCTGTCTGCTACTCCTGGGAGCTGGACGCAGACTGGAAGGGTTGAGGTTAAAGAGAAACCATTCCAACTCCAGCCAGAGCTCAGTCTGGAAGCTGCAGCTGTCTATGGCTAATCCTCCCCCTCATCTGCTCAGACGGTTCCAGCCAAATCCAATCAAATCTGATGCTAAACCCATGCAATTGGTGAAAGCAGCCGAGAAGGCAAGCCGAGCCCCCAGCCGACTCAAGGGCTCACATCCCAGTGCGCTCCTTTCCAGCTGGCTGCGCAGAACGGCCAGCTCCTGCGATCCCCGGGGAGCTTCCCTGTGGATTCAGGAGACTGAGCTGGCTTGGTTTTACAGTCATCTTGTCCACCCCCTGCTTTTAATTGATGAGGAGACTGGGACCCAGGGAGAGAGGAGGTAAATCGCTGCCTGTCTCAAAGGCAGGACTTGAACTCAGGCCTCCCGGCTCCCAGGTTAACCTGCTTTCCACACACGATACAGAGCTGGAGCTTGGCTTGACTCTAAGGAGCAGGGCTAGCTAAGAAAAACGGACCTGGGAGAATGGGAACGAGGACACATGGAAGGGGCAGATCTGGATTCCATGGGAGTTTCTCTGGGTGCCTGTAAGCACCCCGAAGCCCCATGATATTGATGTGCAGTTGTCTTCTGGGTGAAAGGAGAAAGCACTCTTGTCCTCGTACTGAACAAGTCCCTGAACCTTCCTCAGCTCCGGGTTTCTCTCCTGTCAGCCAGGGATGCCCGTCTCCCTCGACTGCTCTGGGCGTTTGATCCAGAGCCCAGCAGAGTCCATCGATGTTCACACACCCTCGATTCCTTTTCCCTGCTCTGGTTACTGGACAATGAGCCCTAGAAAGGAGCCCCCGGGTGGGGGAACAGTCAATGCACCGGGCAGCAAACCACAAGGGTGGCTGCTCAAATCTACCCTGAGACGCCTTGGAAGAAAGGTCTAGTGATCTAGTTCCACAAGGTCATGGTCCTTGACAAACCCCATGGAACGTAGTCTGACACCAGCCCAGCACGGGATTGCCGTGAGACCAAAGCGCCTCGATGGCAATTGGAAGGCTCCTAGGTTTGCAATCAACGACTGGCGTGGAGGTTGGTACTCTGCACTCGCTCTGCGTTCCTACCGTGAAGGAAGGCCTGTCAATCTGCTTCCCTAGAGATGACAGCGCAGAGCATCCCCCTCCACGCAGCTCCCCTCTGCAGCACAGGGGCCACCAGACCTTGGAATCAATTCCACAGCAATGGGTTG
Source organism: Tenrec ecaudatus (assembly GCF_050624435.1). Lineage (NCBI taxonomy): Eukaryota > Metazoa > Chordata > Mammalia > Afrosoricida > Tenrecidae > Tenrec > Tenrec ecaudatus. The sequence continues at coordinate 219,919,989 of NC_134530.1, read as the reverse complement.
GGGTATTTTTGCTTTGGTTTTGGTTTGGTTTAGACATTATAACAGGCACGTCTGTTCATTAGCCACCAGAACAGTAGACACACAAGTGGGTCTGTCTTCTTTCCATGGCAATAAAGATGAATATCATTAATTGGGCTTCGTTGACATCTTTATTCTCAAGGCTAATATTTGGGTTTACTACCAGATCACAGATAAGGGAACAGGGAGGGATGTGGGTGAGCCCAGCTCCCCAGAGGGAAACACAAGACACAGACAATTCAGAGTGTAAGCTATACCCTAACCTACTTTTATCACCGAAAGGCCTGTTACAAAGAGGAGCCGGCTTGAGGACTTGGCCTCTTAAGGAGCTGCTCCTCCCCAGCTATAGACTGCGGCTCTCACCCCACGGGCTCAAGGCAGATGACTGGGTGAGCCAGGAACCAACAGAAACGTTCTGATGGAGAGCATCGCTTTGCTTCTACACAGCTGACATGAAAGGGCACCCATTCATAAAGACGGCAATTAGTAAAATTATCATCGGTTTCTATTGAGAGACACAGGCACACCTCCCCTTTGCCCTCCTTCCACCTACTCTCCCTTCCTTGCCAGAAAGAAGCATGTGGGATCCACCTGGAGCAGGAGTGCCCCTCTTAATGGAAGTGGCCGATCTCTGAGACTGTCCTGCCCAAATGAGCCCTGGTTAACGCTCAGCTGCTAACCAAAACAGGCCAGTGGTGTGCACCCAGCAGCCGCTCAGTGGGAGGAGCGGGTGGCCACCTGCATCTGTAAAGACTGCAACCCCAACACACACACGCATGCACGCACACACGCCCCGCAGGGGAGTGCCACTCTGTCCTGCAAGGTTGCTATGAGCTGGAATTGAGGAATTGACTCAGTGGTGGTGCGGGGTGCGGGGAGGAGGCAGTGTTCTAATGCGGCACCTGGGACCACAGGGGCGTGGGATTGGAAGAGAATTTAAAGCTAATGCAGTTGAACCACAGCAGGAATTGTCTCTCAGATTCTGGCTGGCTGGTGATCCACTTTCTTCTCGAACCGTCTTGGGCCCTCTCTGACTCTGCTGGGTGGCCAATACCTCTGCTGGACTGCTTTATAGATTGGACTGTCCTTCCGTATCCGGTGCCCAGGTAGCACCTTTACTTTCTCCCACACCCCTCATGATGTGAAGCAGAGGACCCCAAAACATGCTTTCACCTAAGGCTCCTCGTGGCATATTTGATCAACTTTAAAGACACTTCTGATTCTCACCACCTCCCTGAGAAAGCCTGTATCACTCTTAAGCTACGATGCGCACAGTGGGACCACTCCGTCAGACAGCTCGGATCGCTGTGGGTGCCAGTCACGAGAAGAGTTACGGGCGGTTCGTGCGGGCGTCGCAGACTTAGCTCTGAGGCAAGGTTACGGGCCTGGCCCAGGGGGTCCATGCACGCCTGAGGCCTTTCTCCAGACCTGAAGCTCCAAGCGCAGTTGTGAAATGAGCGAACTGGAAGAATCAGGAGGGAATGAGAGCTGTGGATTCCTCTTTCCTGCAGACACACAAGGGCCAGACATAAAGGGCAGCCCCCTCTCCACGGCATCTCCTGAGGACCGATTGCCAGCCCTCCTCCCTTCTCTGTTCTCAGCCAGCTGGCTGGGGGTGGCTGGAAGGGTCTGCGAGTGGGGGTCAGAGAGGAAGTGGTGGCCCTATTGCCAGCAGGAGAGGAAGGGGTGGCAGTGACATGAGCTGTGACCTTGGCTACCCCTGCGCGAGGGAGGGGCAATGCTGGGCTGGGAAGAACCATGAATAACTCCTCACAGCCCTAGAGGGCAAGACAGACCCATGGCAGCTCAATTTTCTGCAGGTTAGGAGTCATTGGTGGTTCTGCTGGGGGGGGGGGGGGGAACCAGGAGGGAAAAAGAAAAGAAAGGAGTTTTATTGGGAACAATAAATTCCTCTATAAGCCACACCCCCCCACAAATTTGCAACTAATAAACCCACAAATGTAAGAAGATTAAGAGCGGCAGAGGAAAGAGTTGATGGCTTCTAGCAGCAGCAAAGGCTCTGGCGGCAGCAAGGGCTGATGCTGACCCAAAGACCCAAACCAGAGTTCTCACCCTGCCTCTACCTCAGCTGGATGGGCTCGGTAAGTCACCCACCCGCTTCCGTATCCTCAACTGGAACACAAGAAGGCATCATTCGGGCTCCGTCATCCTTAAGACGTGGCTGGAAGGATACCCGGGCTATAAGATGAGAGCCTTTGACAAGAGAATCTGTTTGATTCTCATAACCGTAGAGAATTGTTTCATTGCCGGGTGCAGTGGCCAACGCTTACCTTGTCAACCAGAGGCACGTCATCAAGACACATCAGGACCTTTCCTCCTCCCATGTGTCTGACGCCAGAGGGTCCCCACGGATCCCACAGGGCCCTGGCTATGCAGCCTGCCAGCAGGGAGCGGAAGCAAGCTGAAATTGTGCTCCCCGGCAAAGATGCCCCAAGTCCCAGTGCCTACACGGATGAACTGGCTTGATTTGGAACAGGGGTCTTTGCGGGAGTCATTTCGCTCAGGTTCTTGAGATGTGATCATCCTGGATTAATTGGGTGGGCCTTGGATTCACTGACTGGTGTCCTGGTCAGAAGGGGAGAGACAGAGGACCATGACAAGAAGAAGGCATGTGAAGATGGGGGAGCAGAGACTGGAGGGATGTGTCTTATCAGCAGAGGAATGTCCAGAGTGGCCGGCAGGAGGGAGACAGGAAATGGCTTCTCCGTCAGAAGGGACAGACCCTGCCCACGACTCCGTCTCAGACTTTGGCCGGCAGACTGTGAGACCGCAGACTCCTGGGATCTTTTTAAAGCCACCACGTTTGCGGTGATTGGTCATAGCGGCCAAAGAAGAGTCACCAGTATCCAGACGTTGACTCCCTGGAGTTGCCTGTCCGACCTACAGAGGGGGCGGCCCGCACCACGGATGCCTGTGCATGACACCTCTGGTGACAGCCTTCCTGCCACCCGAAGTCACACCGGCCAGAGAAGAAGCTGATATCTCACCCTTCCCCTCACAGCTGACATTGGTGAGGCTCCAACCAGAGAAGGGACTTGCCCAGGGTCCCACAGCCTGGGTGGAGCTGGCACCTGCCTACAGGCTCTACACATGTGCCCAGGCCATCCTTTCCCCAGGTTCCAACGTGAGAAGGATGTTCACGACAGAGAGGAAACCCAGCCTCCGTTACTCTTACTGCACCAAGAAGGGCTGCAGGAGGGACAAACCCATAAGCCCACTGCCATCGAGTCGATGCCGACTCACAATGACCCTGTAGGACAGGGTAGAAACGCCTTTGTGGGTTTCTGAGGCTGTAACTCTCTATGGGAGTAGAAAGCTTCGTCTTTCTCTGGGGGCACGGCTGATGGTTTCAAACTGCCGACCTTGTGCTTAGCAGCCCTACCTGTAACCACTATGACCCCAGGGCTCCTCAGCAGTCCAGACATCAGCATTGGGCACACCTGCTGCAAAAACTCTCTCCCAGTATTAAAAAGCCAAGCTGTCACTTGGAGGACCAAGGTGCCCGTGACTAAATCCATTACTGTTTTCAATTCCCTCATATGCATGTGAAACTGGATAACAAACAAGGATGAATTGGTGCATTTGAATTGTGGTCCTGGCAAAGAAGAATGTTGACTATACCACAGACAGCCAGAAAATTGGGGGAAAGGGGAGGGGATCTGTCTTGGAAGAAGGACAGCCAGAGTGCTCCTTAGAGGCAAGGATGGTGAGACCTTCTCTCACGTACTTTGGACATGTTGTCAGGAGAGACCAGTCCCTGGGGAAGAACACCATGTTCTGTAAAGCAGAGGGGCAGCGAAAAGGAGGCAAGCCTTCAATACAATGGAAGGACACGGCGGCGACGGCCATGCATGAAGACACCTCACTGAATGTGAGGACGGTGCAGGACCGGGCAGCCATCTCTTCTGTTCTACTTACAGTTGCTAAGAACTGGAACCGATTCAATGGCACCGAATAGCAACCGGAGGGGGAAGGGACACACAGTTTCCCTCCACCCCTCAGAACTTATGTTAAGTGAGAGGACAGGCAAGAGAGATCTAACATAAATTGAGCACCTACGGTGGTCCCGAGGAGCCCTGGTGGCGTCGTGGCTAAGCACTGGGCTGCTAACCACAAGGTCAGCAGTCCCAAGCCACCAGCTGCTCCAGGGGAGCAAGGCGAGGCTCTGCTTCCGTACAGAAACCCACAGGGGCAGTCCCACCCTGCCCGCTAGGGCTGCTGTGAGTTGGAGTCCATTTAGTGGCGGGATGCTGGGGGCCCAGTCTTCCGGGCACTGTGCAGAGCCATCCATCCAATGCAAGCCTCACAAGCACCCTAAGAATGATACAGTATGGTCTGCCTTTTCTACATGTGGAATCAAAGGCCCTGAAGAGGTCAAGAGAACCTGCTCGTGTCACCTGGCTGGTGGCAGACTCGGGGCTTGGATCCGGCCCTGCCAATTCCATACCCAGCCCCTGTTCCACCTGAAACCTCCACGCAGGAGGACCGACCACCAGTGGGAACCTGCCTCTTTCTCTGTCCCTGACTACAGGGCCGACTGCAGGGCCCAGGACTGAGGATGACTAGACGCGTGTGGAGAGTGGCCGGAGCTGGGCGAGAGGGAAAGCTGGTTGGCACGGTGGCTCCAATGACGGAGACAGGGACTGGAACATATTCCGGTCCCAGCTGACACCGAAGGAAGGCAGGCTGTTGTGTGGAAAGAGACCACTGAGGGATCCAACACAGAGGCGGCTTCATGAGGAATTTGTGACTGACTGTGTGTTGTTAGGCAGGATTCTGAAAATGTCTGTTCCCCATCCAGCCGGGCCCTGCTGTCTGCTGGTCTTCATTTAGACACAGAGCAGGGGCCAGGAGGTTTTTGTCCTCCCTCCGCGCCCCCAGGCTCTCCAACACCGGGGAGAAAGGCTCAGCCAACCGCAGGCTCCAACGGGGCCTGGGTGCCAAAGGAGGTTGTAACAAGACCCAGATACCACATCCAGGACCCAGGGAGGTCCCCCCACCAGCATGTTGCCCCCCAGATTTGCCCTAAGCCCTGCCCACTCTGAGTTCTAGTTGTGATAGGGACATTAGGTTCCCACACTGGGCACAGCAAGGGGTAGGGGTGGGGGCTCTTTGAGTTTCTTGCTTATTTGTTTACCTTGTACCTGTTTTATTGTCAGGTAGAGTTGGGGAGTTGCGGATAAGTGAGTGCCGCTGGTGGACCAATTCTCAGGCTGGCAGGACTCCCCTAGGCTCCAAGTGCCATTTCCCAGTGCTGAGCAAGAGTCCCCGCAACCTCTGCACGCGACCTGCCTGGACTCTTCACTGGCCATGCGGCTCCTCTGCGAAGACCCCCGGGAAGTCCTGGGATCCACTCACCGGGTGGGAGTCAGTGCAGAATGAAGCAAGAGTCAGGAGGCAAGTGATGGGAGCTCCACGGGCGGGCGTACCACCCACCCCTTACCAGCGCCTCCCCACAAATCCCCAGATTAAGGCTGGAATGGGAAAGTGAAGGAAATCAGACTTTGTAAAGTGGGGGCTGGCCCGTCTCTGACTCTGAACTACCTAATGAGGAGTGGGCCGCCCTCGTGGCAATGGCAGAAAGAAGCATGGAGCCAAGACTGCAGGCAGATTGGAGATTTCTCAGCAGGCAGGGCTGGAAGGAGGGACGGGCCATGGGGTCAGGGTGCTCGCATGAGCAGTCTTCCTCGGCGCATGGCCATGTTTGTGCCAGTGGGGGCAGAGCACCCAGCAATGCACAGCTCCCGGTAGCACTTGGGCTTGCCCCGCTCTTTTGGAATGAAGGAGTCCCACGAAGGGTTCATGTGCTTGACCGAGAACAGGAAGAGAGAGGTTTGAGTCTACCCAGCAGTGCCTTGGAAGAAAGGCCTGGTGATTTTATATCAGAAAAGCCACGGGCAGCATATATAGGATCACCAATTAACACAACAGCAAAGAATTCGAATAAATGCCTGCTGGGTGCATGCTTCTCTCGCCCATTGTACAGCAAGGCTCAGAGAGACTCTGGCTGATGTTGCTGCGGGTGCCCCCTCTGGGTGCCCCCCCACCCCCCGGTGAGGGCGGCCCGTGAGACCGCGCGGTGTGTGCCTGCGCCCACTCGCTTCCCCAGGTGGAACGGCTGGGTGCTGGCTCTTGCTCCAGCGAGGAGTCTGAGCCAAACCACAGCTGGGGCTGCGGGGGGTTTGATCTTCCCTGGGCTGCTGGAGATGGGAGAGGCCTAAGTGGCAGAGATTTACGGAGCCCCAGGGAGAAATACCCTTCCAGTGAGCCGCTCACATGAAACGCTCTAGAGTAATAACCGGGGTTGTTGCGTGCCAATTATGCAACAATTAAAAGGTTTGACTATTGTTGCTTTCTCCCTTTATTCTCCTCCCCCGCTCCGGCGGCGCCCCCATCGCACTAGCCCTGCAGGCTCCTCAGCAAGTGCTCTGGGGGCAGGGGATAAAGAACGCTCTCTTCCCCTTTTAATTGGAGATCAAAAGTTGGAAGAAAAACATACCCCTTAAGGGTGGGGAAGGAAGGGGTGCTCTTGGGGTTGAGGCCTCAGAGGAGGGACGGGAGTGAGTGCAGGCAGGTCCTAACCTGGAGTGCTGGGTAAGGCCAGTTGGAGCGGTGCTGGGATGGTGGGGATTTAGAAACTGAGACCAGACAGCAAACGACCAGGCCAACGTCACACAGCAGGTACATCTGGCAGCCCCAGGCTATGAGATGCCCGGGACGACTGGCTTTACCACCTGTCTATTCTGCGGAACACAGTCTCCTCTCTTGGCCTTGGCTGCCCCATCTGCAAAGTGGGCACAGGCCCTGGGCTCCACCACACGCACGTCGAGCCGGGCATTCCTGTAGATGAAAGGTACAGGGGGCGCGGAGCGGCGATACTGCTCTGTAATCACGCCAGCACCAGCGGAGCCAAATGCCCGGTGCGCACAACAATCCAGCGGCTAATTGAGAAAGAATTAGGCAGCGTGCCCCAAAAGTGAAGAAACAGCTGCTGGCTGGCTTTTTAGAGTTGCCAACCCAGAGTGAGTACGTGTACCCCCTCCCCCAGCAGTTTCCCAGCATAGCCAACAGCGCCCACAGGCCCAGCCCCGAGCACTGGCCTCCTTCCTAGTCTGCTGATGTCTGCAGATGCCAAGCACCATGGACGTGAGGGCCCGACCACCGCTTACATCTTACAAGAACACCAAGCTCCCTGTAGTGAGGCTACAGGACAGGGTAGAACTGCCCCTTGGAGTTTCAGAGACTGTAAGTCACAGGAGCAGAAAATCTCATCCGGCTCCCCGAGGCAGCCAGTGGGACCAAACTGCTGACCTTGTGGGTGGCAGCCCAGCATGCAACCCCCTCCACCACCAGGGCTCCCCTCACATTGCAAACTCAGAAGCTCACTGACATCCAGCCGCAGCCGACTCAGAGCGACCCTCTGGTCCTGGGTGGAGCTGCCCCTGCGGGTTTCTGAGACTGTAACTCTTTGCGGGAGTAGAAAGCCTCGTCTTTCTCCCGTGGAGCCTCTTGGAGGATTCGAACCACTAAGCCTTCTGTCGGCAGCCAAGTGCTCCACCACTGTACCACCCCAGGGGCACATGCACCCTTCCCGTGGGTTCCACCAGCAGGCTTTCACGAGGGACTGCCTTGCGTGTTCTCATGAAGATGCCCCGGATGTGCTTTTGTAGGCCACACCTCTTTGCTGGACATTTATTGTCTTGTCTGTTGATTGAGAGGGCTGGGCTGCCCAGCTTTACTCTCAGAGACTCGGGAAGCAAGGGAAGGGCGCAGCGTCCAAGGCTCAAGTGGTGCACAGGAGCAGGACGAGGCTCGTCCGGCCCTCAGTCAGTTGAAGGACAACGAGGGCAGGAGAGCCAGGCCCGGCACTGCCATGCCGCCTGCTCAGGCTGAGCCCAGAGAGCAAACTTGCCCTGGGTATCCACGGCCCCCGCCCCCAGAAGAGCAGCGGGAGCCCTGGTCTCCACCTCCCCACCCTCCTTCCCTACACAGCCACAGATGCAGACAGCCGGGGGCCTCCTGGGACAGGCTTGGGCAAACATGTGGCTCCCTCAGGTCACAGCTCGCCTCCCAGCGTTTTCTCCATTGCTGCTTGGGGTCCCTGAAACCCCTGCACCTCCGAACGGTGCTCTGAGATGGAGGCGCAAGAGGTGGGAAGGTGTGGGGTGCACAACAGGGGGTAGGGGATAGGGGCAAGAGGAACTATGACCACCCCCTCAATGCTGAGCCCACCCTCAGGCTCAGTGTCTCAGACTTGGTGACTGTGGGCCCTTCTCTGCCAGCAGTCCCTGCCAGCGCCGCACCAGGTGGCCGGGGTAGCCAACCCCCTCGTGGGAGCTGAGAGACCCCAGCTGGCAAGGCCGCACTTTGGAGAGCCTGGCCAGTTGTTTGCTCAAGTGGGGCCCCCTCGGCCCACTGGGGAGGGGGCGGCTGGCGGGAGTCCAGAGGAAGTGATGGGAGGCCCGGGTGCATTCTGACCTTCGCTGGATTCCAGGATGATGATGTGTGAATAATACAGTGTTTTAAGAGTCAACAGCTTGGGTGCTTTTTATAGTTAGGCCGGAGCGCTGAATGGGTCATCTCCCCATTAATCATTTGACTCGTTAGATCTGTTGGCAAGTCGTCTGGCATGACTCCGCGGTACAGCTCTCCCTGCTGTCAGCAGCTGCCCTTAAAGGGGTGTCAGCCCCCAGCCCCCGGCGGATCCTACACTGAATATCCTGGTTCCTTCCACTTCTCCTTGGAGTTCCCATTTCCAGCCAAACCCTTCATGCTTCTGGTGGTCTCTGCCCACAGGGGTCCCAGGTCCCCCTCCCTGCACTCCCAGAGGAAGGGGCACATTCTGCTCTCTCTCAGCGACCTTCTGAGAAGGTGCCAGGGATGAGTGTGTGGGTGAGCAGGCCCTGGCCAGATCCCAGTCTCCCAGTCCTGCTGGCCCACCCCTCTGCCTAGTGCACACACACACACCCCACACACCCTACACCCCCCCACACACCCCACACACACCCCCACACACACCCCACACACACACACCCCCACACACACCCCACACACACACACCCCACACACACCCAGGACTCCAGCTCTGGGCACCAGGCCAGACGGAGCTCAGCCATAGCCTTGCACTCACAGCGTCTCCAGGTTGTGCAGCCCCTCGAAGCTGTGCGTCCCCAAGTGCTGGATGTGGTTGTTATGAAGATGCCTGTGTGGGAAGGAAAGGCCTGTCAGATGGGCGGGGGCCACAGCATCGGGCCCAGGGGCTGGGGAAGCAGGCCGGTGGCTGGAGCAGGAAGGTGGGGGAACAGCACCAACAGCCAGCCCTTTGTCTCCAGGGACCAACTGACAGGCAAGACTGACTTCTGGAAGTCACCACCTGGTAAGCTGACTGGGCTGCAGGCTGCACTCTTGGACTTCCTATGAACGGGAGAAGGGAGAGGGGAGCCCTGGGTCCACCCCAAAGCAAGCTCCCACTCAGCTCCAGGAGGGAGACCTGATGCCGGACGGGTTCAAGTCCGTAGTTTCTTCACCAGGCCTGTTTCGCAGCACCCAGCCTGCTTGATGCACTGGCCCAACGGAGGTGGGCGGGAGGTGGATCAGGCCTGGTGTGTCTGTGCAGGATGGCAGAGGGCTTGGGCAGAGTGGGGAGACGGGGACCCGCCGGGGAGAGACTTCCAAGTTCAGAGGGAATTGAAAACAAGCAACAGAACTCTGTCCTCCCATTGCCTAGTGAAATGATCAAGAACGAGAGCCCAGCCCAGCGCAACTCACAGACAGACAAAGGGCATGGCCTACTCTGCGATGATGTGACAACTGAACCTGGGTTTGGGGAGGGGGGTGCTCCCGGAACTCCTCAACCTACATTTCTCTAGAAACTGAGTGAGCCAGAGAAGGAGACCCTGTGCATCCTCTCTACAGTCCCCAACTCTGAAGAAGGGCAGTGATGCGGTTGTCATAGTTACAATTGATGATGTTTTCCTGCCGGCTGCCATGAAGAACAGGTCGCTGAGACCTGAAAACGGATGGCTCCATGCTACTCACTGAATGCAGGAAGCTGCTTGAAGCCCAGGGGTACCTCCCCAACCAGAAGGGGTGAACTCGTCAGTAACACATCCTCAATATACGAGCCTGAGCACAGGGAGTCTAAAAAGGACCAGATGCCTCCCAGAGACATAGCCCCCACCCCCCAATGCTCACGCCACCATCAGGTTGCAGAGAAGTATACAGACCTACATTTCCCATAGGACGTAGCTTTGTAAGCTGTAGCTTTGAGGGGAGAGCCAGCGCGTACCAAGGGCGATGCATCTAGAATAACTTGCCAGGCAGCTCTATCCAATCCTGAGTCAGCACAAAGAAAACCATCTATAGCAACTGTACAAACATACACCAGGGAAGACCGAAGGTGGAGGAGAGAGAGGATGCCGGAGAGAGTCAAAGTTCCAAGCCTAGAAGAAACTGCAGCTCCTGGGTCTTCATTAAGGACCAAGCATCACCACTAAACACCAACCAACCAACAGAAGCCAGTCAACAAACTTGACAGAAGGCAGGGACTTGGGGACTGCTGAAAACAGAATCGGTATGCAAGAGAAAACAGGAGACAACCCTGGTGGCTGGGGGTGAACAAGACACAAAGTCAAAGCAGATCGCAGAAGATACGCAGAGAGTTCAACGCACAATTTGACGGCTGTCTCTGAAGGAAAGACTCCAAAAAATGTGACAAGAGATGTATTCAAAGGCACCACAAAAAAACCCAACAAAACAAAAACCCCTCTAAAGTGGAGAAATAATGGAACCTTCTGCTCAAACGCGGACATGGCTCCAGGAAAGCGCAGGCTGTTCTATACTGCGATACAGTTCACGGAAGCCATGGAAGTGTAAGGATTAAGTACATGTGTATGCTCAGGCAGGGGGGAAGTGAACGGTAAAACAATCGAGCAAGCCTTCACAGTAAAGGGGAAAGGCAGACTCCACCCAATGCAGATGGGTAGGGATGGGGGTCTTGGAGTCGAAGGCTCCGAACTCTTGCTCTTCCTCAACCTTGTCCCACCTGCCAGTCGTGGCCCAGCGGGAGAGACAGACCCCTTCCTCTGGGAGCTTCTGATCTGGTAGAGAAAACCCAGCTCTTGCCTCCCAGGAATAACCTAGCCCCCCTTGCTGTGGTTCACTGCTGCCATGTCCGCCCCATTTCGTGGGGGGCCCCCGCACCACAGAACAAAATGCTGTCTGCCCCGGGCCATCCCACATTGATCCACAGGGTTTTCCAGAGCGGATCGCCCAGCCTTTCCTTCCAGCCAGTCTTAGTTGGAGAGCTCCCTGGAAACCTGTGGACATCAGACCAGCACACCAGCCTCCTCTGACAGACAGACGGTGGCCTCGCATGGACCAAATGGTCTGGGAACCAAACCAGGCCCCTGTGTAGAAGGTGAGAATTCTACCATTTCCCCAGTAGCCCCTTTAACAAAGGTTTCTGTTTTCCCCATTCCCTCCACACCTACAGCTCAACTGTCACTAACCTCTAGGGTGTCCTCCTGCTTCTTGTTAGACCCCATCTCCATGTTCTACCTGGTTTCCCACCACTGCCTCAACCCAGCATCTCAGATCCAGACCATCTCAGCTTTCTCAACATCTTCAGCTCCAAGCCTCCAACTCCCTCCGCCACCTTCTCAGTAGCGCAGGTGCCGGGGGCACCCAGTAGCCCAACTGGGGCAGGGTGTTGAGTTTATTGTCTAGATCAGTGGTTCTCAACCTTCCTAATGCCACGAACCTTTCATACAGTTCCTCGTGTTGTGGTGGCCTCCCCAACCATATAATTATTTTTGTTGCTACTTCATCACTGTCATTTTGCTACTGTTATGAATCGGGTGACCTCTGGGAAAGGGTCATTCGACCCCCAAAGGGGTCACGACCCACAGGTTGAGAAGCACTGGCCTAGATAAAGAGACAAGATCCACACACACGTAACCACTGCCAAGTGTTACCCTTCTCCTTCCAGTTGATAGAAGGCAGGTGCCTTAGCCTGGCCTTGTGAGTCCCCATGCTCACCTTTCCAGCCTCCTCTCCCAAATTCTGCAAGAGGGCACTCTGCTCCAGCCGGATCGGCCTATTGCACCGTGTCCCTTGCAGCGTCCCGATTGCTAGTCAGCGGAATCTTCTCGCTCTCTTCACTGTCCTAACATCTCTCCTGGCCTACGACCCACACCATGAAGCCTTCTCTATCACCCTGCCTGCAGTAGCTCCAGCCTCCAGAAAACACCTCGGCTTAAGTGAGCGGGTGTTGGCCGTGTGGCTGTCTTAGCACACGCACCATCACTAGTTATCTTTTCCATATCGATGCTGCTCTCTCGACTAGACCGTCACCCCCTGGAGAGCAGCGGCCATTCCTTGGATTTCCTTGGGTCCTCAGTCCTCCCACCTAGGGGCTCACTGGTCAATCATGCTGCTGCCGCCCTTGCATCTGAGGAGCCAGGTGAAGCTCACTGTCTCTCCAAAAGTCTGTCTCTCACAAAGGCCTGGCCGCATCCCCATGTGCTGTCCCTAGGGCACCACCAGAGCTGGAACCAATCACCTGGTTCGTATGCACCACTTCTCCCCGAGAGGACTCACGTGTGACTATCTTGATGGAGGCGTCTAATCCGGAAGGACATTTAGCTCGGTTCTCCAGTCTCCCAGAATGGGGAATTAGACCAATGGATCTCTCCTTTCCATCTCCCGCAGGGAATGAGCACCATCCAATCCCCAGTTGGAACATGACGCCAGCTTTCCCAAGGCCGAAGAGGCAGTGTGGCCACTTTGCAAAGCGCTAACACACATGTTCCTGAGCTGTTCTCCTGCAGCAATTAGTGTGGAAGCCCAAGCAATTATACACGACCTTCCAGCCCTTACTAATTACCCTATGAACTTACCAATCACCCGTGGCAATTAGCTGGGTGCTAATTTGCACTCTAAAGTTCCCACTGGAAGGCAGGGTTCACCCCAGACCCCAATTCCTGCCAGGGCTGCTATCTCCCAGGTAATTATTCTGACAGGGCTTTGCCGTATAATTACCAGTGATGATTTTCAGGTCTGGGAAGTGAGATTAGTGTACCCCATCCCTATGCCAAAGCATAAGACTCTATCGTTTGATTCTCAACTATGGAGATATATGTATTTGGTGGGGATAAGTGTGAGAAATTCTTGCCATACCTCTGTTAGCATTATATAGGTACTGTATTTTTATCATGAGCAATAATAGCTTAGTCCCTATGGTGTTTCTCATACTCCTGTGTTTTAGTGACCCCTCACATACTTCCTATAGTTCTAATGTCACCTGGCCCTGTGATAACCCATCGAGTGACCAGGGGGCAAGCATCCTCATTTTACACAAGAGAACCTGAGACGACGAGGTTCTGGAAAGCACAGGCATGCGCAAAACCAGCCAAGCCAACCCAACTTGGGAATGCCCACGAGCCCTGGCAGGGCCTGGCGGGGCCGGGCTGGGGGCAGAGCGGCACTCACAGCACCACAAGGCTGGTTAGGTTCTGGAAGGCGTAGTCCGGGATGTGGCTGATGTGGTTGAGGGCCAGGGTCATGGCCTGCAGGGCAGGGAGGTTGTTGAGGGCCCTGATGGGGATCTCGGTGAGTGCATTGTCATCCAGCCACAGGTGGCGCAGGGAGGACAGCCCCTCAAAGCTCCTCTCTGGAACCAGGGAGATGAGGTTGGCATCTAGGCGCCTGGTGGAAGAGAGGATGGAGAGGAGTCAGTGCAGGGCGGGGGAAGCAGGCCACGCCTGGGGCGTCAGTGTGTCCTGGGCTCAACGTGTCCCTGCTGATCCTGAATCCTGTGTCTTCAGTTTCACACACCCGGCTTCCACAGCAAACCATACTGGTCCTCGGTGGCCCTTTTCCCTGTTTATGAGCCCAGCCCTTCCTCTTAGACTTGAGATGGAATCCATCCATAGCATCTGGCTCTGAGGAGCCCGGAATGTCCTGTGTCTCCAGAGCTAAGCCGTGATTCCCAGTGCTGGGTTGGACGGTTTTCTTCCTGTATGGGCTTCTTCTAAGCCATGTAAAGGAGCAGTTCTCTCCGCTGGCAAGGAGAAGGCCCCCCACACCCCCGTGGACTCAACTGAAGAAGATAACACTCCAGAGATACAAGCCATCCATTCCCCAGTCTTCAGGAAGGCACCCTGGCACCACCTGCTCCCCCCAAAGACCCAGCAGTTTGATGGGGCTTCTGCCAAAGTCCTGGGGCTTCTCAGGCAGTTGATGTGCTCTGGGAGATGCCTCTGTGTTACAGTTCAAGTGCTAGACATGCCACCACCCAGGACAGGTGCAGAGACAGCGACCGTTCTTTCTATGTACAGCCAGAGACTAGGTGACGCGAGATCATCTGTCATGAGTTCCAGCCACTCTTGGCTGTCAGCAGAACAAGGAGAGTGCCCACCACAACTTTTTACACCCCTGCCTGAACCATCATACCATCCCAATAAGACGCGACTGCCTCCTAGTTTGGGATGTGGGCTAAAGTTTCATCTCCCCATGCAGCTGTTCTGGGGACCCAGACAAGATGGCCAGTGGCCAGGAGTCTCCACCGGGCTTTACTACCTGGGGGAGAGGCTTTCTACTGAGGCTCTCCGAACCAGACACATGCCACCTAAAGCTTGGGAAACTCCAGCCCTCATGCACAACGCCCACACGCCCCAGTCCGGAACACAGAGGATGATTCTTGGATCTGGGTCGGGGGTAGAGGGGAAAGAGGTGCTGTCCATTCGTCTTGGGAGCACAGGCCAAGCTGTGGACAGTCCAACCCCATGTGTAGCTGTGTAGCATGCGGCAGAGCTGGGATTCAAACTCACACAGCCAGGCTCCAAAGTACACATTCCCAACCACGGTGCCCGCTCAGCAGCAACCCCACGGTCACACTGTCGACGTGCCCCACTGGTTTCGACATCAACCTGGAACCCTCCCAGAACACCCTGCTCTACCCTGTCACCAGCATCCAGCCACCACCATCCCTACTCCCAGCCAAGCTGCCTGGGACCCCCTCCCAGTGAGGAGGCCTGAGGCTACACAGCTTCCAGCAGGATCACCCTGGCCTGCTCATCTCCCACCCTGCCGGGGACATCGGAGCCTCCACTGGTCTCCCTCTAGGCTTGTGCCCTTCTCTGTGTGGCTCCCAGGCCATCAGCCTCCGCATGCAGCATCCGGGACCTGCTGACGTGAACCTGGTTTTGACCCGACTCCCCAGATGCTTCTGGACTGAGCAGCAGATAGAAGAATGTTTCTGAAGCTCAGAACCACACCCAGTGTTTTGGATCCTCTGAGGTCCCCCCGAGTGACCTCCCAGCTGGGCCCAGGGGAGGAAGCCTCCTGGACAGCTGGAAGCCTCCCGTGGTGATGGTGCCGTTGCCCCGGGAGACATTGTTCACGAATTTGATCATCCACTCCCCTGGGACCAGGATTCCACCGCAACCTCATGAGCCTGCTATGACAACGGCAGTGAGCGAATGCCCTCCAAATTCCTGCTTCCCAGCCCCAGCGAGGCCAGGCCGAGGCCGAGCACAAAGGTGAGTAGACCCGCCAGGGAGTGCCAGGCATCCAACGCCCCATCCTGTGTGGTGAACACTACATGCTCACCTGTCTCCCATCCATAGATGCCCACCCGGAAGATGCAGGGACTCTCCTCCTGACTCTGAGGGGGCCCCTCGCACTGGGAGCAGCATCTCAGTCCCAGCTCCCCAGAGACCACAGGCAGAGATGCCTTAGACCAATGATTCTCAACCTTCCTAATGCCATGACCTTTTAATACAGCTCCTCATGTTGCGATGACCCCCCCAACCATAAAATTATTTTCATTGCTACTTCATAACTATAATTTTGCTACTGTTAAGAGTCGGATGAGCCCTGTGAAAGGGTCGTTCGACTCCCAAAGGGGACGCGACCCACAGATTGAGAACCACTGCCTTAGACCAAGGGACACTTAGCACCACCCCCAGGAGGTGGCCTGTGAGATGGCCTTATGAGGCAGTGGGATTTGGACAGGAGTGGTGGGTGGGAGATAGACATCTGCAATCTTATCTCCTGCCTCGAGGCAGAATGGTGCAGAGTTGGCGTGGAGAGGGAGGAGGGCCCAGATTCAGACAATCGGCCTGGCCCGGCAGTCCACCCAGACATGGGGAGCCAGGGCGGGGCTGGGACTGATGTGTCCAATAGTCCTGGGCCTGGCTCCAAAGGGTGAATTCACAGACCCAGGACGCCTGATTCTCCAAGGTGGTGGTGGGGTGCCCCCACCTTCTCTGAAGCCCAAGGCTGGAGCCACTCTCCAGTGACAATCATGACACTAATAACTATCACTGACTCCACTCACCGCACCCTTAGCCTATGCCACACAGTGCCCATGCAGGTGTGTGGCCCGCAGCCTCCAATGTCACCCAGTGTCCCCATTCATAGAGAGATGAAGTCACACAGCTAGCAAGCCAGAGAGTTGGGATTCAACCCAGGTTATCTGAACCCCGAAGCAGTCCACGTGCCTCACCATCACATGGTGCTGGTACTGAGGGCAGGGGAGCGGAGTGCCTGCTCACCTACTGGAAAGAGCCTGGAAAACCAAGGCTGAGGCTGTGGGTGCTGTGAGGGTGGGTGCCCGAGACAGACCATGGAAGGTGACAGGAGGCAGCTGCGAGGCAGGATAAGGAGGCGAACAGTGTCTTGCTCTCTGAGCTCAGGGGGCATTAGGAAACCACTTCTTCTGCACAGGTGTGCATGCATGAGTGTACCTCGGTGATGCCTGCAGACATGTGTGTGCATGCTGCAGGTGACCGTGCTGCTGCTGCTGCTGCTGCTGCAGTAAAAACCAAACCCGTACTCACTGTCATCGAGTTGATGCCAGCTCTTAGCAACCCTTAGAACAGGGTACAGCTGTTCTCGTGGGGTTCTGCGACTGGACCGCTTTATGGGAGTAGAAACATTCAGGCAGTGTGAGGGTCGAGTGTAGTGCTCAGCTGCTAACCTAAGTGAAGGTCAGTGATTGAAACCTGCAGGCGTCTGCTCCCATGAAGGGTTCAAGGCTTGGGAAACCTACGGGGACGTTCTCCTCTGTCCTCCGGGCGCGTGAGGGATCAGAATCACCTTGACAGCAGTGAGCTCATGGGGTGGTCATTGAGCAAATAGAGGAGTCGCATCTCCAACTTTCTGACAGGCAGCCAGGTGCTTAACGCCTGTCCACCAGTGGAGATGGGTTCAGGAATCAAACCCGCCTAGCCGAGGACCCCCACCTGTAAGCTCTCCATCAATTGGTTCTAGTGCAGTCAGCTGGGGTCCTCTCAGAGGCTGCTCGGGAGAAAAGCCCAGTGTCCATCTTCCGAAGGCCCAGCAGCTCTGTTCAGGCCCAGAGAGGTTGCCATGAATCCAGGCTGACTCACGGCAACTGGCTGGCCTTTTCTAGACAAAATGCACCGTGCAGAGCCTGCCTCTCAGCACCCCGTCTCCTCCTCTCCTCCTGACAAGCAGGGGCCCTGAGGACCCAGGGCAGGAACTGGGTGCTCAGCAGCTGTAGGTCCTTCTGGTGGGTGGGTGTGAGGACCAAAGACGCCAAAGAGCCGGAGTCCCTGAGGAGCCCGCAGAGGAGCCGTGGAAAGGGGTGGCATGAGCTTCTACTTTCACCCCTTCGCCCTCTCAGGGGATACCTACCCACTGGACCCCCAGCTTGAAAGCCTTCCTTTTCCCTCCCTGCTCCACCCCTGTCGGGATGTGAGTGTTTCCAGCAGGGGTCCCCGGCCCTCTCCGGCCAGGGTCTGGGCCCCCTGTGGTCCCATTCCTCCTGCCAGCAACCAGCAGATTCAACCATTTGGGACTAGAAGATCTTTTGAGCAACATGCTGCCCCCCGCCCCCCCCCCCAGGTGAGAGAGCCAATGCAGAGAGGCTCAGATTTGGCAGGAAGAGGAGAGCAATTATACCAATTAAGCTCTGGAATAAAGTCAACAACCCCCAACAGCCCTGCTCATTCTCCCACGTGGGCCTGGGCTCCTGGAGTGATTTCTGATTATAATTCTTACCTGCGGTAATAGGTCAGATTAGCAGGGACCTCACAGGCCAGTTGGGGCTTGCTTAGGCTCTGGGGAAACAGGGAAACCTCTCTAGGGCCAAGCTGCTCTCTGAATCTCCCAGCCTAGGCTGGGGCTGGGGCAGGCCGGGAGTCAAACAAGGAGGTTTGAGGCCCCTTCCCTCCCAGTCCCATGGGGCAGCTGCTCTGAAAGTCAGCTGGCTGTAGGGGGCTGGGGCCTGGTACCACCTGACAATGAGGATCTAAGAGGGAGCAAGTGGCCACAGAGGATTTAGGTATGAGAACAACTTGCTGTTCTTGGAGGAATCAGCCAGCTTTCCTCATTTTATAGGGGAAGCTTCACATCCAAAGAGGCAAAGACAGAGGCCCAAAGGGAGCGAGCGGCTAGTCTAGGCCTCAAATGCAGGATGGGACGGAGAGACAGACAGAGAGACCCAGCCAGCCCCCCAAGGACCACATGGCTCTAATGGACCCGCTCTAGGGTTCCTTTCTGTAATCCATCCTAGGGCCTACCAGGTCTCAGGCTAGCACAAGACAAGGGGAAGAGAGTTGGGGCTCCTAGTGGACCTCCAGATACCGGTATTCTTTTCAAAGGCATCCTGTGCCTGAAGCTCTAAGCTTCCTGCTCCCTCAACACAGGCTGATGGGCACGGAAAGACTGGTGTGCCCCAGGGCAGCGGGAGGAAGAACAGGTCAGGCCTCCCTTGGGTCCTCTCTCCAGCTCTGAGCCACTTGATGCAGGGGAGTGCACATGGCGAGCACGGGGCAAGGGTTCTTAGTGGGAGAGAGAGGCTGCAGGCTGGAGTCCACAAGGGACGAGTGGCCTGAAGCAGGGTTGTGGGGCTGGGGACGATGACCACTTCAGGTCCCACTGGAGGGCTCCAGCCTCCAGCGTCCTGTCCCACCCAGCTGACTCCAGGATCCAGGATGTCCCTTTCCCTCCTCACCCATCAGGGACTTGCAGAGTGGGGAAGGGATGCCAAATAGCCCTTCTACCTCAGACAAGGGAGACCTAGGCCAGCTTCTCTGGCCAACTCCCACCCACCTTGGTGGCCTCCCTCTCCTTGGAGTTGTTGGTCATTAGGAACCATCTCTGTGGGAGGAAGGCTGAGATAGCTCAGGGACAAGACAACTCAGGAGGCTCTCTGAGCCAAGCCCCGGTCCTGGGGAAGGCGAGGAGAGGAGGGGAACGTACAGCAGCCTGAGGGACCCCGGGGGCGCGGAAGGGGTGGCAGAGTGGAAAGGGGAGGATACTGAGCATGGGAGGGGAAAGAAGCCGCCACAATGGAAATGGTTATTCTGTAGGGAAAATATTCCACGTGGGAGCTGCTGATCCCGGAGGGCCCCACAGCCTGCCAGGGACAGGGAGGGTTCCAGCAGGGAGCAGGCTGGCACCTGCAGAGAGGAGGCCTGGGCTCCCATGGGCGGGTAGTACCAGCCACCAGTGCCAATGGCAGCCTCCACATGGAAGGCCACGGGCTCCAGGTGGGGGTGCTCCCTGCCCACAGTGCACCCTGACCCTGCACCCACAGACTCAGCCCGAGCAGGCCAGGCTACACACTGCCTCTGCCTCCTTCCACACCGCTATCTCCCTTGCTCTCCTGGGAGAAAATGCAGCCCGCCTCCCTGAAGGTTCTCTGTGGTCTCAATGAGAGTGCCCCCCAGAGATCTCCCCCACTGCCCAGCTGGCAGCCTCAGCCTCTCGACCCCCGTTGTAGTTGGTTCCATTCCTTTAGACGTCAGTTCCACTGGGTCGGAGCCGGGCCCATGAGCATTCACGGAACACTGGCTCTTAGATCAGCGTCGTGCTCAGGTCTGAGGTTCAAACATGAATAACACATGGTCCCTCTTGGGAGGAGCTCTTAGACGATTTACTTTATTATTTAATGAAACAGTATAAAACCTGTAGCTCACATTTATTGCGAGCTAGCTAATTGCCAGGTGTGCTAAGCGTTTTACATCTATTATCGCATTTACTCTCCACCTGTAGGACCCTCGCTATTCCATCATGCACACTAGGGAGGCGAAGTCATTGGCCTGACTCTAAATCTTATGGCTTTAAACCCCGAGCTAGAAACATCTGAGTCAGGCCGAGCTCCCTGGGGAGTGCAAACAGTTCTCATGCTCAGCAAGTCACCGAGAGGTTGGGTGTTTGAGTCTCCTCCCAGGCACTCGGAGGAAAGATCTAGTGATCTTCAAACGACTGGCTCTTAAAAAGCCAAGGAGCAGAGTTTGACTCTGACATACCTGGGGTCACCATGCATCAAACGTGACAATCTAGGGTTAGTGGGGCGACCCTGGGAACCAGGCTCCATTCTTTCTGCCTGCAGGAGATCTGGGAAGCCCTTCCAGAGGAGGTGGCATTGGCGCTGGTTCTTCAAGGACACTGTTTTCTGTGTGCCTTAGAGAGAGGGGCACCCAGTAACAGGGGCAGCTGCCGCCACATGCCGGCGGCCAGGACGCTGACTGAGTGGGGAGTCGGGTCTGGAAGTGTCGGAGAAGATGAGGCCCTCTGAATTGGAAGAGGCCGCGGTACAGTAGCTCCGTGTCCAGCTGGCATTACAGAAAGTTCACCAAGGTGACAGCCATGGGAGAGCAGCAAGGAGGCAGGAGGCAGGGAGACACAAGCTGCTTCCAGTACAGAAGCAGTGAGGTCCATAGATAACCCTGAGAGCAGGGGCATTCTGGGGGAGCAGGGCCCTGGCGAGGGCATAGACGGGAGGTGGCAACTCTTATACCCATCCGTCAGCCCACTGGACTACATCAGCTAGCTGGGCTCAGGGTCAGCTGCAGAACTTGAGTTTCATCAGTGTTGCTCATGAGGCCAAGTCTGAGGCTAGGCTGTGGTCGTGAAGTGGACCTTTCCCTCAGCCAATATCGCCTCTCCCCAGCCTGGTTTCACATGGGGAGGAGGAGGAGGGAAATATGGACATCCCTTGAATGGGGCTCTCTGTTGAAATGGCCCCTTCTCAATAAGGCTCCCAGCCCAAGGACCTGAACAGCTAACCTCCCCGTACCCCCATGAGCACTTGTTCTGAAAGGCCCCTTCCATCCTGGGAATGAAGTTAAAAGACCCAGTGGAGACCCTCGGCCCTGTGGCCAGAGAACGGGCCAGGCAATATGTTCAGACTAGAAGCAGCAATCAAGGCTAACCCTAAGTGGTCGGAGCCTGGACCCAGTTCCAGAAAGATTCCCCTCCCAGCACCAGCTCCCTGCAG